>NW_028301713.1:71642500-72267500 GCF_037042655.1 Diuraphis noxia
GCATGAACAATTTATTTTTTTTATGGTTGTTAGATGATAAAAGCTTCACCCGGTATATGATACCTACATATTGTAGTATAATATTTTATAATAATATATACTCACCGCAGTGCGCCAATACGATGAAATTGTGAACGACTATCAACAGTTTCCATGCCATATCATATGATGGCGTTTTGTCCACTCCAAACGTAAACGTAAACTCCTAACGTTATCAATTACTCAACTAAAATATTAAAAATACAAGTCAGGGTAAGTTATTTTTTCGGGAAAACGTTTCGTATAGGTACAACTGTCGTCCGCGAAAAAACGTGAGAACATTTATTTTTTTACATCGTTCCTATCGTCGCCGAATTATGTTATATTGTTTTGACTAAATCTAAAACAATATTCGTTTCCATATGCACTCGCCGTTTGTAGGTCTGCCAGATAGCGAGAAAATCGATATCCATCTCGCAGCCCTTCGCCGCCGGAGATCGCGTGCGTCTCGACTGCCTTGCGCAATAGAGTGCTTACCGCTGCTCAAATAACATCAACTGCAGTGTCGGATTAAAGTATAACTGCCAATTTTGACGGGACCTCCACCTGATTTTTATGCTGGGAATTACAACGAGAAGGTTTTGTAAAAAATATATAGATTGTGTTACACGATTCGCTGATCAGTTTCACTCGAAACCCATATCCTTATTTTTCTGTAAGCTTTTAGTTATAGATAAATTAAATTGATATTATATTATTCTGAAAAACTAGAAATAGCTTTTTTCAAGTATTGTATTTTTGTGTAGTCTTTGCTAAATTTGGTTAAATTTAACTTTGCAGTTCTATAATTTTAATTGAATAAATGTTTTACAAAAAATATTCATTGTATAATTTATAATTTTTTTTTTTTTTTAATTTCTTATTTATATTGATTATATGATGTTAAAAAAAATTTAAACACCTAAATCCAAAATTCTCGAACATGCCTTTGCAATTACCTCATTACCTAACTATATATATTATGTTATATTATGTGTTGGACAGTGTTTCTCAGCCATTATTTTTTCACAACGACTGCGATACCGCAATTTAAATCCAAATTAACGGGCGTTCATCAAAATTTGACGACACACACCATTAAACCATTAATAAGACGTTACCCGCATATGTTGTCTTACAAGTGCGTACCAAATTTTATGCTCAGCAGATCACGTTTAGCTCGGTTAGTTTAAAATTTAGAGTGAATTGACCTCTTATAAAAATTAATGGTAACTTTATTTTTGAGGGTTCACCATAATATAGCCTTTTTATTATATTTTAATTTTAAAGCGAGTTATGTGTATTTTAAAATTGTGAATTGTTTGTATATCTTAAAATACTCATAATTCGCTTTAAAATTAAAATATAATAAAAAGCCTACGAGAAGCCTTCAAAAATAATGGTACCTTTAATTCTTATAAGAGGTGAATTCACTCTTAATTTTAAACTAACGGAACTAAACATGATCTGCTAAGCGTAAAATGTTCTAAGAAACGCACTTGTAAGACGAAAACAACACATGCGAGAGTAACGTCTTTTAAGGCCGAACATTTTTACAGATACCTACCTAATATAATATATGTAACAACATTAAAATTCACAAAAAGTTGTCAAATTATCAGTTTTATTGGAATCTATTGTTAATATAAAATTACAAAAAAAAAAGAATAATACGATTTTTATGTACTTAAGTATTTCAGTATATTCAATGTATATGGTGTAACAGAAATATTTGACAAACCAAATTGACGCTACTCAAATAAATTTTTAATTTAATTTTAATTTAATTTAAACTAAACTTTAATTAAATTTACAGTAAAAATATAATGATATTTAAAAAATTCTAATAAATCAACTTAATAAGCTACTTGACTTAAATACATTTTTTTACCATAAAAATTGTTCCTATAATCAGATTAACAAATTTGCCATTTTTAAATTTAAACCAAATATTTTCAGTTAAAGAAATAAAAATGAAAAAAAAATATATTATAAATATAGCGTAAGTGTTTACAAATTCTAATAATTATTGAGTAAAATATTTATTTATTTTTAACATTCATATGAAAATATACAATCTGCAGTAACCATAATTATTAATTACAATAAGCATATGAGTGGAAAAGATGTGTTGACAGTGAATTAATGTTTGAAGTGAGTTAGGGAGTAGTAACATTCGACTGAATATAATATGAATTTTAAAATATTGATTATAACTACAATTTTTAGTAATTTCTGTTTCATTCTATATGTAATGCACGAGTATGTGTGTAATCTTTTTTTTTTGCATTGTTACATGTCCGTGACATGTGGCCATGTGGGACTAATACGAGTAATTATTGTTCTTGACAGAAGCCATTGTAGCATTACTATATTTTATTAAGGGTTCAAATCTTCCAAAGGTTGGAGACAATATAATAATATTTTATATATTATGTACAACTTAAAAATACACTACACATTTGCAAGTAGTATATGTATATTGGGCGTTTCATTGTTGCTTATCCATTCAAGTCATTCAACACACATGTGTATAGAATAACAGTATTATTTTTTTAGTCAACTCTGATAAACCTTTAACATTGTTCATGTTTCACAGTGTAGTGATCTCGTTGCCTACAGAGTCATGAATTTAGAGTGGGGATTAGGTGACTCTTTGTCGAAACGTTGATTCTTGGTGTAAATGTGTTTATTATTTAAGTAATATAGAACACTCACATATCAATATATCATGTGGTAAATTTTACAACCATGCGTCCATGCACAAGTCTAATAAATTATTTCAGTAAAATATTCCAAAGGTTTTAGAAAATAGCCGACCTTACTCGTTTATTTTCTATTTCCAAAATATTATTCTGCTTGAATTAAGTCTAAATAATTAATTTAGAAAAACAGACTGGCATGAAGGTACTTGGTTAAATCACAAATCTGAATACAGGCCGTTTTGAAGGTATCTTATATAGTTCTACGCTCTACTTCTTAGTTCTTCTTTGCTAAAGCTAAATATTATTAGAATATTCTTACGGCGTACTTTCGTTGCTGATTCCGAGAATTGAGATGTTCGAATTTTAATTAAAAACGATTTACATACAGACATATTACATATAGTATAATGGTCATTGGCCATTTCTTTTTATCGTTACTGTTTACCGTTTCATATAGAATTAACTCATCCAATCGAGTAGTAAATTTTTTTTAAATATTTAAATATATTATATAATCTACTATTAATATAATATATAGTAAATTTATAGTAAATGTATAATATATACCATACTTACGTCATTACTACACCTATGTATACATCTTAAATATTCTCACAACGTACTTTTGCCAGTTTTCCCCGGCCCGATTCAGGGAATTTTTAAATGTTTAGATCTCATGCATACCAAAATATAACTGTGAAGTGTTAATCGTGTGAATAAATTTATTAACATTTGTAAACTACAAATATTTGCTTGCACATTTTATAATGTTTCAGTATGTTTAAAAAAAAAAATACACACATATCCGGCACTCCGGCGATAATGACACATTGTTGTGAGGTATTTTATGATTTTTCGTCATCGATTTTCGAATAGATAGATATTTTCAATATGACTGTTAATCGTGCGTGTTTAAATCTAATGTGTTTTATCTTCTATAAATGTCTACAATTTGTGCAATTTTGATAATATTTTACACAATAATGACTCACGTATTCGATGATAATGCTATGGACTAGCGTCCCGCATAATATAGTTCACGATCAACTAGGTACCAGCCGAACCAAGCTAGGGTAGGGTGCGAACAACTTTGTAATTGTAGGAGAGAAAGCATTTTGTGGAAATCATTAACATTAGGGACATACTAAATCATGTGAGCAGACGACTATAAAAATGTTCTTAATAAGGGTGCACAGGACGTAGGGTTATGCATCATTACAAAAGTTCCAAGAACCAAATGTTCAAAATATATAATATAATAATATATATTTTTAATGTTAATAATAATATAAATCATCAAGGCCTGCAGCTGCACGGGATGCACATTTGGCTTGTATGTGGGCGAGTAACATTTCCGTCAGTCTAGATAATTACACCACATCCGTGAGAACAGCGACAAGAGCAAGTAGACAATGGGGAGTAGAGGTTATCACTATATAAGAGACCCCGAAACGGCCTGTATTCAGACGCGACTTGACCAGACTAACCAGAGCACTTTCACGCCAGTCTGTTCTTTAATTAATTAAATTGGACCTAGGAAAATTCTCGTAAAATAATATTCTGAACTTAGAAAATATTCGAATCAAACCGAATTTATTCTAGTCATTCAGAAAAATTAATTCAAGAGTCACCTTCCAACATCATCCTTGACTATACTGATATCTGTAGGCGACGTGTTCACTACAATAACTACACTCGTTGTTGGGCGTTTGACGATTTTTGATTATCAATTTACAAATACAAAAGTATTAAAATATTATGTTATATTATTATATATATGTATATATATTTTATACGTATGCGCTATTTTAAGAGGAGTGAATTGACCTATCATTAAATTTTTAGGTAAGAACATTATCTGTGTTCTTTCATTGATTTTTTACGATATTTTAATTTTTAAATGAGTTATGAGTGTGTAAAGTATAAATATTTGAAAATCCACATAACTAATTTAAAAGTTGTTCTATGTATGATTTTACATTATTTATAATATGTTATCACTATTATTATAGTACCTATAATATTACTAGGATTTCGTAACCCTAGACAATGTGTTTGATTAGAACATTCAATAAGCAATAATACAGTAAAGATATCAAGTCTAAGAAGTCTTTTAATACTCTATACACAGTCTATACACTGGCTACATTTCAACCTTTTCCTTGTCATTTGTCAATGACACCTGTGGATGATGAGATTACTACAATAGGTATCCTAAAATAATATGCTTTACTAAAAACTGTAATAACGCAAAAATAAATTAAATACAATTATAATAAGTACGATAGATAAAATTACTAAAAATATAAAAATTTGATACGAACAAGATTATTAATATAGGCTATAGCCTATAGGTTGTTATTAATAGTAGTTATTGTGTTTAAGTAAATGTTAGGCAAACACAAGTGACACAAGTCTTGAATAAATGCCGGATTTATATTATAAGTTATTTAGATTTGCGAAATTACCTTCCTCCTGATCGTCGGAAGGTTCCGAGGTCGTAATTCGAGAATGATCAAGTACACCTAATAATAAAATATTAATTATTAAATTATAAACAATTTAATAAATACAATACAATGTATAAAATTATATAAGTATATGAATATTGATGCGCATGCGACATTCACCTTACCTTATTCGCAGCTGTGATTGAAGAATGCGCAGTTGACGTAATAAGATAAATAAAGGTTTTTTTATTAAACACTCAGATTAAAGGAAAACAACACTGTTAAATTTCGATTTAAAAAAGAAATGGTCCAGCTGTCACTCGCAATGTCTGATGTCGAAGTATTTTTCAGTGCTCCTGCACTTGTTTCTTTGACTGATGCTTATGCACTCATGGATGGTGCTCATGCACTAATGAGAGGAAACGATCTAGTCAAGCCTGCCATAGTTGCAGGTGGCTCCATCAAAGGTCTCTGCGTTTCCAAAGAAATATGTCTTAGTCCTTGGCGACAGAGACCCTGACTGAACCATCCCTTGACTCCGGCGACACATTGTCACAACTACGACTGGGTTCCTACGTGACCAGACAAAGCAAATCGTTCCTTTCATCAGTGATTAAATGAATTTGTTGGTTATCTGCATGCGGCAACTTTACCGTTATTTATTTTATTGAATAAAAATAATAAATTTACAATCATGATAATATGTGAGTATATCATTATAAAACATTCGTTGTATTATTAACTGTAAACATAACATGGATCATATTATCATTGCTTACGTCAGGACTCAGGACCGAAGTCATGTCATTGGTATATGCTTTTTGCCACCCACAAATACCACTGCTAACATAGACATTAGACACACATTGAACACAGTAGGTACTGCACTGTATACAATACAGAGTACTGTGAAGCTTTAAGGTAAAAGTTGGGAATAAAAATAAAAACTTATAAAATTAAATAAAACCTTAAAATAATAATGTATAAAAAATTTAAAACATAATACGTAAAAAGCGGGAAAGTGGGTATCGCTCTGCTGTACATTAGGAGGTGGGGTGGACCTCTGACTAGGGTACATTAAATTCGAATGCAATGATAGGTATCATTGTATACGAAAAACAATTCCGAACGGAGATGATTTGCCAGTCTAGGATATACCTATTATATTTAAATGTTGTCATATATTCTATTTTGAAACAAATATTTTATTTTTCAATTAAGACGCATTTTCCATAAGGCATGGTCAATCAATTTTTCCAAAAACATTGCATGTAGTTATCATAATTCATAATACCTTATATTATTATCATAGATATACATATACCTGGTTTGAGGATAAATCGTTATCATTACGCGATTTCATAAAAATTTAAAACTCAAACGCTCAAAACATTTTTCCTATAATGACGCTATTTGAAGAAAAACTTATGGAAAACGTAGTGTTGAATTTTTTAACCTTAGATATGAATACAAACAATATTATGAATTTTGAACTACAAAATAATTTGCAAATATTCATGATTTTGAAGAATTTTTGTCATTATTTGAAATTCAAATGCTAATAAAAATTTAATTTGAATTTCCGGTGGACATTTTTTTTGTGTAGATTGAAAAATTTGTAAGGAATCTTGTATTCAATTTTCAAATCTTAGATTTAAAAAGAAAATTTTTTATGATTTTCTAGCTTAAAACAATTTTGCGAATTTTTGTGATTTTTACGTATTTTGTCAAAATTCAAAATTTGAATGCTTATAAAAAAATTTGTGACTATGAATTTATTTTATTTTTCAACTGCTATTATAACAATATGTTAGGAGCCTTGTATAAAATTGTCAAGCTTTTCTACCCAACAAATAAATTTTTATCGATATTAATTTAAAAAAAAACTAATAATGATCGAAAATTGCATATGCCTATGAATAATTCAATTTAAGTCAAAAATTTTTGAAAATTGCATGGTGGATAGAATGTACTTATATAAACATTAGGTGAAAATTTCATGTATCTATGGTCATTTGTTTTAAAGTTACATCAAAAACCAAAATCGATTTTGTCGAAAAATGAGTGTGCGTAAAATTTCCCGTTTTTCCCTCAAGTTTTAGTTTGTTTATCCCGATTATTTAGAAAAATATTGAGAATTTTTTACATTTAACCTCCCCTCCTAAAAAAAATTACCGATTAGATTCACTTTCAGATCGAACGAAGTACTGAAGTCGAAAATCGAAGCACTTTAACTGCCCCAAAACGTGTTGACAGAAACAAAAAAAAATATTCATGGTTTTGGTAAAACCGTCCCAAAACGTGACGACAGACACAAGAAAAAATTTAAAAAAAAACACACACATAACATGATAAAATCAATACATTCCTCGCTCCGTTTAGAATCTAAAACTTAATTCGTTCGTTTGTCTTTAAAAACAATAGTTTTTATCTATCATCATGAAGCAATAAAATATTTTCTTATGAAAATATATAAATTGCGATTTTATGTTATATCGTTCGGTAAAGAATAATAGTGTCATAGTTCTAAATTTATAATTATTGATATTTATTAAGTATATACCTAAAAATAATATGTTTATCGAAAATTTAATGCGATAAGGCTGACCTCCGAACTATATTATTAATATCTACCTGGCCATCATTAATCAATACATAGATATACTATATTAGTATATTACCAAATCCCATTATACCAAATTCTTTTCCAAACTCCACACTCATTACAACCCTTTAATCCTCTTAACTCTTAAGTTAAAAGTAATCTTTTATATTATTTACAAGCACAGACGCATAGTTATTCTTTTTAGTAATTATTATATATACAACTATAGTGTGAATTATAAACAATTTTATTAAACTAAATTAAAACTTAGAATTTATAATAATGAGTTGACAAAAGTAGTTACAAGCAACCATTCTCTCTAAACTTAAATTGATGAACCTTAAGAGGACGCTACACCCGCATACGTTGTCTCCGTCTTACAAGTGCGTAACATAGCAAAATTTATGCTCAGCAGATCACGTTTAGCTCCGTTAGTTTAAAATTTAGAGTAAATTGACCTCTTACAAAAATTAAAGGTAACATTATTTTTGAGGGTTCACCATAATATAGCCTTTTTATTATATTTTAATTTTAAGGCGAGTTATGTGTATTTTAAAATTGTGAATTGTTTGTATATCTTAAAATACTCATAATTCGCTTTAAAATTAAAATATAATAAAAAGCCTACGAGAAGCCTTCAAAAATAATGGTACCTTTAATTCTTACAAGAGGTGAATTCACTCTTAATTTTAAACTAACGGAACTAAAAACGGAGATAAACGTGATCTGCTGAGCATAAAATTTGCTATGTTACGCACTTGTAAGATGGAGATAACATATGCGGGTGTAGCGTCCTCTTAATAAATAATATACTTACCTATATTAAGAAGTAAAATATACTTATATGTTTGCCTATCGATTCTCGGTTCATATAGCATATAATAATTAATAATGTCTGAATAAGTGTATTATATAATATTTCCAGATTTTGGCCATTTATACATATTTATTTATTTATACACATTTATACATATTATATTCAATATTGCCACATATTACTAATCAAGAGTATTGCTAAGGACTAGCGTCCCGCATTGTCTAGTTCACGGTCGACTAGATACCAGCCGAACCAAGCTAGGGTAGGGTGCGACCAACTTTGTAATTGTAAGAAAGAAAGCATTTCGTGTGAAATCATTTACATAAGGAAAATACGAAATCATGTGGTCATACCTACGACTATAAAAGATTATTAATTGGTGAGCACCAGGACGTGGGGTTATGCATCAGTACAAAGGTTCCAAGAACCAATGTTCAAATGTAATATTATAATATATATTTTTACATAATAATAATATAAATTATCGAGGTCTGCAGCTGCACGCCCAGTGCACGGGATGCGCATTTAGCTCGTATGTGGGCGAGTGGCATTTCCCACTGTACATTTTTACTTGCTATGTTTAATTAATTGAAATAACAATTCAATTAAATTTAAGTATTGGTAGGTATTTCTTTATTTATTATTAATAATGTACCTCTTTTCGTATTATTTACGAGGGAATTACCTGTTTCCGCCAAAATTTGAAATGACCGATTCTGCCATCGCCCGTTTCCGCCAATCTACCTGTTATAGAATAATAATTATTACTATTAAAATATAATAAAATAATTATATAATTGATTGATTACCTGATTAGATGATATGGTTTATAATACGGCATTAATTTGTATAAATACATTAATAGCATATAAATAACGCAGAATTATACAATTAATTATTAAACACAACATTAATAACTATTAACGAAATAGTGAATAATCGCAATAATTAATAATAAAATATTCGAAAAAGAGGCAAAGCGTTGCGGTGTATGCAGTCGCCAGTCATATGTGAATCATGAACGCGTTAGTGCGCTACACAATTTATTATTCTAAGTGTTTTGTAGTGTTCGCCGAGCTCGGTTGTGGTGGGTGGGGGTTCTTTGTCGCTGTTGGGTGCGGTGGTGGTATATTATTATCGCGTGTTTGTATCATAGGATTTTACAGTGATTAAGTATAAAAAGCGGGTGAGTCGTGGATGTCGCTCTGCTGTTCAGTAGGTTACTGTAATGGATGGGATTAAATTTGAATGCATTGATAGGTATCATTGTATACGAAAAACGATTCTGAACGGAGATGATTTGTCAGTCTAGGATATATTATATTTAAATATTGTCATATATTCTATTTTGAAACAAATATTTTATTTTTCAATTAAGACGCATTTTGCATAAGGCATGGTTAATCAATTAATGTAGTTATCTAGTTATCATGTAGTTATCATAATTCATATTACCTTATATATACGAATACCTGGTTTGAAGATAAATAAATTGTTATCATTACGCGATTTCATAAAAACTTAAAACTTGAACGCTCAAAACATTTTTCCTATAATGACGCTTCAAATTTTCTCTATAGCTATTTGAAGCAAAATTTGTGGAAAACTTGGTGTTAAATTTTATAACCTTAGATATAAATACAAACAATATTATGAATTTTGAACTACAATATAATTTGCAAATATTCATGGTTTTGACGAATTTTTGTCAATATTTGAAATTCAAATGCTAATAAAAATTTAATTTGAATTTCCTGTGGACATTTTTTTTGTGATAAAGATTGAAAAATTTGTAAGAAATCTTGTATTAAATTTTCAAATCTTAGATTTAAAAAGAAAATTTTTTGAATTTCTAACTTATAATAATTTGCGAATTTACGTGATTTTTACGTATGTTGTCAAAATTTAAATTTAAATGCTTGTAAAAAAAAATGTGACTATACATTTCTTGTATTTTTCAACTGCTATTGTAAAAATATTTTAGGAGCCTTGAATTAAATTTTCAAATCTTAGGTATAAAAGGAAAATTTTTTATGAATTTCTAGAATAAAATAATTTACGAATTTTCGTGATTTTTACGTATGTTGTCAAAATTAAAATTTGAATGCATGTAAAAAAAAATGTGGTTATGTATTTCTTTTATTTTTCAACTGCTATTGCAAAACTATATTATGAGCCTTGTATAAAATTCTCAAATCTTAGAATTAAAAAGAAAAACTTTTATGAATTTCGATCTAAGATGATTTGAACATTGCCGTAATTTTTATGTATTTAGTCAAAATTTGAACTATAAATGCTTATAAAAAAAATGTGTGACTATATATTTCTTTTATTTTTCAAATGCTATTGTAAAACTATTTAAGGAGCCTTTGCCTTGTATTAAATTTTCAAATCTTAGGTATAAAAGGAAAATTGTTTATGAATTTTTAGGATGAAATAATTTACGAATTTTTGTGATTTTTACGTATGTTGTCAAAATTAAAATTTGTATACAAGTAAAAAAAAATTGTGGCTATACATTTATTTTATTTTTCAACTGCTATTGTAAAAATATATTATAAGCCTTGTATTAAATTCTCAAATCTTAGAATTAAAAAGAAAAACTTTTATGAATTTCGATCTAAGATAATTTGAAAATTGCCGTAATTTTTACGTATTAAGTCAATATTTGAACTTCAAATGCTAATAAAAAAAAATCGTGCCTATGTATTTTTATAATTTTTTAATGACTATAAGAATAACTTATGAGGAACTTTGTATTAAATTTTCAAGTATTTTGATAGGGCCAAAAAATTTTTTTTCGACACTTCAAAAAAAAATTTTCAGACAAATTGAAAATTTCAGTCGTCTATAAATATCTCAAAAAAAGTCAAAATAATTTGAAAATTAAATCATGTAAATAAAACTCCAATCTAAATAACTGATAAAATTTTCAAGTATCTACGACTTATACTTTTTGAATAATAACAAATATTTAAAATCGTTTCAGGATAAATCGTTATCGTTACGCTATTTCGTAAAAATTCAAACGCACTTAAAATTTTTCCTATAATGATGTTTCGAGTTTTCTATATAGCTACTTGAAGGAAAACTTATGGAAAACTTAGTGTTGTATTTTTAATCCTTAGTTATTAACGCAAAAATTTTTATGATTTTTCAACTTCAAAATTACTTGCAAATTTTCGCGTTTTCGACAGATTTCGTAAAATTTTGAACTGTAAACGCTTTTTAAAAAAAATTGTGACTTACGATTTTTAATTTTTTTTAGCTACTATAAGAACAACTCATAAGGAACCTTGGATTAAATTTTCAAGTTTTTTTGGTCGTCCAAAATTTTTTTACCGACACTTCAAAAAAAAATTCTCAAAAAAATCGAAATTTTCAGTGGTCTATAAATAACTCAAAAAAAGTCGAAAATAAGTGAAAATTAAACTGTATATAGATATCACTAACATTAACATTTGGTGAAAATTTCAAGTATTTACAGTGATTAGTTTTTGAATTACAACCATATAAAAATATCGATTTGGTCGAAAACTGGTTTTGCGTAAAAATTCCCGTTTTTCTGTCATTTTTTTTTTTGTTTTTCTCGATTTTTTTGAAAACTGTTGGAAAATGTTTACTTTTGACCTTTATAATGCACCAAAGATCTTCACTTTTACATCGGAAACCACCCCCAAAGTTTGAAATCTAAGAATTATTTCGACTAGTTATGCTGTACACAGACATAAAAAAAAAAAAAACACACACATCATTGTAGAATCAATACATTCATCACTTCGTTCAGAATCTAAAATAATAATATTAATAATAAAAACATAAAAATGATGTACAAAATAATATGTTCTACTCACCAAGTACAAAATATATTTCTAAAATTCAGAAAATTGTCTAGTATTTAAAAAAAAATTAAAATAGTGTCCCAAATTGGTTTAAGTAAAAGATAAAATAGGTTTTTCGTAAGAAAAACATGATTTCCCTATATTATTGTCGAAATTCAGAACAACATGGGGCAAGTAAAAAAATAAATAAAAAACCTTAGAAACAATAATATTGTACGGTTCATACGCATCAGAAATCAATAAATCATTTAAAAAAAATATCCAATTGAAAATAAGGCTGATTAATTAAATTAATCTTAGTGATATACAATATAGAATTTTAAAATTGCCTCAAGTTCGGCCGTTTGACGGTAGTGTATCGATTTGACAATCATGCTGATTATGTGTCTTCATAATGTAGACACACTACGTACTTGTGCTAGTTTTGAATTTTTGTCTTGTGATGTCCCCATTTACGGTTGTTTATCTGTTATTGCAATACGAAAAATTGATTGTTATACATATAGATATTGCAACAATATAACTTTATAGGTAATTTTTGATTAAATCAAACATAACATTATTTTTATTAATAAACTACTATCATTATATTAACTGTTGAAATTTTATCAACTATTTGATAAAAAAAAACCACCAATATTTTGATCTCTGATTGTTCGCATACAACATCATAAATCCTGATTGGTATTTAAGTATTTTAATCCAAACTAAATAGATTATAAAGTTTGTTTCGATCCAAATTGGTAATAAATTATTAACTTATAGGTATTTAAGTAATTACTAATCCGGATATGGATTGATCGAAATTTGGTGCTCAACACTAATATATTAATCATAAACGGAGATTTCGACAATACTATACGATTCAATATTCCGGTGCGTGCGTGCTTTTGATTTACACGGATTATAATAACAAGTTCTAGATGATTTGTAGGTACGCATGCTGGATAAAACAGAAAATATATCTATTATGTGCGGTACAGAATCGTAGTCAGAATATTATAGAAATTGCCTTCATTCGCCCGCAGCAGTTAATAATTTGGGTTCACAAAACATGTACAACAAACAGTGAGGGAACAAAGTCAAACACTATTTTAGTTTTTGCAATTAATAATTATATGTATAGTATCTACAACAGCTCCGCTTCATCCCGTCTCCAGTCAACGGCATCTGTATGCGGGCAAACTGTATGCGGTCCTGTGTTAACCCCTACTATTTTTTATAGTCGGAAATCTCCTTACAACTGTAGCGATCCCACATACAGTAGGTGAATCGTTGTGAGGGACATGAAAGGAGATTGTCGAAATTTGTCAACAAGTTGCTTTTATTGATTAATTAATTAATTTTATTACACACACTGATAAATCTATTATAGACACTTGAAATAGTCCAACCGTTGAAGTCCGTTGTTGTTTAGAAAATACCAGGTTACTCGAATATTTCCAAGTCCCAATAAATTCATTCGATTGAAATATTTCTAAGTCCGAATTACAATTTCAAGAGATCGGCTGGCGTGAAGGTGTTCATACTGACGACCGTTCTGAGTTTGGTCCATTCGGTTTCTTCTATAGGTGTAGTACTGATTCTTTGCTTTTCCCCTCCTAACGTCCCACGCACACCTTGTGGTTATACCTTATTATAAATATAAGAGTGCGTAGTACTGATTACTATATAATTTGCACCAAAAACCTTACATGTAGTTTATTGTGTTTAACTTATAAGTTAATACTGATGTACCATTTACGGTAGAACGGTGTAAATGGAGTCCGTGACATAAACAGGAACAACTCTTTTTTGAACTCAAATATTTGATTCACGGTGTAAATTTGTTAATTATTTGTTACAGAACTCTTACTTCAGTGTTTAGAAAAATAACCGATTTTACTCGTTTATTATTCAAGTCCAAATTACTATTTTGGTCCAAATAATTAATTTAAAGAACCGACTGACGTGAAGGTGCTCAGGTGTACATAGTCAAATCACGTCGAAATAATCATCTTGTCAAAATGCTAACTACCCATGCTTGGATGCGAGTGTGCGTCCTGAGTGGCAGCATTTTCGATATAGTTTCATTCTCATCATGTGTATTATTACTATTTTATCATTATATAATTTCAAAGTATTCATTATTTAGAATATTATTTCATGGAATTCTATTTTATTAGAAGCGTATGCATAAGCGCAAATAGGGAGAGGGAGCTTAGGAGGTATTAGCACCGGCAATTTTTAAATTAGTACCCTCAAATAATGATCGTGTTTGTGGATCAATAACTTCTCCTAACAAAAAAAATGAGAGAATGTATAGCATAAGCACCCTAAGTTTTTTTATTGAAATTGCGCGCCTATGAGCGTGTGATGATACTTATCGTTCCCACGGTTTGTTCATGCACACTGCCTATCTGTGACCGTCATTTTCGTTCACATTTTTTATTTTATAATTTCAATTTATTTTCAAGAATCGTTTCTCTTTTATGATTATTGATTTTTTTCTTTTGCGTATGGCCCTATGTTCGGGTCGTTCGGGAATAGGCACAAAAGCCTAGTTCGGACGGCTGTTTGGCAGAAATTCTAGGGGACAACCGTAGGTTTCTACCATGCCCGGGTGGGGGTGGCGGCTTCTCTTTCCATACACCGTGACTGTCCGATGAGACTGAGATGCCGCACGTGACCTAGATTCAAACCGGCGACGGTGCGCGTTGCAGTCGACACCTTAGAACGGGCATAACACGTTTCCACCAAAAGTAAACCTTTCTCTTTTCCACCAATATCCGTTACCACCAAATGAGATCTACCTATAATTAAACCACGGTTAATTTAACAAAATAATTTTATACTACGCTTATATTAAAATCTATAATACAGTGATAAGTTTATTTAAAATACTAATGCTGGATTGAAAAAATTATATATTAGTGTATTTAGTTATGTATATATTGTATCTACTTATATATATATAATTGGTTGATATATTTTTTTTTCAATCGTAGAATATAGTAGTATACAATTTTTTTTTAATAACGTGGTAAATAATTTTATTTGGTGGAAACGGATATTGGTGAAAAAGGGAAAGATACACTTTTGGTGGAAACGGGCATCGCCCCTTAGAATGCTTGGCTACTCCGTCCCTCCCCTGCGATTATCAATTGTTAACCCTCATTGTAATGTAATTTCTTAGTATTATATTTATTACTTACCCCCCTGGAATATCGGCCCACTCAGCCACTCAGGTGATAACTGCATATATTAATTACATAAAAGACAGTTTATTACGCCAGTGGCCAGTAACAAATTGGTACTAAAAGTAAAAATTCCTTATACTTTTAAAAAGGATGCTGGGATGTTTGGACCATATCGTGTACCTACGTGGTTCATTGTCTATCTTAGTTTGGTCTAACATTTTCTAGCTTTGCAGGTCACAATTCCACGGACTCCGGCCCAAGACGATGGAACATGAACAATCACTTAGGCGATGAACTAAAGGAAACTAATCACCAGTGCCGTATAATTTGTCAAATTCTGTATTCGGACATAGGTATGTATATGACCCTTGCTCCACTTTTTCTAGATCCGGAGTCTTATAATTTGGCTAGCACCCTTTTTGTTTTTTGTGTGTGAATGTGAAATTTGTATTTATTTTTCTGGATATTAATGAAATTCATTAGTTAAAACTTATAATATAATTTACTGATAACATCATTATAATATTCATAGATTTAGTATTTAAACAATAAAACAGAATGGATCACAAGTCAACATATAAAAAAAAAATCATAAGCCATCAATACTTAATCTAGATGTGACATGAATGGATGATCATTAGAAGGTGAAACGATTAACCTAGCGATTAGCATAAATGGGTAAGACGATAAAGCTTCGAGAGGAATCTACACTCTGCAGTTGTGTTTGAGTGAAATTTGAACACAGTTAAATGATTGCTGATAGCAGTGGCGTAACTATGGGGTAGCGAGGGGTAGCGGTCGTGACCCCAAACATTTTTATGGGGTGGCAAGAGTATCATTTTGTTACCCCAAAATTATTTATATAATTTAGTAAAAAAAATCCGCGTCAGTGTGTATTTACTATTTATTTATCTTTAAATAGTTATCAAGAAAAAAATACGTTATTTGTGAATTTTCGGGGTACCACACGATTGCGTACGATGTTTCTTTTTGAAAACACGATTGCGTACGTTACACGATTGCGTACGATCTACTGTGCATCGTTGCTAAATTAATGTTTTTATTTTTGATCAGTAAAATTTAAATTTTGGAAAAATGACTCAAGTTATGGTACCACTTAAAAATCTCAATTTTCGATAAATACCTATGTTATAATAATATAGTACATTAAATAAAATAATTAAATGTTAAAATAATATAATAAAAAATAGTTATTCAATAATAATAAAAAAAAAAATTATGGAAGTAACCCCTGTTCTATAAGTTCAAAGCAAATGGCAACAGTGCTTCAAAGCTGCAGACAAAAATCGTACGCAATCGTGTTTTACCGGAATTTTCGTGTTATAAAACTGTATAATAATAGTATAATGATAAGTATAATATAATAATAATATATAAGTATAATGATTATTTTAAAATAATTTAGGAGGAAATTATGCGTATAAGTGGTACTCATCACTCATTATGCTTATTGGAGAAGGTGAAGTATTTAAAAGTGTTTGTTACCCCAAATATTTGCTGTTAGTTACGCCACTGGCTGATAGTATTTTTGGACTTAATTTTATATTGACCATTGTTTCAAATGTTTATATGGAAATATAATATTTGTAAGCTATGTACAAGGAAATCATTGATAACTTATCAAATTCAAATATAATACTATATTAATGTAGTATAAGAAAATTATTTACCTTTTTTACACTAATATTGGTATAGACTAGCAAAATACTATTTATTAAATAATCATTATGATAAGAGGGTTCACACGAATTACAATTTTAATTACTATAGAACCATAGCCATTACCTTGGGAATTTACCATAAAATAGGATAGATAATTTTCATAATTCCTGGAACACAACAATGAAATCATATACACATTAAAAAAAAGCGGGTAAGTCGTGTATGTCGCTCTGCTGTACAGTAGGTTACAAGTGGGTTACTGTAATGGATGGAATTAAATTTGAATCCAATGATATTATATCATTGTATACAAAAAACGATTCTGAGCGAAGACGGTTTATCTGTCTAGGATATATTATAGATTATTAAAAATTTTCAAATCTTAGATTTAAAAAGAAAATTTTTTATGAATTTCTAGTTTGAAATAATTTGCGAATTTTCGTGATTTTTACATATGTTGTCAAAATTCAAACTTTGAATGCTTGTAAAAAAAAAATTGTGACTACGCATTCCTTTTATTTTTCAATTTTTATTGTAAAAATATATTATGAGCCTTGTATTAAATTTTCAAATTATAGATATAAAAAGAAAATTTTTTATGAATTTCTAGCTTAAAATAATTTCTGTATTTTCGTGATTTTTACATAATATGTTGTCAAAAATCAAACTTTGAATGCTTAAAAAAAAAATTGTGACTATGTATTCCTTTTATTTTGCAACTGCTATTGTAAAAATATGTTAGGAGCCTTGTATTAAATTTTCAAATCTTAGAATTAAAAAGGAAAACTTTTATGAATTTCTATCTAAGATAATATTTTGAACATAGCCGTAATTTTTACGTATTTAGTCAAAATTTGAACTTTAAATGCTTATAAAAAAAAAACCGTGCCTACGAATTTTTAATATTTTTTAACTTCTATTGTTACAATGTGTTAGAAGCCTTGTATTAAATTTTCAAGCTTTTCTACCGAACAAATAAATTTTTATCGATATTTATAGAAAAAAAAACTAAAAAAGTTGAAAAATTAAAATGTCAGTAAACAGCTCAAAACAAGTCTAAATATTTTGAAAAGTTTATCAAATATATAAAACGCCTATATAAACATTCAGTCGAAATTTCAAGTATCTGCGGTAATTTGTTTTAGAGTTACACCAAAATAAGGAAATCGCTAAAAGTGAAAATCCAATGTTGTAAAAATTTAAATTTCAAATGCTCATAAAAATTTAATTTGAATTTCAAGTGGAATTTTTATTTGTGATAAAGATTGAAAAACTTGTAAGGAATCTTGTATTAAATTTTTAAATCTTAGATTTAAAAAGAAAATTTTTTATGAATTTCTAGCTTAAAATAATTTGTGAATTTTCGTGATTTTTACGTATTTTGTCAAAATTCAAACTTTGAATGCTTATAAAAAAAAATTGTGACTATGAATTTCTTTTATTTTTCAACTGCTATTGTAACAATATGTTAAGAGCCTTGTATTAAATTTTCAAGCTTTTCTGCATAACAAATAAATTTTTATCGATATTAATTTAAAAAAAACTAATAATGATCGAAAATTTCAAATGCCTATGAATAGTTTAACTTAAGTCGAAATTTTTTGAAAATTGCATGGTGGATAGAATATACTTATATAAACATTAGGTGAAAATTTCATGTATCTATGGTCATTTGTTTTAAAGTTACATCAAAAACCAAAATCGATTTTGTCGAAAAATGAGTGTGCGTAAAATTTCCCGTTTTTCCCTTAATTTTTAGTTTGTTTTTCTCAATTATTTAGAAAAGTATTAAGAATTTTTTACTTTTGACCCCCCCAAAGTACCAACTAGATTCACTTTCTGATCGAACGAGGTACTGAAGTCAAAAATCGAAGCATTTTTACTGCCCCAAAACGTGATGACAGACACAAAAAAAAAAAAAAAAACACATCATGGTAAAATCAATACATTCATCGCTCCGCTCAGAATCTAAAATAAATAAAGAGTAATTGATCAAAAAAATAAACAGTTCTTGGAAATAGGATAAAATCATAAAAACTATAAAAAGTGCACAAGTATATGAATATGATGGTCACATATCGTGGTACGCATGAACAGGACAAACAGAACAACTAGTATCATTAACTACTAGTAAAACAATTTTCACCATAGAATAATATTCTAAATAATGGATATTTTGAAATAATAATACGCATGATAGATAAGACTAACAAAAATGTTGACGCCCAGGATAAACACACGCATTTCAGCGTAGGCAGTTAGAATTTTCGACAAGTTAGCATATTATACGTGAATCACATCATTCACATCCGAGGAAATGTTACTCATATTGAGAGGGCTAAAAGGACTAAAAGGTGTTCTACTCTTCTACCATCCTTTCCTCTGTATAGGAGACCTCTACATGGCCATTATTCCAACGTGATTTGACCAAGTACCTTCATAGAGCACCTTCACGCCAGCCTGCATTATTCTATATCTGGACTTAGAAAATAAACGAGTTGATCGATTATATTTCAACACTTAAAATATTTTACTGAGCTGATTATTCAGAAAAAAATTTAACTGTACAATAGGTAGGTAGGTAATCAGAAATTTATGTTTGGTTCAACAATATTACACTAAATATTAATTCTCAGAAATTCATCAACAAATAACCTACTCATTTTCCTAGTCAAAGACACCTGTACGTAACCAGATTACTAAATATTAAATATATATGGGTACCTAAATAATAATATATTTTATAAATAAGAACTATCGATAATCTAAGTATACTATAGGAGGCAATTCGGGTAGACTGTTTGGGTATACTTGAATTGCCTCCGAAAACATCCGAAGGCGATTCGAGTGAAAAAAGGTTACCTACCGGAATTTGGGAGGCAATTTGAGTGTCACCAAATTTCCAAGAGATAAATTTAGATAAAAAAATGTTTCTTTGTGTTCAGAAAATATACTATTTCATTCGTTTATTTCCAAAGGCAAACATTTCGCCGGACGCCGATCTAATTATTCATGAAGTCTAATTTGATATTTCAAGAGATCTATTGCATGGAGGTGCTCGTTCTGGCTCTGTCAATGTACGTCTGAAAAAAACCTATTTGAGTCTCTCTTATGTAATTATATAGACTTACACTATACGGATGTGCATCTCCTATCCTAATGTTAAGACTGTTAAGATTATTGTACTCATTACAATGGTTTACGTGCCTACAAAGGTCAGGAAAAGCCATAATTACACGACTGCTCGCAGTCGTGTAAGAGTGTGTATCCTGTTTAGCTGCGTTATCGATTAAGCAGTACGTATTTTTTAATGATAATATTATAATAAAAAACTGATTATTACGATAATATTATGCCCTGTTGGGTGTGTAGTGATCGCCGTGCAGGACACGTTGAAAACAATTACAATTAATTATTTAAACGACGTAGCTGCTGTCCTCGTCAGTCTTGAGATGATGTGTTGAGAAAGATTTGTAAAATAATTGAACACTGGTTCATTTTATTATTAAAAAAAAACAATTTATTGTTATAGTTAAACACAAATATATCAAAGTAAACTGCCGTAAACGTGTTAAGCTTTCGAGCAGTGCTGTCTATCTTCTAAAACATACTGCTCAATCCGTATTTATGCGGATTCTATCGATGTCGTATGATAGCGTGTATTATAATATTATAATTTTATTCCCCAATATTGCTGGATCGCATTATTATGCGTATAGAGGAAGACTACTTGTTTTCACCTTTGATCCATATTTCCTGCTATGTAGGCTTTTAAACATTTTTTATATTTTATACCTCATTATTTCATTATAAATTATACTTCGTGTATAATTTATTATTCTAAATTGTACTTATAAATTTACATTATAGCTTTGGGTTCACTACAGGCGCGTATTGTCCAATAGTTTTTTATATCCTATTCAAGGCACTCTTATATAGGCCTAATTTACTTGAATTAAATTGAAATAACAAATGAACATCATTATATTAATGTTAAAATTGTGTCTTAAATTATAAATTAAAAAAAAACCACCAACATCTGAGTCTCTGGTACAAAAACGACATGATACACAAGTTTTAATACAATTATCGGTGCTTATATTCGTGATAATATTAATACAATACAATTGTGATTCTAATTTATTATTATCCTACATTAAATCACGTGAAATTGATCATTGTATATGAAGTATGAACTAGCTTGTATCGTTTCTTAGTAAATATATTTCAGAGGATCTTTGAGTCTGCTATGTACTGACGTCCAACTTAGATACTTATATACATACATTTATAGAATAGTGTATTTAAATCAATTAAACTCTTATTTCTATTATTTATTTATTTCATAATTCCTATCCACCTACGATCTACCTCTTCGGGATTCACCTTCAGTGCGAAATAGCTACAGTAGCTATATATTATTTTAATATACCTATTATCTTTAATAATTGTCTATAATACCTATTATCATTAGCATCCCAGCTATTGGCTATAATGAGCATAATATGAATTCAGAGAAAAATCTATAAGTATTCACTTAAAAATTAAATTTTAATTACTATAATGATTATTGTACCGAACTCTAAATTATATAAACATAAATACACACGAAAAATATCAAATAATATATACTTATAATATACATTTATACATATTACATATGAGTATAATGTGATATTTGAAACACGTTATATCAAGTTATAATATTATGTAGAGACTAATGAATAACGATTGTCGAGAAATATGTATTTCGAATATTTTTGAAGTCGTATTTATTTCAAAATGTATTTTACAATTTACGATAATATTAATTAAACTTCAAGTAATAGTCACGTAATTTAAATATGTTGTACGTCAAATGAAACGATTAGGCACGCCACATTATAATATATTAAAAATGTAAATTTAATAGAACTTAAACAGCTTACATATTGTATTATTTCGACGAAAGTAATAATTTATGTATTATGTATACACAAAGTCTAAAACCATTGATATGATTTGTTAATTCTGTGTAGCAGTACATTAAAAAAGTTTCTTGATTCCTCATACATAATTGATCTAAGTTATGATTAAATTAGACAAAGATAATAAAATAGAATAACATAGTATAAATTCTATACGACTAGAATTACTTCTATAGAAATACGAACTAGTTAACATAAAATATTCGTTGTTTAATTATTCAACTGCAGTTTTAAATGTATTTATTCATGTAAATATTGGGTCGAATAATTTATAAAATGATATAGTAAGGTCATATTATATTGTGTTCACATAATATAAAAAAGACGCTGATACGTACAATATCTTCTTACAGACATTTACATCCGAATATGCAACACCTAAAATTAACACTTAAATTTTGGTTGTGAAATTCATGAAAAGTGAAACCTCAACTCAATACTAAACAATATCACAAATTGTAAATATCATATTATTACTTAATACTAGTTATTAATACCTAACAATAATATCTAATTTTATTAAATACACCAGTAAAATGATTTAAACAGTTTAAAAAAATTCAATAAATAATAGACTTATATTGTTGATTAATTTTATTAAACCTATTCCGTCTACTACATAGGAATCTTCATCCTTATAATACTAAAGGTATTATAGTAAAGGTTTTATAGTACCTTTAAAACACAAATTTGATAAAAAAAAAATGTAAAACAAGCATGGGCTAATAGCAAAATAGATAACCTTGGAGAAATCATTAAAATATTTCCCTTATTTCTGAGAGTCAAATTAGATAAAATTAGGATTATGTTGTGAATGTTGTGATTGTGAAGTACATGACATGTGTAAATAATAATCTAGTCATCACAATAATATGATGGAGACACAATAATAAAAATTACATTGTAAAACTGATTATTCTTGTGAAAAACTATGTATTGATAAAAAACTATAGGTCAATACGCCCAGCAATAGCACATCATATTATCCTAATAATATACAATTTTTAATTATAATAATTATAATATTATCATTAAAAATACATACTGAATTATCGATAACGCAACTACAAAGGAATAAGGATACACACTTTAAGGATACACGCTGAAGAGTACGTAACAGTGGTATTGTTATTGTCTCCGTCATGCCAGTGAGTTATATAGCAAATTTACGCTCAGCAGAACACTTGTAGCTCCTTTAGTTTAAAAATTACAATGAATCGTCCTTTTATGAAACTTGATGATAAGAACATTATCTGTGTTTGTACGCAGGTTTCTTTTTACGATAATTCAATTTTTAAGTGAGTTATGAGCACATAATATACAGTATATTAAAAATGTGTCCTACGTGAGTCCGGCGAGTGCGGTGAAAAACAAAACAGCTTGTATTTTGCCGCTTCGGACGCACCGCACTGCGGCGGAACAGCATGGTCAGAATAGAATTCGTTCGAACTCGCCAGATTCACGTAGGACATGACGTTATACGACTTGCGAGCGTGGGTCGATGGCTGTTCCTGACCTTTGTGGGCACGTAAACCATTGTAATGAGAACAATACTCTTAACATTAGGATAGGAGATACACAGCCGTATAGTGTATGTCTATATAACTATATAAGAGAGACTCAAATAGGGTTTTTTCAGACGTGAATTGACAGAGCCAAAACGAGCACCTCCACGTCAGTAGATCTCTTGAAATATCAAATTGGACTTTATGAATAATTAGATCGGCGTCCGGCGAAATGTTTGCCTCTGGAAATAAACGAATGAAATAGTATAATAGGTATTTTCTGAACACAGAAATATTTTTTTAACCAAATCACAGTTTAATTTTATTAGGTACATTTAATTTTGAAACAACTAACATATTAATAACGAGGAGTTTACGCGAATTATTAAAATATTATCTCATCCTATCTTATCAACAGATAATTGTATCTAATTGTACTCGAGAGATGGCTATATTCATCACTAACTATCGATAATTTGTGGATAAGTATTGGTTTCCTGAGATAAAGTTCGCTTGTAGTTTTGATGCAGGCCTAATATGAATGATAGGATATTACATTATTACCATTGAAAAGTACACAGATAAGCCATTGTATAGGAGTTTTCAGTAACTAGAAATATGCTGTCAGTCGCTAGGTTCGCTGTTCCGTTTGTATTGAGGCAATGTACAGCCATGACAAAATATACAAATATTATGTCGGCAATATTTTTATACGCATACAATACAATGGCTGCCGTTTTGCTCCTTAACAGTAAATTGTATTACTTAAATCTTACATCAGTGAATCGCGAAATGAATTATACTTATTTGACAAATCATGTAATCAATTTTCGGCCAATGAGAAGTGGAAGCAATTATATACGCCACTTTTGCGCGGAAAATTGTCAGAATGAAATATTGCCGACCTGTATACTTTGTCAAGCGTCCGACGGAATTTTTTTATTCACTAAAAAATCCTTCGATATGGCTAATCCGTATATTTTAAAATCGACGATATTACCCATTTACTCTTAAATGAAAACATTTTTGTTAAAAATTCCGGAGTAATATTTTTATTGTAATGAGTTAAAAATAAGAAGGAAGAAAATTATAGTATTGAAAGATATATTAAGTGTTGAATTATTATGATATATTTTTTAACTCATCACTTCATGAAATATATTACGGGGGATAGATACGAGAGTTTTTCCTTTCCAAACAAATAAATATATTAAAATATTTGTTATGTATAATTTTTACTTACCTTTCGAAGAACCCTCAGGTAGAAAACTATCTTGTATAATCCAACGTATAGTTGAAGTTGATCTGACCAGAATAGTGAGAGGTATATTAAAATGTTATGATTGAACAAATCGGTAAAAATGATTACAGCAAATTTAATTTATTTCTACTTATAAAAAAATCGACACATATACAATTTACAAATTATTAAAAATATAACATCGGGTGAGCTACTGGATGACTGAGACTGGTGTTGATTGTCGTGTATGCTTTTATAGATATTGATGGCAGACTTTGTACTCGACTTAGCGAGTTGCCGCCTTACTCATTTCCGTGACATTATAGTAAATTGTTATGATATGTACTAAATAATTAATGTTTATACAGCTACAAAGATTATGATTATCTACTGTCCAGAATCCAAGAGTAAGTTAATTATTAGTAGTTTGTTTAATTTTTATATAGTTGTATAAATAATATTCTGTTTATTTTCTTTAATTAAATGTGTTTTAATGATTAAAGATATTTTATTTTTCAACTTTTATCTGTGCAGCTGTATTTACATTTTATTGTAATTCTAAATAATGATATATCATAATGTATATATCATTATATTATATATCACGATGGTGTTATATTGACTTATAATTTATCTGTTAGGTCGATAGCAATAACTACGAACTTGTGGTTGGCAAAATTAAGTGTGTAATGGCTACAGTGAGTATATATTATGTTAATTCTACAAGTTATACAAGCAGTAGAACGTATAGCTTCGCGTAAACAGCTGCAGCGATTGAACCAGCCATAATATAACACTCGTTTCAATAGAAATTTACCATGTAAAATCAGAACTACTTAAAATATTTTAAAACGGAAGGAGCGAGAAACATATTGTGTACAACGGCTTAAGACTGGTGACGAACGAATGGTAGGGGAAATGTCTACTAATGATATGAAATGCTTTCTACTCCTAATGACAGGGCGTTTTCTATTTATAGTTTAATGAGCGCAGCTGCACAGGTTGCAAATGCATATTATTTATCAATAAACATGAGTTTTAAATTACTTTTAATCGTGTCTGGTAAAATGTCTAAATAGTTATAAGCCCATTATTAAATATTGATGTAGACTTTAAATTTCCAAAATGTATTATAATGACAGGAAATATCTGCTAATGACATTCTTTCTTTTATACAGTTTTATGTATACGCAGCTGTATGTGAACATTTTTTGTAAATGTTATTAAAATATCAACAAAAAAATTAAAAAATTCCAACAAATTACTGTACATGTTATTCTTATTACCTTTAAGTTGAATAATAAGTATACTCACTCTCATGTAACAACTTTTTCTACAGTTGAATCGAGAAAAACCGAACATTTTTTCCACTGCCACCGCTATTGTTTATCGTGAAAAGTATCAATACGCAGTGCCTATATACAATATAATATAACAATTAATAAGCCTGGTGTAAACACTAGCCAGCTTGTTTGTCTCTAATATTACAATTAATAAAGCTAAACTAGAACTGCCGAATAAATAAATTTGGATTATTACGTACTTATAAAATAGAGACTATTGTAGACATTAATTTTATTATCTTATATCACGGATGAAATTAATTTAATCATGAATAGCATATTTGGATTTATTATACTAATTGATATCCGCGAGATATCCAACAGATTTTTGTATAGTATTATATTTGATAGGTAAATATTAAATAATAACTTAAACTTAAAATTGATTCCAGAGTCCAGAATACTACGAGTATAAAAGTCCGTATTATTAATCATGAAATACTAATTAAACTATTTTCTCTTATAATACTGTCATAAGAGAAGCATGATAAAATGGATAAACCGAATAGGAATTAAATGAACTAAAGACATAATCGAGGCTATCATTACGAATTGCGGAGAAAAAACCTAAGGAAAAAAAGCCCACGGAAAAAAAGTATAACAAATATAGTCAAATTTATATACGGATTACGGATACTCAAATACAAAAATAGTAGATACATAATATAGTTATATAATAATAATTATAGTCACAGCAGGTCAGTCGACTAAAAATATAACAATAATATTATAGTATATTAGTATAAATATTTTGTTGGGTATAGTGTAGTATGATAATAAATATGTAATGAAATTAAAACTCTAATAAGCTATATTGTCAATCAAAATACTAAAAACTTAAAAAATTATAACGATAAAATGGTAAAAGTGTAAAACGATATTATATAAGTGTTCACATTTATCATTTTTTTATATTTATATTTCTGGCTTTTTTTCCATGGGCTTCTTTCCCCCTACCTATCATTACATGCAGAAAATGCTCGGACTTAAAACATCCAATTGTCGTAACAATCACCGGAAATCAAGCTCGTTGCCGGTTTGGGCAGAAGGATCGTGTATAAGGTTCTCTAAAGTGGAATCGCTGTTTCATATCTCTAGTATTCTGAATTAATATTAAAGATACCAAAACCAATTGTACGGTTTCTATACCTAATCCTAACCAAACAAGGTAGAGGACATTACTTAAAGGTGGTTGGGAACTATCTCAGTTCCTACGTCATATTATTCGTTTTCTGCCCGGAACTACCACCTACGCTAAAATAGACAACCTATTCAGTTCAGACATTAGGGATTTACTTTCGACTCGTTAAAAAAAGCCATCTAAAAATAGATTTATTGGGGCACCCCGGGGTATTTTGAGAAGTCGAAATTAAAAAAAACTCCTTGTATTTTTCAATATAATCGATAAAATTAAATACAATTTTTAATTCAAAACTAGTATTTAACAAAATTAAACTTTTTTATTTGGTATAAAAATGTATATTAACTATTTTTAAGCTATACTCAGTATACATGTTATATATACATTTGGAATTTTTCATTTTTTAAAGTTAATTTTTATACAAATGTAGATACAATTTTTTCACTTAATCTAAGCCTTGAAAATTTAATACAAGTTTCTTCATAAGTTATTAACAGTCGTACCTACAATTTTTTATATAACTCGTATTTATGGGGATCGAACTACAAATTTACGTTTTTTGTAATAGTTTAGTCAGTTAAGAAAACAAAACTCCAAAGGTATCAAAATAATTATTCATCTACTTTTGAATAAAATTATATATTTCATAAATTTGAATTAAATCAATTACTGTACATTATTGCTATATGAAGTGGGGAAAAAAATGTTAAGGTCATTATTTTTCCACATTCTCAAACACGGGTTTTGATTCAGACATATTGTAATGAATAATGACAGATTTATTTAATTTCATCA
This sequence comes from Diuraphis noxia, assembly GCF_037042655.1. NCBI lineage: Eukaryota > Metazoa > Arthropoda > Insecta > Hemiptera > Aphididae > Diuraphis > Diuraphis noxia. The sequence goes on from NW_028301713.1 coordinate 71,670,791, forward strand.
TGTAACAATTAAAGATTAAAGTCGATTATTAAAATAATCTTATATCAATTGAATATATACATTAAAATAATTATTTTAATTAAATAAATAACGATCTTCATATGAGAAAAATTTAAGAGGAAGCACGAATTTTTTACACACGTTTTCACAAACGACTTCTAACCCATCCTAACCCTCTCGTAAAAGATCTTTCCATTCTTACTCTCCCTAACTCTTACCCTAATCGCAGATTAAAAAGGAAATGGTGTCGTGACCTTTTACAAAACTTCAATGACTACCGTCTCTATGTATGCATATCATTTTATCATGTGATATTTAAAGATTAAAGATAATTAAAATTATCTTAAACCAATTAAATATATACACTAAAATCTAAAATAATTATTTTAATTAATCAACTATAATGCGATTCTATGTTTATAATTTTATGGTGTGCTATTCAAAGATTAAATACAATTAAACTAAATACTAATCTAATACCAATTAAAAATATAGACTAAAATAATTATTTTAATTAAATAAGTATGATGAAATTACATACTTATTATTTCATCGTGTAACATATTTTAAACTTAAAGTTAATTCTAAAACTGATTTTATCTTAGCTACAATAATTATTGTGTGTGTGTAATTAAATACGAATGATAAAAATACACCACCAAGTCTAAACACTAGTAGTTACATGTTACATTTAATATAAAATCATGAAACCATTTATATCCTTTATGTGGTTGAACTTCAAGCATTTATTTACCGTATAAATGCACACAGTCCAAAATTAAAATACAATAAATATTTTATTTGATTTCGGAACAAACGTATTCAGTGACATAGCTTAAATTTGATTTAGCATGGTTCTGACATATACCTCCACGCATACCATTTTCATATTCTGTGTTAAATTTTATTTATTTATAATTTTTAGCTTTATATTCAATTAAAAAATATTTAAAACATTGTTCGTCTATATTTTTTACTTTTATCAAAAAAATTGGAAATGTTATAAATGTTAGTTAGGTACTAGAAAAAAAATTGTAAACGTTTTTATGGAATATGTAATGGAGGCTTTATTTTTGAATTTTCCTATTTTTAAATTGCCACCGACTATGCTTATTAATTCATAAGTATTTATTGCTAATAATCAGTGTTAGGAACATATACCAAAAATATCATCTGGATAAAGATAAAGATAACAACAGTACAACACTACATTTTATCTAAGATACAGATAAAATATAGACAAATAAAATTCATCTAACAAAAAGATAAGATACAAAAATATTTTATCTAGATAAACTACAGATAATTATAAAAATTAAAATTAAAATAACTATTAAAAAATATATATATATATACTGTCATGTAATTACATACCTGTATAGTGTACATATGTTTATTGTAGTCATAATTTATAATTATAATTTATTATGTTAAGTTGTGTATCACCAAATATTAACTCACACACATATTATATATACATATACTAGCTGAACCCGTGCACTTCGTAGCCCGTTAAAAATCCTACCTCTTGAATGTCTCAAACTGTTAATTAAATTCGTTTCTTGTGATCATGCTAGTAGTATTTTTTTATACATATAGATAGATAATGGTTAAAATATACTAAGTAATAAACTTACACTGATAATCAATTTAGTTTATCATTATGTAAATTTATTCGTTTTATCGAGAAAAGTCTGACAATTCAAATATTCAATAGAATGATATTTAAGTGTTAAGTCTGTCACTTTGTCATCAATGCCCAGACTAAAACGCTGGGTCTAGAGATTTGAAATTTTGTACAGAGGTTTCTTAAGCAATGTAGAAGTGCACTAAGAAAGAATTTTTCAAAATTCACATTTTAAAGGGTTGCTCAAACGGGGATTTGAAATTCACGATAGAAATTTTGTTTATTAATGATTGCTATAACAACCTGATTTATGTGTTGACACAATTTGATACCATGCCCAGCTCTTAGAAGCATACTAAAAAATGACGGGAAAGATTTACAAATAATATCAGAAAAAAACAGCTTATACAATCTGTAACTAAATATCAGCTAAAAAATCAAGAAGTTCATGAAGTAGCAGCAGCCAAGTATATAAATATATAAGTATATATATATAAAAAAAACCAGAAGTAAATAGGGTACAAGTTCATAGATATGAACAAAATAATCCAGGAGGACGATCAGAAAGGCGAATCCTTCCATGGAAAATAAAAGTTTTTTCCAGCATGAAATATGAATTGGAAATAGATTTTGAGACGGATAAAACTGTGTCTTTGGGTACTATGAGTCATAAATGCGTATACTGAATGTTCTTAAATTCAAAGAGGCACCTAGAATGTGTTTCAGAGATGGTAAAGTACAATTTCTATCTTTTTTACCTCTTCCTGAACCTCTTTATAGTTTGATTATGGGGTTCGATCTTGATCATAAACATTTCATGGACCGTGTTAGAAAATACAATAACTGCTTCCAAATGACATCATTTGGAGCGAAACAAATTATCGAAGATGGATTTATTCCTACATTTAAAATGAAAGGTCAAATGTATCATTTAATTGGTAGTTTGCAAGCTTTACCTTAACAAAGTCCTAAATTTATACAGATTTATTTCGTTGGAGATGATGAGAGAGAAACACGCTTAAGATTTAGCAACTTCGCTGATGTAAAGCAAATCCTGGTTAAACAATTACAAGCGATGTTGCACCATAATAACACATACATAAAGGACTTTAAAACCATACTCGAAAGAATACTTCAAAATATCAAAAGCTTTGAAATTATAATACACGCTGATAGAAAACCTGATAATGCTCACAGAAGACGTTATAATGCACCAACAGCAAGTGAAGTATCATTGGTCATAGTTGGACAACAGTTTGAAAAACGAGATATTGTGTTACAAAGTCATGATAACAAATTATAACACATTAGTGAATTGCACCGTTCATACGATACACTGCAGTATGCCAGTACCTTTTACTTTTCTATCATGGTGAGAATGGTTATTCCATTAATATCTCTCAGATTGATCCAAAAACTAAATTACTACTTCAGAAAACAGTTTCTGCATTGCAATTTTATTCTTACCACATCTTGATTAGACAAACTAAAATTAACCATTTATTGTAGGTACTGTATATCACTTTTTAATCAATATTTAGTTGATATTATATACGCTAAAATTGAAACAGAGCGGTTAAATTTTATTAGAAACAATCAAATGTGACTCGGAGCTGATAAGTACATATATCTCAGAGATGCTATTGGGAGACAAGATACCGATCTTGCCCATCTTGGTCAGATGGTAGTGCTTCCGTCATCTTTTACTAACTCACCGCGATATATGCATGAAAAAACTCAGGACGCAATGACATATATACGTACATACGTAGGTATATACGTCCGTCATTACGGTCTTCCTGATTTATTCATAACTTTTACATGTAATCCTCCATGGAAAGAAGTTTCAAATGCATTCTGAACAAAAGTCCTACGATCGCCATGATATTATTGCTATGATATTTCATTTAAAAGTTAAGACGTTAATGAAATTGTAGACAAAAGGGAATTTGTTTGGGGAAGTGCAATGTTTTATGTATTCGGTCGAATGACAAAAAAGTGGTTTGCCACACACACATATTTTGTTACGGCTAAAACAGTGCATTTCTTCAGATAAATTAGATTGTATCATTAGTGTGGAAATATCTGATCCTGAAAAAGATTCTCTCTTTTACGATATTATCAAATCCTATATAATCCATGGGCCTTGCGGTAATTCAAACAATATATCACCTTGTATGAGTTGTATGGAGTTAGATAGCTGTAGCAAGAAGTATTCTAAACCTTTCATTCAAGAATTACAGACGGGAGACGATGGATATCCAAAGTATAGGCGAAGAGCTCCTGAAAATTGTGGTTTTAATGTTGACATAAATGGTAAGAAAATTGATAATCGTTGAGTAGTGCCGTATAACCCAGTGCTTTCACGTACATTCGGTGCTTATATTAATATAGAGTACTGTAACTGTAAAATCTATAAAGTACATTTGTAAATATATAATAAAAGGAAGCGATCAAGCAGCATTTGGTTTTGAAAACGATAATGATGAAGTCAAGCTTTATGAAAGTGGTCGATATATCAGCAGCTCTGAAGCTGTATGGAGAATTCTGGCTTTTCCTATCCACGAGAGATTTCCGACAGTCTTCAATCTTTCTGCGCATTTAAAAACGGCCAGCGTGTTTATTTCAACCCTAATGACTCCAGTCGTTTAATAGACATGATTAACAATCCACCAAAAATAATTACTCTTTTAGTATTTTACAACTTATGTAAAACAGATGATTTTGCAAAAACAACAACAATAAACACGCAAGCCACCAGTACAGAAGAATCGACATCATAACATAATAATATAAGGTTTACAGAGTTTCAGATTTTGACAAAATTTATCACATTATTTCACATAATTAATTTATAAAATTTTAAAATTGTATAGCTTAAGATTGAAAATTTAAAACAAGATAGCATGCTAATAGATTATACCGTAACCAAAAAAATCTAAAAAATATATAAATACAGTTTTTATAATTATTTTAAGTTCACCTAACGAAATTGTATAATATGAAAACGAAAAATATCGATTTTAATTATATTATTGAAGTTTAAAAATATTATTCGTTTGTACTTGAAACTTCTAAATTATGCTATTGTCTATTACATACAAATATGATAGTATGCAAAATCAACCTACCGGTTACCGTATTAATAATACAAATTTAAATTATCCTGTAGGCCGACAATCCGTCTCCGCTCAGAATCGTTTTTCGTATATAACGATGTAAGTATATGCTATATACAATGTATTCGTTTCGATATAAAGTATATAACACATAGTCATACAATCAAAAATTATTTACAAATAAAATATAAAAATGCCTTTTCATTAAATCTATACACGTTGTTCCTAATGACTAGAATAATTACAAATTTATTAATTCTAGTAGATTCGTAATGACAAAAATATAGTGACTGATTTTAAATACCTATATATTTACATTACGCAATACGATAATGTGTAATATAATTTATACTTCATAATCATATATTATTGGATGTCCAATGTTCAACGTTACACACAATTCACGACATGGTTATAAAGTTAATTACTCAGGTAGTTAATTTTACTATGACAATAGAACATTAGTGATCACTGATCATAACACGGCTAGACCGAGTAACAAAACATTTTACCCAGTAGGATATCAACACATAAGAGAACAACATAATATGTTGTCATTATAATTGTTATTATACTGATGAGCGATACTGCGATACCATAGTAATTAAAACATGATGATTGACGGTGCAGTCCGTTTATACTCTTTACTTAGAGTACTACGCATGGTTGAAAAGTTGAAATATACAAGGTTATTGCATATCGACAAGGATTGTTATCATCAGATACAAGATGGCTGCGTAAAGGCCAAAAGGATATCACAATTACAAATTATATCAATATTTCTTATCATGAAAAATTCGCTGGCCGTCGGCGGCTGGCATAAAAGTTTCCGCGCATATATACTTGATTATTATTGGCTACATTTACGCTGCCATTTTTGTTTTTATCATCGAATATTTGATCGAGAGAAGATCTATAATATGCAATAACTTTTTATATTTCAACCATGGGATACTATTCGATTTTGAGGAAATGAACAAAGAGTAACGGGATACAGGATAGCGCGGTGCCGCGGTGGTTACCATCAACGGTTGTAACCATAGTATTAGCAATACAAATTTTAATTGACATTGAATACTTACTAATTATTAACAAACGAAAATAATAAATAGATTTCCAGCGTCTTAGACAGCTGCTCGAAATGGACCAGTACGCACCGATTCGTCAGTTAGGCATTTGCTTCGTTTCCAATAATATTCATAAAAGTTAAAGAGTCTCAATTAGTGAAAAAATGTAGTACCTAGTTGAATATTAGTATAAGAAATCTGGTGTTTTCTACTTTTTAGGGTATAGAAACTATTACATAGAATTTGACAACGTGACGATTTAGAACACATTTACAAAGTAGGTAATAGCTAAATAGATACTAAAAAAATTGTACGTGTTGCCTCGGCAGAATTTTATTATCGGCCTTATTGATGTAAGCGAAAATTGAGTTGTATTTTAATATACAATCTATAAATGATATATGTATATACAGAGTATAACAGGTCTATTTGACTAATGGCAGTGGTATATACATCCCGTGTTCATGTTAAATAATGTTAAAATTATTAAAATATAATATGTATTTATTATTGATTATCTACCTTTTAATAACCAACTTTGACATTTGTTCGTTATCATGGACTGACGTATAATCAAATTAAAAGTTTTAAACACCAAAACTGTTTTTAAATATTTATTTATAAAATAGCCATCTTGGATTTTCAGAAAAAATGTAATACTAAAATAAAATAATTTAATTTTAGTTATCAAAAAAAATTAAATAAAATTTAACATATAAAAATTATAGCGTGAACCTTAAAAAGTCATTACAAAAAAAAAAAAACTTAAAAATATTGAATAGGAAAAATGTTATAGTATTAGTCAAATAAACTTGTTACATCCTGTATATTATAGAAATGTTTATGACCGTCTATAATATAATTTTGTAGTAACGACACTTCAACAATACATAATATTATACTAAATAGAACAAAACATAAGTACATAGTTAAAATATATCAATACTATAGTCTTAAGGTATTGTTTTATTTAGAAATACATATTCCGAACCGTTTAGTCTCTCTTTTGTTTAAAATATTTCTAGTTCCGTATCACTCGATCACTACCAGAAAAACTGCTTCTCGTCGTCTCTTATTATCTTTTAAATAACATAGGTTAGCTTAGTTTTATATGTTTTTACTTACATAATTATCGATTTTAGTCTACTAAAACATACTGACTAAGGATTTACACTATAAATGTTGTTCTATTTTACATAAACATTTTCTTAACCTATTTTTAAATTGTAATAATGTGTGTTTATGGAAGCAATATACAACATACAATTTTTCTAAAATATTAAATCAATTTACACATTTTATACTACTTTCTAATGTTAAATATTATAATTTTTATCAAAATAAACATCACGTACAACGACTTCATAAAATAACCCTTGTATGGCCCCTGCAAAAATAAATTTATATAAATACTCATTGCTCAATGAAGTCCTTTCTAAATATGATTAAAAAATGATGTGTCCATAAAATTTACCTAACCTTCATATTATTATTCATACATCAATCCTTACAATTCATTTATCCAGGGGCGAACGCTGGGGGGGGGGTCAGTACATAGCACGTGTTACCAAAAATAACGTTCTCAATCGTATTTTACCTAATTATTCATTAATGATTAATATAAGTATCTAAATTAGTTTTAGATTTATTGTTATTGATTATCGTATTTTATCAATCGTCTATAAATGACATAAATAGGCATAGATAAGTTAGGCTATACATTATAATACAAGCTAACCAGGCTAGGTATATTATATTACGTATCATAGGCAATGTTGAGACTTATTTAGATGGTTATATTATATTATTCTATAATTTATATAGATACTTATATTAATTATCTATAATTTTATATAGTGCTATGGACTAGCGTCCCGCATTGCTTAGTTCACGGTCAACTAGGTAATAATTATGTAGACACCACCTGAGAGGGTAACAATGCCAAGGGAGTGGCCATGGATTATTAAAATAATAAGAGACTACTAAAGGTAAAAGTTAGGCGTGGACACCAAATAACATTATGTAAACAATGGGGGATTAACTGAACATTTATGAAAACAGATAGATAGGCGTTGCATGTCCTCAGGACGTTAGACACGACTATGGGATAAGAATTCCAAAAAACGATACCCAAACTAGGAATATACTGTCATAATAATAGATACAGTATTATCAAGCATGCAGCTGCACGGGATGTGTACTGATCTCATATGTGGGCGGGTGGCATTTCCGTCAGTTTAGATGATTATACCACATCCGTGAGAACAGCGACAAGAGCAAGTAGACTATGGGGAGTAGAGGGTAGCGCTATATAAGGGATCCCGAAACGGCCTGTATTCAGACGCGACTTGACCAGACTAGCCAGAGCACCTTCACGCCAGTCTGTTCTTTAAATTAATTAGATTGAACTTAGAAAATATTCGAGTCAAACCGAATTTATTCTAGTTATTCAGAATACTTAAATATTTAAATAAATTCAGCTTTCATGTTTTAAATAAATGTATATGTTTTGTACTTATGTCAAAATAAATAATCCAATAATTTAACTAAGAAGAATTCCACGTTGTTTAAATTAACTCAAGAGTCACCTTGCAAACATCATCCTTGACTACTGATACCTGTAGGCGACGTGATCACTATAATAGATATAAATCCAGATGTTATCTATTAATCTATATTAAATGAAAACTTAAGTCATATACTATAATTTATCTAGATATTTTTTGTTTATATGTTGTAGAAATAAATTATTCTAATATTATTATTATATTCATGTTTCTGGTAATAAGTAGGAACTATATTATATATCGTTCATATGATAATTATTTCTATTATAATATTATAATATTATTATAAATCAATACTCATAAGTCATTAGTATTGTAACGATCCTCCTTATTAGTACCTACTACAGTACTACCTATATAAAATGACACGTATTATGTATACATACAGTCAGTGGCGCACACAGGATTTTTTTTCGGGGGGGGGTTGTTCTATTAATAATTTACTATAGTATAGTCCTATGCTAAAAAATGATAAAACGTTGTATCAAAATAGTATGACCTATATTTGTACATCTAATATATTTTATGGTCTATATTATAATTTTTTAATTTATTATCAACAGAAGTTGAGGGTTGTTCATCATTTTTTTTACATTTTTTGTTAAAAAATGACATAATATTACCATGGGCAATTCTTTTCTTTTTTTCACTCATAATGTCAATAACTTAAACATGAAATAAATTTAATATTAATTGTAAATTGTATTAATTGTAATACTAATAAAATTTCACATTCACACAATTCAAAAACACGTTATTGCTTATCAGTTATCATTATTAGTTATCACACTATAATTGAGACCATGGTTGTAGGTGCCCGTACCCGGTAACAAAAAAAAGAGCGTCTAGACCATAGAAATACGTCATAGAAAAGAGAAGGGCGCTGCCACGGATAGTATATTAGTATCTATATCTGTGGCGCAGGCTGCCCACTAGAAAATTTTTTATCAAATAACTTGCTAACGGACAGCATCCCTTATCAGCACTAACAAAATCAAATTAAAATAATATGATATTATTTAAATCTTATAATATATTTGATAAGAAATAAGGACATAATAATTGATGAGAAATTTATTCGTGGGTTGTCTCCCTCTCCAGACGCTCGTAATGAAGGAAGACATTTCGGGGGGGGGGGGGGTTATAACCTCCTAACCCCCCCCCCCCCCCCCCCCTGTGTGCGCCACTGCATACAGTGTCCCGCGAAGATTTACCCATTGCGATATCTTCTGATGAAATAATAAATATATCGTAAATTTGTTTTTTTATTAGACTCACCTAGGCAAGGGCTACATGTATTTTATTTTTTAATTTAATTCAATTTTTTGGTAAAAAAGTTTAAAAATTAAGATACCTACCAATTTTATATAGTTTATTTTGCTGAAAATTTTTACTTTTGAATATTTTATTTTCACTAATCTCACGATTTCTAATAATTTTAGATTCTGAACGGAGCGAATGTATTGATATTACCATGATGACGTGTGTTTTTTTTTTAAATTTTTTTTTCTGTCTGTCGTCACGTTTTGGGGCAGTAAAAGTGCTTCGATTTTTGACTTCAGTACCTCGTTCGACAAGGCAGTGAATCTAGTATTCTAGTTGGTACTTTTTGGGGGTGGGGGGGGGGGTCAAAAGTAATGAATTCTTAAAACTTTTCTAAATAATCGGGATAAACAAACTAAAAATTAAGGAAAAAACGGGAAATTTTACACACAATCAGTTTTCGACAAAATCGATTTTGGTTTTTTGATGTAATATTAAAACAAATCACAATAGATACATGACATTTTCACCAAATGTTTATATAAGTATATTCTATCCACCATGCAATTTTCAAAACTTTTCGACTTAAGTTGAACTATTCATAGGTATATGCAATTTTCGATCATTATTTGTTTTTTAAAAATTAATATCGATAAAAATTAATTTTTTGGTTAGAAAAGCTTGAAAATTGAATACAAGGTTTTAAACATATTGTTACAATATTTATTATGTTTTAATTTTAAAGCGAGTTATGAATATATTTAGATATAAAAACGATTTACAATTTTAAAATACTCACAACTTGCTTTAAAATTAAAATCCCGTGTGATGCCCTCGGTAATAATCTTGCGTTTAATTTTTATAATAGGTCAATTCACTCTAAATTTTAAATTGACGGAGATAGGCGTGATCTGCTGAGCGTAAGATTTGTTATGCTACGCAATTGTACGACGGAAACAACACATGCGGGTGCGACGTCCTCTTAAGATGTACCCCTCATTTGTACAATAATGTAGGATAATTATTATTTGTAATATCTACAACTAGTACAACTGAATATATCTACTGCAGTAATAATTTTTTTAATTCATAGGTAACTATAACCACAATTTATTAAAGATAATATAGGTTTATTTTTAATCGTGCTACTAACCAATAGGTACTAAAATAATAATAAAATATATTACATAGCATTCATATATTTGATTCTCCACTAATCTCACTAAATAGTAAAGATGCAAATCAGACCTAGTGGTCCTTGGAGTAATATGAATTTAGGTACAACAAAAAATATAATATTAGTGTATTTAAGTATTTACGTAGTATTTTATGTAAATAGAGTTATTACACGGTAAAAAGTTTGCAGTTTAAAGAACGCACAACAATTATTTTCGATCGTAATAAAACAGTGATACCATTAATAATAGCTGATCTGTGTAACTACAATAAATTAACAATCATTTGAAATAATAAATGTATATTACTACATTATATACAGCAGTATCCAAATAAATGGTAAATCACAAGTACCTAAATTATATATTATATCTATGTATTTATTAATGATGACCAGGTAGGTATTAATAATATAGTTCGGAGGTCAGCATTATCGCATTACATTTTCGATAAACATATTATTTTTAGGTATATACTTAATAAATATCAATAATTATCAATTTAGAACTATGACACTATTATTCTTTACCGAACTATGTAACATCAAATCGCAATTTATATATTTTCATAAGAAAATATTTTATTGCTTTATGATGATTGATGATAGATAAAAACTGTTGTTTTTAAAGACAAACGAACGAATTAAGTTTTAGAATTTTAGATTCTAAACGGAGCGAGGAATGTATTGATTTTTAGATGTTATGTGTGTTTAAAAAAAAAAAAATTTTTTTGTGTCTGTCATCATATTTTGGGACGATAAAAGTGCTTCGATTTTCGACTTCAGTACCTCGTTCGATCAGAAAGTGAATCTAATCGGTAATTTTTTTTTTTGTAGGAGGGGAGGTTAAATATAAAAAATTCTCAATATTTTTCTAAATAATCGGGATAAACAAACTAAAACTTGAGGGAAAAACGTGAAATTTTACGCACAATCAGTATTCGACAAAATCGATTTTGGTTTTTGATGTAACTTTAAAACAAATGACCTGAAACTGAATGTTTATATAAGTACATTCTATCCACCATGCAATTTTCAAAAGTTTTTGACTTAAATTGAATTATTCATAGGCATATGTAATTTTCTATCATTATTAGTTTTTTTTTAAATTAATATCGATAAAAATTTATTTGTTGGGTAGAAAGCTTGACAATTTAATACAAGGCTCCTAACATATCATTACAATAGCAGTTGAAAAAATACATAGTCACAATTTTATTTACAAGCATTCAAAGTTTGAATTTTGAAATGTCATCATTAATAATAAAGGTATATTTTTAGTTAATAGTTTACTCAGATTATTTTTTAATTGATTATTATCTTTTTGCCCTTTCGAAAAAATGACCCCCCTAGATTTTAGTTCTAGATCCTAGTCTGAATATCAAGGTTTTCTAACGCGTCAAAGATGTCTTTTGTCATATTTTTAGCTTAATGTTCACTTTTAGGTACCTATAAATTGAATGAAATACTCAACTGAAATACCTTCAAACACATATCAAACTATTAAAGAGAGTTAAACCTTACGATGATAAAAAGGAATCATCGTTATGACTTGAAAAGAAAATACTTGGTCCACAAAATGCTTTACCAGTTATGATTTGAGCATAAGATAGTTAATTAATACTTACAGGAATTTTAGTAGTATTGTTATAGGGTAGATATGGAAAGATTTCGTCCAGATGAAAGATTAAAACTTTTTTATAGTCTGGGCAAACTTTATAGTTGGCGGTGTGGGAGTGTGGCTACCGTTGCATAGAGCACATCTAGCTGGAGACTCGCGTGGCTTGATACAGGAATCTGAGGGGTGGCTTTCTCCAAATTTTACACAAAATGGATCATGGTAACAGTATTTCTGAATATGTCTGTAAGGGTAGTTGGGTGGCGATTTCAAATAACTATGCGTAGTGAGCGAAGAGAATCGGGCTGATATGAATGATAACTGAAATCATTCTTCTCTAAATGCGATAATAGCAGATTGTAATGTTCAAAAGAAATGCTTGCGGGCGATGAGATAGGAGAGCGTGGATTAAGCATAATATTTTTAAAGCTGATTGGAAATAACTAGTAAATAATATATACGTCCTTTTTCCTGGATAGTTAGAAAATATAAAATTGAGATCGTTTAATAGTATGGATTAACCCATGTTCCGATAGCTTGACGCACATATTAGCGATAAAAGTCTCTGTTAGAGATGTTTGATCTGTGAATTCACGAAGACAATACATCGATTCACACGACTATATTAAATATATTAGCTAACCCGACGAACTTCATACTCTTATTAATCAACAAATGCAATATCTTTTAGCTAAACTTAATTTATGATTTTAATTAACGAAATAAAATGAATACAAACAAATTTATTAAGTTCAATAGTTCATTAGAATAACATATATATAATAAAAAAAATATATATTTCAATGACTGATACACAAGTCTTTTCCTTCGATGAATGATGAAGCTATACATTTTGCTGCATCGATTGCACTTGGTTTAATTCTCTTTAGAATCGCCTTTTGACATACATTTTTCGTATTGCCATACTAACGCTCTTCTTGTTCTTCTTAAGTGTAGTAATTTGCTATGTTATGAAGCTTAATTACAATATGGCGTTGTTGGGAAAGTTTAGATCTTCTGGGCGGTAGCATTATTAATAATTATCTTATATACACCTAAAATAAATTCACGGAAAAAAACAAAATTTTGAACCGCAGCGATATGAACGCTAACTCATTGCCGTGGTGAAAGCGTTATTTTTGGTTGGGCGGATGGAAAGTACAACGTTCATTTACGGCAGCTCCTACAACATTTTTTTTTCTAAATATTGTTACACGGGATTTCTTACAATGCACTCAACGACGAAACTCGCACGATTCTAAAAATAATTTTCAGATGATGCCAACACGGATTATTATCAATCACGATTAATGTACAACCATCGGTCTCGCTCGTTTCCTACAGGGACTCTCATCGTCTTACGTCGTCGAGTTTAATTTTGAAAAAATACTCGTGCTACTCAGTGAATGGGAAAAAATTGTTATTACATAACTTTAATACGACTTTATACGATTATTACCGTTTGATAATGAGAATGATTAATTCAAGGGAAAAAAACAAAAGATGAAACAGTAATGCCAAACATCAAAACATATTTATTCGCTGACACTGCACACGCTGAACTTGGCGGGTGGTGACGATCAACTATGGTCGGGTGAAAATGAAAAGTGGACGCTGAATGCGCCTAGCGGTGAATTTTTATCATTGTACCACAAAATTATAGAACAAAGCGCGCGCATTTTGAATTATTAATCATAATGCAATATATTACATGTTATTCCATTATAAATTGATAATTTTAATAAAAACTTAAGTAATAATAATTTAATTTAATACAGAATTCATTCAAATGTATAAACAAGTCATATATATTACAAATTCAACTATTCAAGACAAATATATACAAAATCATTTATTTGAATCTAAGCAGCTTAAACTATATATCTGCAACAAATATGTCTTCACCATCTTCATCACCCCAAACGCTATCGTCACCTTGGAATGTGATAATGATCGGCTCCAACATGATATCCCTCAATATTTCTATGCTATTATCTTCGTCATGAATTTTTTCCGCTTGTGCAACACACTTCTTCCAATCCTCCTGTGTTACTGCATCCATAGCCACGTGTGCCAACTTTTCTACGTTTAACCTGTGCCCAAATTAACTCAATTGGGTTATATTGACAATGGTATGGAGGTAACCTGATAACTTCAAGACCCTTTTCCAGTGCTATTTCATCTAACTCTTAGCATTTATATATTGGAATAAGTTGTTTTACACGCTCACGTAATTCAGACAGCCATTCTCGTGGCGAAAATTCAATATTTTTATTTTTCAGCCATTCTTCTAAAACGATTTTTCGACTATTGATTTTGGGGAAATTATCTTTAATCGTTGAGTGGTAAGATGCATTGTCCATCATAATCACCGACGGCTCTTCGAGGTGGTTCAACATATCAATGAACCAATTTTTAAATACCTCGGTATTCATTGAAGTATGATAGTCACTCTGAAGACTAACGTTACCTCGAAATATTAATTTAGAATCTCTAATAAACCCATATTTGGCAGACCCTGCGTGGCAAATAATAAGGCGGCCACCTTTTCAGTGGGTACTTTTAAACCTGTAGTGTGTTCATCATTTTGCCAAATGCGTATTCTGCTATGGTTTAGGTTTATCCACGTCTCGTCCAAATAAGCGACAGGACGGATGTCGTTTTGTTCCCGAAGTATACACATTTTTCTTAATAATGCACAACGTAGTGCAACAATGCCATTCCTTTCCTCTCATCATTGCACTCTTTGAAAGAAAATTTCAAATTTTATAGAAGCCTACGTATCGATCAAACAGAGCCTTCTCAATTGCATTTCTTTTTTACTTCCGTTAAAACAGTAAGAGCAGTTGGGTACTTACCTCTATTGTAGAACTCGTGCAAGGGCGCCCGCAGAAATTTTCACCAAGGGGGAGTGGAGCAAAGTTTATATTATACATTGCCATAACATATTATTAGGTATAGTATTTTATAGTTTCATTACAAACTTTCATCTTAATATTAATACGTTAAGTTTAATTATAAAGTAACAAACTTGTTTTTGACTAGTGGGCTCTTAGTTATCATAAGGCTATGGATCATACAATATATGAAATTATAATTCACATTTTACAAGCCAAATAAAATAAAAATTGAATTGATTAGTGATTACTGTCACAAGATAGTACTATCTTAAATCGTGATTACTGTCAATCACAGAACAATATAGAATAGACCTTCGATCAGTTGATCGGGCTACGTATCCCTAGGGTGTAAGTATTGGAAATTGTACTGTATCCGTAATCTGATAGAATGTTAGCAACGTTTATCCCTCTTAGTTACGGAATTATAAAAACGGAAACAACCAAACCATATTTGTATATGATCTAAGGGCATTACAAAACACTATATCAGTTCTGTCTCTTTTTGTGTGATAATAATGATATGATTTATTTAAGTGATAACCCAAGCCACGCCCTCTTAGAGTCCGTGTTCAAGGGCACAGTCACCAGATTTTGTTGTAATTCAAAAATGAAATATTGTAAATACTTGAAATTTTCACCAAATGTTTATATTAGCGTTTTCGATTTACGACTAAATTTTCAAATTATTTTGACTTTTTTAAGCTATTTATAGTTAATTTGAATTTTTGATTTTTCTAAGTTTCAAATGCCTGTAAAAAAATTTGGCTATCCAAAAAATCTTTAAAATTTAATACAAGATTTATTATAAGTTGTACTTATCGTAGTAAAAAAAATCAAAAAATCGTTAGTCACAACTTCTGTTTATAAGCATTTAATGTTTAAATGCTATTGTGTAATAATCACGTTAATTTGCATGGAATTATGAAGTTTAAAATTCATAAAATTGTCGTGATTTATACCTAAGGTTAAAAACCCAACACAGGGTTCTCCGTGACTTTTTCTACGAAGAACTGTAAAAAAAAACAAACTCTAAAATCAATATAGAAAACATTTTGTTAGGGTTTAAAAATGTATTATAATTTAAATATAGATAATATATAATGTATCATAGACTGATAAATCATCTCTGATTCGGTTAGGTTCGTAGGTTAGGTTAGGTTAGGTTAGGTTACCTAACCAATATTCACACTCAACGGCACCATAGTTCAACCAAAGGAGAGTCTTAGGTACCTAGGAATAGAACTGAGCAAAAAACTTGGGTATAGAACGCACATTCAAGCAGCAGCAGTCAAGGTAGGGAAAACTGCGAGTGCCCTACAGCGGATTTTACCAAATGTAAGAGGCGCCAGACAATGCAAAAGGAGGATTATGGCTTCAACGGTTCAGAACCAGCTGCTATATGGAGCACAGATTTGGGCAGGAGCTCTAAGATACGAGGTTAACGTTAGCACACTGCTGGGACCACAAAGACAAATCGCCCTACGGGTAGCCATGGCGTACCGGACGACGGTATCAACCCAGGCGATAATGGTGGTCGCAGGGATGATCCCGGTTCATTTATTGGCGAAGGAGAGACAGAAGTTGTACAATCATACCAAAGAAGGAAAAGAGGTGAACAAACAGGATCATCGAGTTAACACATACAAAGAATGGCAAAAGGAATGGGACCAAGCGAAAAAGGGCAGATGGACGCACAGACTAATCCAGGACGTAGAGAAATGGTCAACAAGAGGATTTGGTAATACAGATTATCATTTCACTCAAATGATAACTGGACATGGGTGCTTCGGCTCCTACTTGTATAAGTACAAGGAACGCCTGAGCCCGGAGTGCGTGGATTGCAAGGCTGTGGAAGATAGTGCAAAGCACACGATTTTTGTGTGTGATAGGTGATGGAATAAAAGAAGAGACCTTGAAGCGAAAATAGGAGGAGACTTCGAAGTGGACTCAGTAATAAAATTAATGTTAAGGTCAAGAAGCAACTGGAAAGCGGTGAAGGCCTTCGTCGGCGAGGTTTTGAGGACAAAGGAAGAGGAAGAAAGGCAAGCCCAAAGAGAAGTTTTAGTAGAAGCAGTTAACAATTAGTTAAGTAATCTTACGTTGTACACCGAAGGTGAAATTAAAAGGGGTAGAGCCCTTCATTATTATGTATTTATAATTTATTTATGTACTTACGTTTGTTTTCAATAAAATATGTGGATAGGGTGGAAGGAAGGACGGCTCAACGGAGTGAAGTACCCTTCCACCCCTAGCGCCACGATTCCGCACAAAAAAAAAAAAAAAAAGGTTAGGTTAGAATCATTTTTCGTATCTGTCATTGCATTCAAATTTAACACATCTATTATATTGCCCTACTCTCTATCTCCACTATACAGCAGAGCATTACCCACTTTTTTTACGTATATCTTTCCAATATGTTTTAATAGTTATTCTGCTACCTATTCGGGCTGTAGACTAATCCAACCAATCAGGAATCATCAAATTCCGTAAAGCTGTTTTGGAGTTATAAATGGTGTAACTAACCCACTTTATTTTACTTTTATAAGATTAATCAATAACTAAATATTATACGATTCACTTCACGCATGTGCACAAGTATCTCAAGATATTTATACACACACCAGATGAGTATGACTCCATCCATATTCCATAATATATGATCAAAGGTTTATAGCACAGAAATGAATACATCACTTATCCGTATGATATTTCGTGTACATTTATTATATACATATAATATTATACATTATTCAGAATTGCCCAATTGCGGCTGCCAGTAGATGTGGTTTGGAACCACACACAGGGTTCCCACAAGGAAGATGGTCAGGGCCCCTTGGTACTGGGGAGGTTAAGTTGATGGAGTTATGGTGGGGTGTGGGGTATTTAGCCCCCTCTAAACTTTTATTTTACTGCCAACATTTTATATGCGGTGGGGTAGGTTACTGTATGACGCTTAATTTTGCTAAATTTAGCTATTTGCTAAAAACATATACCACTGATGCTGAGAGGCAGGTACTTTAAACTATTTTGTATTATTATTATAACCGATCGGTAACGGTAAACATTAAAGACGTATGATATCTCATATTGAAAAATATATTCCATATTACACTTATAGAATTAGAGTCACAATCGTCGTGCTCTCCGCGACTATTGTTTAAGATGAGAGATGACAGTACAATATTGTAATAGCTATAACCAAATACGGCCACTAGGAGCATGGATTTTTGTTATTCATTGTCTCATTACAACATACGTGGACAACGACCCAATAACATTACGATATAAAGCTGTTGCATATAATTGTGTTGTTGAGGTTTGGAAGAGAGGCGATTGCGATATGAGCTACTAAACCACTAGTTCGAAATTTGATTTTTTTTTTTTTAGAGGCCCTGACATGAAATTAAAAAAAATGGCTAGGGGGCCATGGCACACAACCTTCTAATCTAGGCTTCATATATGGTAGGTCTCAAAACATTAAATGATCCGGACTCCATAATATTAATCATAAAAGAAGAATTAAAATGCACAAAATAATTATCCGTTAAGTTTATTTTGCTTCAGCCGACAGACCTCAATGTCCTTGATTATGTTCATAATGTTATAATTTTATCAATAAACTATGAAAGGCATTTAAAATATGTATATAACAATCAAAAGAAAACATATTAATTAATAAATATCTTTATTAAATGTAAAATACATATTTTGAATCTCGTCAAAATGAAAGCATCCGCTTTTCAAACAAGACAGTATTTAGAATTTTAATAGGGTTAAATGAAAAATAAATTATATATTATTTAGGAATAACCCAAGTAAATTATTGTTCCAAATAACAATCACTCCAAATACGGTCTTGCTACAAGTATAATTAATTTATACTTAGGTAGGTACTTAACTATCTAAATTGAAATAATAATTTTTAATTTTAAACAAAAATATATATGATACAATTTAAATACTAAAATTATTATAATTAACCATTTTACATCTGCAAACAAAGATGATCTAAAAAGTATTCGTAGATAACTTGACATTGCCTATCTATTGTATCTTTAATAAAATAAGTGTGTATTTTAGGTTCCCAACATCAATAATTTGTCTTTATATTTTAAATTTCATTCTGTAATAACTAATTCAAAGTTATCCTTTAAGACCCACGCAAAAGTGCATTTCCTGTTAAGTTATTCAAACTCATGACCCCTGTTTGTGACTAAAATTGTAATATTTGATTATATAGTTCATATAGTAATTGTATATTCAGTTTTTAGTTGAAATTTTATTGTAAGAGTGAGAAAACTCGAAAGTTGTAATACTAAATGTATACTAATTGTGACTATTTATAATCAATAGTTAAAATGACACTGTACGAGGGATAGAGTTGCCTAACGGATTATTACTCGAATACGGATTTGATACAGAGATTATCGAAGATTTTTCTATTCATAATCACAGAATAAGGATTACTAATGAGAACTTCAAAATCTGTGAAAATTTTAAGTATATCAGAGTAGCCAGAATCTAATCGTAATAAAAAATGCCCCTTTGCTGCTGAAATTGATTCAACATATCTTTTATGTTACTATTGTAAACAAACGTGATAAATTTTATTTTTCAGTGATAATTGACAAAATAAAATAACCTACGATATTTATTGTATCAATAAGTTATACCATAGATTATTATCTGATTACTGGCTACACTGATATAAATACGAGCGTCTCGGGAGCAAATAGCGCGTCCAATCAGAATCGTTCACATTTCTTATCATTCTTTATGAAAATTACTAAGTGATATAATTATCATCAATCATACACGTGTTATACTTATTATATATTTGAATTATTATTATAATATATAAAATATATAATAAACAATAATGGAAATAAATTAAATATATGCGAGCATATTCATGCCTGCGCTATTCTTTCTTCATCAAATACTCAAAATAAATTGTGTGAAACAACAGAAAAAGAAATTCTAATTTCTGCTGCCGAAATAAACTTAATACAAAAATAAATACGGACAAAGAATCTGAACAGTTATATAAAATAAAAAGTAAAAACCAATAAGAAGCTGGAATAGGAATAATGTCATCCATCATTGCAAGTAAAAGTAAAATGACAGAGGAAGAAATTGCAGAAATGAATAAGCATAACAGTCCCTTAATTCAAGGAAAACGAAAGATAATCGAAATAGAAGAAAATAATGAACCTGTTAATAAGAACCGATAAACAGAAACGATTTGTGGCCTAAAAAAGAAAAGTTGAATTACTCAGTGGTAGATTAGAATGTAACGAAAGAAAATCTTTGAAGGAAGGGTTGGTATTGAGTGAAGTACAAATCATACATACTTCCTACGGTCATACTTACCAGTAATATGTTTAAAATATTTTAATACATATGTGCTTTTTTATTATGATTTATTTTTATTTAACTGATAGTAGACTTTAGGTTGACAAGTATTTCAATGGGGTTTTCTTTTAAAATTATTTAAGTACTTTAGTTTGACAATATACAAAACAAACTTTTCTATAGCAAAGGACTTATCCAGTAACACTTATGCATTATGACTACCTGCAATCGTGGAATTTCCTTTCAATTTATTTCCAATATATATCATATTGAAATATGCTACTTAATTTTTTTTTTAATAATAATTTTCATAAAGGATGATAATAAATGTGATTTTCACAAATAATGATAAGAAATGTGAACGATTCTGATCGAAATTTTTTTCCGGAGACGCTCGTTGACAAAATCTATCCCCCATATTAAGAATCGATAAAATATATAAATTATCCTTTTGGTGATGATGCACATAAATATCTAAAAAATAGTTAGAGGAACTCAGACTAAAGATAATGTAGAAGCATTCTATGATTTTTATAGAAAAAATAAATTTTGATACAACTAAATTTTATAAAAAAATAACTAACCGACTATTAATTTTTGAAGCGGATTACAAACGGACAATTATTTTAACCAAAATGTATCAACTTTTTGTCAATCATACTGATTAATCTGGTAAACAACAAGATAAGACTTTTGAAAACTGATTTAATATCGTTAATATATCTACTTGTGATCGATCAGGCCACGTTTTAAAATTTCGTAAAGCTAATTTGAATATTTAAAATTTACAAAATGTTAAATGTTGACTATTCGAAAATGTAATTAAATATATTAAAATGAAGCCTGCTTCGATACCAAGAATATAATTATGGAACTCACATAAGTTTTTAGAAGTCTTATCACGGTATCAGGTCCATCAGTAGGACTAACTAAAGTGCATACAAATGAGCATACATTGTTCAACATTCACGTGTGCGTAGGAGAGCTCCAAAATTTTTTTTTGCATTGTCATATACACTAATGACAACTTATTACACACACCATTACAAGACTTGTATGCATACAATTAGAAAATCGTGCATTTTTTTAACTCCTTAAAAATTGTCTATGTAAATCCCCTTAAATAAATTATAATTGTTGAAAGTTTATGTAATAAGTTAAAAGTTTCATTTTTTATTAATTAAAAGGAAATACTAAAAAATTTATCAGGTTTGTTTGAAACAATTAATACCATTTAATTGGTAGATTGCTTAAAGCTCAAATCAAATTATAACCTAAATATTGGTATGATAAATTATATTATTTTTTTTTAGGTATACAGAGAAACCGAAAATAATAATACGAAAAACTTATGTGATGATCAGTAGAATATAATCACTAAGTTGATTGGATAAAAAAATGTTTTACACATCAAACAAAAGGTTAAATTATACCGTCATATCAATGTTAGTAATTAGTAAAGGTCATAATGAAAAGTAGCCTGAGAATATCGATTTGTCCAGTAACAAATTCGGAGCTACTCTACCCTCAGGATTTTTGCACATAAAAATCACAAAATTTACAATACTACTTATTGGCTGTAAAACTCAACATTCTTATTATAATTATTAAAATTATTGGTAAGTTGACTATTAATCAAAAATTAAAATAGCCTCAGTTAAATTGTTTTATAGTCAAGTCAGCCTTCTAATGACATTCCTAAAACAACATAATGTATACAAATAATATGGACTTATAGTAAACTATATAATAGAAAAGTCATGCATAATTACTCCTAATATGTAAAACATAAAATAATAATAAAACTATCTTATACAATAATAATAATAACAATAATAAACAATAATAATAATTATTATTATTTGAATAACAATTATGCTCATGTCATTTGCCAATTAAATAATAAAATTTAATACATGAATGAAAAAAATTTAGTTGTAGGTATCATGAGGATGCAGTTGAGGGTAATATGTTAAAATAAAAACCAAAGCAGATATATTGAACAATGTTATAAAAATGAATCATAACAATTTTGAATAAATAACCTACAATCCAGTTAAAAACTGAGATGACATTCGTTTTGGTGGTAATGCCAATCAGATTTCTGAAACAGAAAATTTAACTAATTACTTGATTGTAGTTGAATATTTGGATATATAATATAAATACAGCTACATCTAACATTGTATACTGTACTAATGGATCAAGGGTAGAAAATATTAAGAAATAATAGAATACATTTCTAAAAATACATTGAAACCAAATATATTTATTTGTTCCAAGCCTATTTCTTGAAACATTATTCATTAATATCAGTTAAAAATTTGTTTCAATAAGAAAATAAAAAACATAAAAACCTTACTTGGCATTGTATACTGCAATAACTAGCAGCCATACAAGTATTACAAGGAAAACTGGAAGTATTTGTACAATTGGCAGCCATGCACTAAAAAAAATGAATTAAATCATTTTAACATTAATAGAATTTCATTCTTTTGAAAACAAAACTATTTTAAAGATTAAAAACAATATTATTATGTCAATAGAAACACAATATCAAATTGATAAAATTCTTTAATTACTTTAGCAAGTACCTTTAATGTAATGATATAGTACCTACGGAAATATATTAAATGTTTCTGCCAGCAAAAAATAGCAGCTTCAATTTAAGACTAAAAATTAGGACATTATACTTTAAGGAATAGATTACAAACCCCCCAAAAAGTAAATTATTTTCTGGCTATAGTACTGGTATTTCCCTTTTTGTTCAATAAAAGTTATGTCATTTATGGATCTTCTTTATTTTGGTAATTTAAATAATTTGTATACAAAGTGCATTACCCATGCTCGAGAAAATAAATTAACCCTTTTCACTACTTAGGTACTCTTAAACGGACTAATATGACAACTAAATGTAAGAATAATATCAAACTATCTGATTCAAACAGTTTTAAATAAAGACATCTAAATATCTGACGGATAATTTTTTCTGAAATTCAATATAAATATTCAAAATAAATTAATATGTTTTTGTAAAATTGAATATTTTCAAATACACTATACTTATTTATAGAACTAGACAAGATTATGGTAGTCCCATGCTTCTCAAAAATTATCTTTATAAACTTAAACCTGTTATTAGATCAATTTTAAATGTTAGATATAAGTTGTTTATTCCCATACTGTCTTCCAAAACCAAAAATCATTGTAAAACCAATAAATGCTAAAAGCTAATTCATTCCCTTACTATAGTTCCATATTATATGACTAATGACTCAATATTTACCGTTTTATTATTAGAACCCTGATGATTTGGCATGTTGGGTAGTCGAGCATCAGGCAAATCTGGTGAAACCTGTACATATTTAAAATTGAATCATTTATAGTTTACCTACTACATGGCAGAACTGCTAAAACTATATTGTTAATATCAATAAATAAAGATATTGTGTTTGGTTTCAATTATATTATTCTTCTTCTTTTCAACCATATTATGTGACTAGACTTAGTAGTTCTACTTTCTACACCTCTATAGGAATCTTGTTTCCTACCTAGCTTTTAATCATAACAGCTATTCTCTTGTCATTAACTATATCATCTATCCATCTCGTTTTTGGTTACTCTCTTTTATTTTCTTCAACCTCATACTTCTTCCAAGTAACCTATCATCACAATATGATCGATCTATCTCAATTTATTGTTCCTGGTGTTCTCTAGACTACAATTGTTGCCTTTTTAATACACTACACTATAAGAATAGATATCCAGCCTAATCACTTCATCTTAGCACCCTTATTGATACTATACTTACCCACTATTTAAATATATTGTTACTATCTAGAATTTCATTATATAAACCATTTAAAATTATCATATTTTTTTACTACCAACCATAAATACTAAAGTTGAACATATTTAATCCACACATAACATAATTTTCATCACATGCCTTTCCCAATCAATTTCATAATCGATTCATCTAAACTCATATACAATTTACACAGTCTTACTCCTATATTCTATTTAAAAACAGTTCTACACTCTTTCAATACATCATACTCATAAATTTTCTCTAATACGTTCATATATATTTATCTTGCAGCTCTATAATTTGCCTTCATAAAATCTATAAGCTCCATATCCACATTTATATTATTCTGCCCTTACACATTCTACATCATATATAATATCGGTTCCATTATCAATTTTCCAGGCATAACCCCAAACTATAATATTATCATGTCACCACTTTATCCTGCAGCATACTACCCAATTCCTATACTCACACTAACAGTCTTTACTGTCACACATTTTATTACATTTGTTTGCCTATTCCAAAAATGTTATTTATACTTACAAGTTTCATGGTGTTAAACTTCAATTAAATTTAAATTATAAAGTAATTAAACAAAGCTATAAAATTATGATAATTAATTACCTGGGATTTGTGATCAGGAGTCTGCAAGTTATTCTGAATCAAGTAAGAATTTTTATAATTATAATTCTGTTGCTGTATACAGGTATTCATCGATGCCACTTGTTCGGCGATTTTTGCTAATGGATCACTCGGTATTGATTGTGCGAAATTGGTAGGATATGTAAGCGTATTTGAATGTTGAGGATGCGATGTAACTGATGAAATATTATGATTGTACAACGATTGTGAATACGACGGGGCAGAATTTGGGTATTGAGTGTGGTTAATACTTGATTTACTGCAATATGGATCACTACACAAATTTTGATACATGTTTGGTGTACATGTATTTGCTACCTTTGGAAGTTGCGAATTCATAGCAATTGAATGCTGACGCATTGAATTTTGTTGACGTGAATAAAATTGATGTTGAGTAGATGTTGCATTTGTACTTCCCGCATTTGATGTTTGTGTTGTAGTATTAGAAATTGAAGGCCTTGTTTGCGAACCAATGGGTATTTGGGTATAATTAGAAGACAAATTATTGTAATACAAACTGTAATTCCGAGGGACAACTGTTTGCAAACCTACTGGAAGATGATTACCAGTATTAATGGAAGAATAATTATTGTAATATGGACAATAATTTTGAGAAACTGTTGATAAACTTAAATTCTGAGAGACTGCTGCTGATGCACTTAAATTCTTAGGAGCTGCGGATGAACTCGGCAACTGAGGGACTACTGGTGAACTCGAAATCTGAAATATTGAAGATGAACTTGACATTTGAGGGATTGATGATGACCTCGAAATCTTAGAGACTGATAATGAACTCGACATCTGAGGAATTGAAGATGAACTCGACATTTGAGGGATTGATGGTAAAATTGAAATCTGAGGGAATGATGACGAACTTGACTTCTTAGGGACTGATGATGAACTCGACATCTGAGTAATTGAAGATGAACTTGACTCCTTAGGGACTGATGACGAACTCGACGTTTGAGAGATTGATGGTAAAATTGAAATCTGAGGGATTGATGACGAACTTGACTTCTTAGGGACTGATGATGTACTCGACATTTGAGGAATTGATGGTAAAATTGAAATCTGAGGGAATGATGACGAACATGACTTCTTAGGGACTGATGATGAACTCGACATCTGAGGAATTGAAGATGAACTCGACATTTGAGAGATTGATGGGAAAATTGTAATCTGCGGGATTGAAGACGAACTTGACTTCTTGGAAACTGATGATGAACTCGACATCTGAGGAATTGATGGTAAAATTGAAATCTGAGGGACTGATGACGAACTTGACTTCTTAGGGACTGATGATGAACTCGACATCCGAGGGATTAATGATAAACTTGAAAACTGAGGGGTCGATGATGAACTTGACTTCTTAGGGACAGATGATAAGTTTGAAATCTGAGGGATTGATGATGAACTCGATACCCGAGAGATCGATGATGAACCATAATTAATATCAAATTCTTTAGGATTATTTGCAATCGTAAAATATACGCGAGGAGGTTCAATTTGTGATTTAGATTTTTTAGTTTTTGTTGGGTTTTTGTTTGCACTTTGGCGTTCATTAACATTTGATGATTCTATATTGATACCAACTGTTGTATTATTTTGGACAGTGGAACCTTCAATACTTCTTTTGGACATGGATGCATTCATTATTTTCAAAAGTTCACTGATATTACCATTAAACCATTTTGATTTGTTAACAAATGAATTTGAAAAACTAAATTCAGGACGTACAGATATTTTAGGATAAACTGGAACAGGACACATTTCCTCTATAACTTCCGACGTAGTTTGATTAGTAGTATCCATACAGTTGTCATCCATTTCAAGTTCATTTGAATGTATAACGGAGATATGCGATGTTACATTGGTATCATTTGTAGCATGAACGCCATCGATTTCTAACAAGTCATCAATTCTTGTCAACTCAAATATTCCAGTCTTCTTATGTGACTTTGTTGGTTTCGAATCTTGTTGAATAAATAGATATCTACACTGTTTCACCTTTTTAAAGTACGCTGCTGCATTTCTAATAACTGACTTGTTAATATCTATTTTAAATTCATTTTTAGTATTCATAAAGATACACGCGATAATGAAACACCAGTCGAAGAACATACTAGGTAAAAACCAAGTTCTCCATAGTCCAATATCATAAAATTTGATATATTTTTTAATAGCATCAAGGAAGACAATTAATTTTAATTTCATCTGACTTGAAAGCATTGAAGACTTCTGAGAGATTTCGCGAAATATGCAAATTAAACAACCTGTTAATTGTGCCATATTGTATTTAGTGTCATTAAACATATTAAGGAGATTTAAAATTAACTCTCCGACAAGTTCTGATTCCGTAGTGGTCCATAATGCATCAATTTTGGATAGAAAATTGTTATTTAGAAAATATGTGGCCAAATCTTTAATGGTAGAATTTTCAAATACTTTATCATTAATGTTAATAATTTTTCTAATTTTAAGCTCTAAATGTTCATGGTCCAATACTTGTTTTTTCGTATCAGCAATATCAATTTTAGATGTATTTATTTGAGAATTTACCACATCGGAAGTACCTGTATTACTATCTACAATTAAATCTATACTATCTCCTGCACAAATATTCGTGTTCAATGCAGAGCTTTTAGGACATTCATCCCTTCCTTTTATTTTTATATTATCATGAGAATTTTGAACAAATTTATCTTGTTCTACTTGTGAAACATTTTCATTAACATCAAAATTAGCTTCTAATGCAGAACTTTCTTCATTTAGGGCACATTCATCAATTATCAATCTTGGATATAAAATTTCTTCGACATCGATGTTTGTTTCTAATGCAGAATCTTTGGTATTTGGACCACATTCATTTATTTTTGCTGGTGTAACATTTTCTCTTGCATCAAAATTGGTTTCCAATTCAGAAACTTCGTCATTTTGGACACATTCATCAATTATCAATCTTGGATACGCAATTTCTTCGACATTAATGTTTGTTTCTAATGCAGAATCTTTGATATTTGGACCACATTCATCTATTTCTACTGGTGTAACTTTTTCTCTTGAATCAAAATCGGTTTCCAATTCAGAAACTTCGTCATTTTGGACACATTCATCAATTATCAATCTTGGATACGCAATTTCTTCGACATCAATGTTTGTTTCTAATGCAGAATCTTTGATATTTGGACCACACTCATCTATTTCTACTGGTGTAACATTTTCTCTTACATCAAAATAGGTTTCCAATTCAGAAACTTCGTCATTTTGAACACATTCATCAATTATCAATCTTGGAGACGCAATTTCTTCGACATCAATGTTTGTTTCTAATGCAGAATCTTTGATATTTGGACCACATTCATCTATTTCTACTGGTGTAACATTTTCTCTTGCATCAAAATCGGTTTCTAATTCAGAAACTTCGTCATTTTGAACACATTCATCAATTATCAATCTTGGATACGCAGTTTCTTCGACATCGATGTTTGTTTCTAATGCAGAATCTTTGACATTTGGACCACATTCAACTATTTCTTCTCGTGGAACAGTTATTTCTCCAACATCAATATTTTTTTTCAATTCAGAACTTTCGGGATTTGTAACTAAATCAATTTTGAATTGTGGAACAAAAATTTGTCCAACATCATTAACCGTTTCCAGCATAAAACCTTCACCGTTTTGAACACTTACGTCAGTTCTTAGCCGTGGATTTATAATTTCTTCAACATTATTCACATTTGTTGAGGATATTTGATAATTTACAGCATCATGATCAATTGGATTTTTTTTAAATTTTTTGTAAGCCGAAGTTTTCATCTGATTAGTTGATGAAGTTGACCTTTTAGCACTAACTCGTTTTGATTGAGAATTATTTATCCTTAAATTAGATTGTCCTTGGACGATACCACCAGTGTTCAGTTTGTTTACTAGAGTAACTTTAGGAAATTTCTTTTTCTTGTTATTTACGCTATAAGCCTTAGTCATGCGAATAGGAGTATAAATTTCATCATCCGAAGTTACTGATGTATCAGAATAGTTATCTATTTTAGGTGTTGTATTATAATCATTAATTTTGTTTGTGTAGAGGATTTTTTTATCTTTTGACGAATAATCCTTGCCAAACAATTTTAAATTTTTGCAATCAATGATTTCTTTTAGTTGGGGGGTCATAATATTATTGTCTTTCTTTTTTTTAACTATTTTAACAGTTTTTTCATCAACATGACGTGGCAAAATAGTCCTAAAACAACATTTTAAAAGACTAAATTTAATTCTAAGTTTATAAACGAACCGAAACACAATAGGGAAGTTAGATGTTTAATTTGTAAGTAAGATTTACCTATTACTAGGTCTTGAAGATGAATTAATAGCAAGATCAAGTATTGGACATGTTTCAAGTTGTTTCATCATAGCTTTACTCGTTTCCACAGATCCGGTTAAATCGTAACACTGATCGAAAATCTAAAACAAAAAAGAATACATTCTTATTAGATTTGCGTTTAATTTAAATACTAATTATTATAGTTTAAAATCGATAGACACTAGACGGTTTTTTATATACTAGAAGTTAGTTGATTGTATTTTCAAAAACATTTGTTTTAAGTATTGCAGTTATAATTATTAAATAGTATAAAAATACGTATTCGTTATTTAAAACAGAATGTTTTATAGTTAATAAACTCTGTGAGAATATGTAATAGTCAATTTAAAATGTAACTTTTAAACATTAAAACATGAATTTATAGTGTACCCCCCCCCATGTTCCACCATCCGCCAAATAAAGGAAAATTACAATTAAACGTTGACTATTTATTTATCCGGCGATTTCACCAAAACCAGATATATGATAGATTTGTTGAAATTGTTTAAATACTTAACGGTTTTCACGACCATGTAAAATTTTTACAATTAATATAATCCTAGTAAATTTTTAGGACTTCCATTCGTAACAAAATTGTTTGTATACTCTACTTCCAAATTACTAAGCATTTATGCTGCTGTAATAGTAAATTAACAGTAAATACTGTAATGCATTCTTATCACTCAATACTTTTCCAAGTAATTTAATTTATGATCAATTAAAAACAAACATTCGTCACTAAAATTCAAGTTGTTAAAAAATAAAAGATTTTTTTTACTAACATACAAATACGCTGTATCCTAGGTTTTTCAAACATATCAAAAATGTCTTATCATCAGATTCATTTGTTTGAAATTTTTAAGATTTATTTTTAACGACAGATTATCTATATTAACCATGTCACGAATCATAATTTACTATTCTAGATATAAATATACTAGCTGGTCCCCGTGCACTTCTTTGCCCTTTAAAAATACCAACTCCATATGATTTTTGTGTTTAATTCGTCGTTTAGTACCCGGCTTTTAAATTTTAATTAAGTCAATTGTGATAATCTAATGAAGCGCAAAAATGTTGATGAATATTGTGAAAACGTGAAATAAATAATA
Source organism: Diuraphis noxia (assembly GCF_037042655.1). NCBI lineage: Eukaryota > Metazoa > Arthropoda > Insecta > Hemiptera > Aphididae > Diuraphis > Diuraphis noxia. The sequence continues at coordinate 71,701,406 of NW_028301713.1, forward strand.
CGAAAACAATAATTAATAGTTATAAACAATTCGCAACCTTAGATTTAAAACAGCAACCTTACAAAATACAACCTTTAGTATATTTGTTGGTGGAAAGATGGCGACGCAATTGTATATTTTATGAACATCCTCTTAGCCCCGCAACTTAATTGGACTAGATTTATGCTAAAACCTGCTCCACAATGTCCAGATGTAAAAAATCAAGAAGATCTGATAAGTAGTTCCAGAGTTTACTCCATACAAAGATTTTTATTTCAAATTTATATAATTAGAATACACGTATATATAAATATTTCTAAAACATTTCTAAGATCCTCGCTAAATTAAATTCTTTATCTCAATAACTTGTTATTGCATGAAAGTAAAACACCTTGCAAGAGCCTAATGACTAAATATGATATAAAAAAAACATTATAATCTTTTTCACAGGGAAACAGGGATAAAATACAAGCAACAAAACTCATGCAATATAAAAAAATTAAAAATCACTTACCCTTTTTAAATACGATTCATTTTCATCAAATTGCTTTAAATATTGTTTGAGGAGTTTGTTAACGTTAAGAGAACTAATTTTCTTATAATCTAGAAAAAAAAAGTTAGTAAATCATAAATTGAAAAATAAACTAACATTTTAATTTGTCGTTGTAACATTTATTTAAAATATTACAAAGACCATTTCTGTCAACGACATAGATGGATGTCTAAAATTATCATAAAAATCTATATTCACTAAATATTCTAGTCTACGTATTCGTTGGAAATCATATTATGTAGGGAAATTTCAAGCCTAAAAAAGGAATATTAAAGGAGAAGAGTGATAAGGTCCCAAACCATTTGATTTTAGTTGCCGTATTTATCTACAAAATATTTTTTTATAAACATTTAAAAGGAATTAAAAAAAAAAAAAAAGCGGGTGAGTGGATAACACCTAACTGTACGTATCTAGAAAATGGAGATTGTGGATAAAATGGATATTGTTTTTGAATTTGAATTTAATGTTACAGCGGTGGTTGTATAATGCAATATGACAAAATTATTTTACTTATAAATTAAATAATAAAATATTAAAAATTTAAATTTACAACGGTAAATTTATAGTAAAAAATGTTTTAAAGTTTAAAAAGTTGAATAGGTTCTAAACGAAATCTGATGTTTTGAGACCCAATAGTTCAATAATCCAGGCTTAATACAGAATAATAGAAAAATAATAGAAACAAAAACTTACTTAAATATAAAAAAGCTCTTGCTCGAATAAATTCAATATTTGTATATCTTGATTCCTTTTCAGTTGGTACAATCTAAAAATAAAAAAATAAAATATAATAGTTATCTCTATGCGCTGAATTTACTACACTCTGTTTAATTTAAGAAAGGCTGACTTTTGCTACTATACATTATACACAGCAAGCATACGTATATATTTCAATGGTTGGCGTTGGTAAACGAGTATCGCCTGACTGCGACCCGACTAGTTGACGCTAACTACGTTTCTCAAGTTGAACTACTAATTTTATAACAGCATGCAATGTTTATAACGAATTCATATTATTATGAAAATATATAACTTTATAATATAATATGCTCGAAAGATATGAGCCGACCAGTTTTGCCCGGACGATAGATCGGGAGTAACAACCTACGATGCAACAGTATTTGTCTAGTACAGTAGACGCCACTTAAAGTATTCACTGGTTATAAGAATCGGCCGCTTATAGTGATAAAAAATGCCAGGAAAGGAGCAAACAGACATTATGAGTGCATTTTTCATCACATACAGTGTTCAGGTTTTCGGTTATTGTGATCAGAAATATAAAATATAAATATAATTTACAATTATATCACCTCTTTTTGTGTACAGGGAAAACCATTATGAATGACAATTATATTACGCTAACTGAATCCGTGCGTTGCATGTATTGCGGGCGATGCGTGCACGCAAATAAAACCAACTGTGACAAAGTACGGACATGTCCTAACTGGCCGTAACATGCGTGCGATGCGTTTTAACGCACCACACAAAATAGAGCATGTTCTATTTTCTAATACAACGTTGTGCGGTCAAGACACACTGTCGATTATTTCAATTTATTTTTATTTTTATTTAAAAAATGGATCTTCTTATTTCCGAAGTACAAAAAAGATCGGTACTTTGAATAAATGAGATACAAAATTTAAAGATCGGGTAGTGGCAGACAGGCATTGGGATTCTGTATCCAATGAACTTGGAATGTCAAGTTAGTTAATTTAAAATTGTATACTGAATATATTAGCTAATTAAATATCTTATTATTACAATATTACAATATTATTATTTATTATATAATAAATTAATATTTTATGGAATAATATAATCAGTAATAATAAAAATAACACAATACTAGTAATAATATAATTAGTTCCTATGAGCAATACAAATTGGACAATTTGGTAGTTAAAGTTCTGTATCGTGGTAATTTATACTTTCCTAAAAATTTAGCGAAAAAATCATTTTATAATATAAAACAATATTTATCGGTTATTTATTTATAACAATGTATTACAAATTATTATTGAAAAAAAATGCTTAAATTACGTCTTATATTCTCCGCTGCTCTGGATGTTTTGTTATTTCTCACACTTATTGTTAAATCGCTGGATAAATTATTCATTCGGTTTGATATATCTGAGTCCATATTATATGCTGTTACTCCTTTTAGATTCTGAACGAAGTGATGTATGTATTGATTTTACAATGATGTGTTTTTTTTTTTGTCTGTGTACAGCATAACTAGTCGAAATAATGCTTCAATTTCAAACTTTGGGGGTGGTTTCCGATGTAAAAGTGAGTATCCTTGGTGCATTATAGAGCAAAAGTAAACATTTTCCAACAGTTTTCAAAAAAATCGAGAAAAACGGGAATTTTTACGTACGCAAAATCAGTTTTCGACCAAATCGATTTTTATATATGGTTGTAATTCAAAAACTAATCACTGTAAATACTTGAAATTTTCACCAAATGTTTATGTTATGGTATCTATATTCAGTTTAATCTTAAAAAATTGTTGACTTTTTTTGAGTTATTTATAGACCACTGAAATTTTCGGTTTTTATGAGAATTTTTTTTTGAAGTGCCGGTAAAAAAATGTTGGAAGACCAAAAAAACTTGAAAATTTAATACAAGGTTCCTTATGAAATGTTCTTATTGTAGCTAAAAAAAATTTAAAATCATAAGTCACAATTTTTTTTATAAACGTTTATAGTTCAAATTTTTACGAAACCTGTCGAAAACGCGAACAAATAATTTTGAAGTTGAAAAATCATAAAATTTTTTGAGTTTATAACTAAGGATTAAAAATACAACACTAAGTTTTCCATTATAGTTTTCCTTCAATTAGCTATAGAGAAAACTCGAAGCATCATTATAGGAACAATTTTAAGTGCGTTTGAATTTTAAATTTTTATGAAATAGCGTAACGATAACGATTTATCCTCAAACGATTTTAAATATTTGTTATTATTCATAAAGTATAAGTCGTAGATACTTAAAAATTTTACCAGTTATTTAGATTGGCATGTTCTTTACATGATTTAATTTTCAAAATATTTTGACTTTTTTTGAAATATTAATTGACAACTGAACTTTTAAATTTTTTTTTTTTTTGGTGTCGAAAATTTTTTTTGTATGCAATGATAGGCATCATTGCATTTAAATTTAACCTAACCAATTCAGAGGACCATCCCACCCCTTAATGTACAGCAGAGCGACATCCACTGACCCGCTTTTTTTTCCAAATCTATAATTACATTGTGCAGCATACATAATGCTTTTACAAATGTGATCAGCATTGTCTATCTTTGTCCCTATAGACTTCTGCAAAATTCTAAATTTTGCTGCTGCTATACCGAAAGAACATTCTATTGTCATTCGTGCTCTGGATGGTCTATAATTAAAGTAACTTTTATTTTCATCATTTAGTAACCTTCTTGGGCATGGTCGCATCATGAATGTTCGCAAAGGAAATGCTTCATCAGCAATGAAAGTATATTATGGACCAATTAAGTTCAAATTTTGTAGTTTTTTAGAATGATGTAGCTTCAAAGTTTTATTGTCAAGACGTTTTAAAATATTTGAATTTTATAATATACCTCCACGCTATCTTTTCCTTAAGACCCGACGTCAATCATAATAAATTTATAATTTGCATCAGCAACAGCCATCAAAACAATAGAGAAAAACTGTTTATAATTGAAGAATATACTACCGGATTTTTTTGAACATTTTATCCGAATATGTTTGCCGTCTGTACCTACTTTTTTCCAACACAATTTGGAAAATTCCAATTTTCATCAAATTCTTGTGTATTTTTTTCGAAATCAACTATTGTAGGTGTGAGCATATTATGTTATTCTTTCAATATTTTACAAATTCTTTTACAAATTTCAATAACAATTGAAGACACTGCTGTTTTTGAAATTCTAAAGGTTAAAATAATTTGCCTAAAAGCTAAACTAGTAGCAAGATATCTGTGTGTAAAAAAAATTTAGAACATATATTGTATTTTGTATTTTATTGTATTTTAACTAGTGGTGTGTCACAGTATTTATATTTTATTGTTATATGTTTACATATTTATTTAAGTTCTATATTATGTATATTATAATATATATTTATATTTTTTATTATATACATATTAGATATTATATTCCAGATTATATTAAACAAATAAATTTTCAAAATAATTTGGCTATTTTTTAGTTATTTATAGACAGTTGACATTTTAGATTTTTCTAAGTATTTTGTTTTGATATGTCGATAAAAAAAATGTAGCAGTCCAGAAAATCTTTAAAATTTAATACAAGGTTTCTTATATGTAGTATCTACTTATCGCAGTTAAAAAAAACAAAATAAAAATTGTTGGCCACAATTTGCAAAGAATTTTGTCGTTGAAAAAAGATAAAAAAAAATCTAAGGTTGAAAACTAAAAATTGAAAATTAATTACAAGGTTGTTTATAAGTTTGCTTACAATAATTATATTGTATTTAAAAATTATTACATATTATTTTGCCTAGGATATAGTTCTGTGTGACCCGCCGCTCTTACTTTACGGTTTGTTTTCGTCCGTCGTTCAGTGTATTGTAGGTATAGAAAATAGTATAGTATAGGTAGTATAGTATAGAAAATAAAAATTATTAAAAATAAAAAATAATTACACTACATAAATATAATTTTAATATTTAAATGTTTTTACGGTATTTTCTACCTGTTTTTCGAGTCGCCGCTTAAAATAGTGAGTTCCGGTTATAGTGATCTAAAGTACTCTTGAACGAATGTGATCCCTATAAGCGGCGACCACTGTATTTGAATAAAAACCATCGTTGCATACGAGTATGTCACAGACCCGTGGACTTCCGTGGACCCTTCATATAGGTTTATTAATTAAACTCACTCGCACAAGTAACTTGCAATGTAATCAATAGTATAGGTAGTTCTTATGTACCTATGTTAACTACCAAATATTAGTTTAAATATGTATATTTAAAATAAAATAGAGTTTTTTCAATAATTAAATTTAATAGGGATGCTATACGTCCTATGTCCATCATTTAGCTTCCTGAAGGCGAATTTCACAAGCCGCTTACTGCCGATACATAGGAATCCTAGAATCAAGTTTAAATCACCGCGCAACTATCAGCGATCACCGTCAGCGGGTTTATAAGAAGAACGAACTTGGCGTACAATGGATGACAGTGTAAAATAAATGAAATTAGACAGTACATTGAGCCACAGTCGAAGCGAAATGAGCTTATTGTAGAAAGTTCACTACCCCGAGAAACTCTCGGCCTACAGAACGGTAAGCGCCATGTACAATTTTTTTTGTCATCTAAGTATCTAATTTTGATCCAACGCCAGCTTACCTATTATTAAAAATTGTTTGTTTTTGATGTATTTTATTTCATTTTTACAAACATACATAAATTAACGTATATATTATGTATATAAGTGTACAAAACTACAAAAGAGAAAAACAATGACGTCTGTCAGCATTTGAACTTTAAATGCTTAAAAAATATCGTGTTTATACCATATCTTTAATATTTTAAGCTTCTATTATAACAACTTATAAAGAATCTTATATCTAATTTTCAAACTTCTTTGACCCAGCGAACATTTTTGTATTGATATTTATAAAAAGAGTCAAAATATTTTGAAAATTCTATTGTTTATGCTACCTGTATAGAAAATTATAATACTTTAAACAGTATATGAAAATTTCAACTATCTAAGGTTATTCGTTTTTAAATTCCTAACTATTTTCTAACAAATTTTTTTAATACATTTTCAAAAAAGAAAAATAGTGTTCTTAGACTAATTTTTACTATTTCCAACTACCTACATAGCTTCAATGAAACAACATAAGTCTATAATGACTAATTAGTCTAGGGCCCGGGTGTTGACGACTTTTGCTTCTTTATAGAATATATATCATTGACGATTCTTTCAATCTTAAAATATGTTACGGTAAAATACGAGTCTAACAACCTAATTTTTTACTTTAATAGCAAAATTGGGCGAATGTAAGTTTCCTAAACGAGAGTAGCAGGTAAAAAAAATACATACGTTACCACACTATATAGAAAAAGTTACATAATACGTATATTAGTTTCTACATGGCAGAAAAAATTATATTCATACAAATTTTTATAAATATAGGTAGGTAATATAATATAATGGTTGAAAAATATAAAAAAATCGCATAACGCATTGACACAAGTTAATATAATATGATGAGTAAAAAATATAATAAAAATCGCATGTAATGCAATATTTTATATTTTAATTATAAGGTTTATTTCTAATACTTAAAAATGTAACATAATCGTATAATCATATTGATGAATTTTGTTTCGTTGTATAATCTAAACATATTTTATTTATGAAATTTTCTTTTTCGGCGTACCTATTTTTTATTTTTTTACTGATTTATGGTTATGTATAACTAGTTGTAGTTTTTATTTTTATATACGTAAGTACTAGAAAAAGTTTGAGAATTTAAATAATTTTAAAAATATGTGAATGTTGGTGATAACAATTTGAATTAATATCTGAATGAAAATTTTCACATGCGTTTGTCGTATGGACTTTATTAGAACATCGCTGTGCCCACATTTTCGTAAGATTAATTCATTTGATATATTATAATTTGTCTATCAATTAATCGATTAAGCATATAAAGTTTACCTAAAATTTAATACCTATAACAAATTAAACTTAATCTAATATAACAAATTTAATTATTAATTTATTTATGAAAATTAGTAAATACATATTTACGCCTTTTTTCCACCGTGTAGGAACAAACGAATGCAATTGTTTACCTACTTCTCTTGTGTACGAATTTACTATTTCCGCAAAATTAGGGATTCATTAGGTATTTATTTGTTATTATTGTAGCGATTCCGCATGAAGCTGATTCTAAAGAGGTAGATAGATAACTAATTGTGAAATTAATCAACAATAGGTACCTATTGACTAAAAATTTAAACTGGTACATTTAATGTAGTCGAGACACTTCAATCAATAGAATTTGTTAATATTCAAAATATATAGGATTACTCGAATATTTTCTCAATCCAAAATATTTCTTAGTACAAATTATTATTCAAAGAATCTACTGGCGTGAAGGTGCTTTAGGTAACTTTGATAGATAACAAACGTATTTTTTATATGTTCTTTTATTTGTGATTTAATACCTATGTCGTATTCCTTGCATGTACATAGAAACGCAATACTATTAGTCTTATTCCCAGACTTATTAAAATTATATATTCTCTAATAGCCTATTGGTAAATCAAAATAAACAATAGTTTACTACACGAGGTTATAGACTGCTTAACATTATAGTATGGTGTTTCCATACATACAGGGTGATTCTTATTTTAAGTGGTTACACTAATTATCTCGAAAAGTATTTATTTTTTTCAAAATTTTTTTTTACATGGTTTCAAGTTGTTAAAAAACCAACGTTTTTATTAAAAAATTATATTTTTAAATATTTTTTATCCTTATCATTTTTTAAGTTTTTTACTTTTTTGAATGACAACATAGAGTTTTAATTTCATATTCCAAAGCAGAATATTTTTCTAAGTATTTTGATTCATAATAATCGAATTTAGGACGAGTAGTTTATGAGTTATATGTATTTTAAGTTTAGACAAGCGGAGTAGTGGACAAACATTTTGCGGGGTAACCCCGTACCACTCCACTCTGCCAATCTAAACTTTAAATACTTATAACTCAAAAACTACTCGTCCTAGATTCGATTTTTATGAATCAAAATACTTAGAAAAATATTCTGCTTTGGAATATGAAATTAAAAATCTATGTTGTCATTCAAAAAAGTAAAAAACTGTAACGGAGTACGACATAAAACGGTCCTTTTCAGGACCACTAACAACTAAAAACCACATGCAACACATATTAAACGCAGTTCCAAACGGCAGGTTTTACATAGTAAAGTTTCAACGGTATGACGAGGAAAAACCGCACTGAGCTAGTAACAGCCACCAGGCAACGATACGATGATGACTCGTCATACCAACAATCTACAAACAATCAGCAACAACTTTACCGATCCAAATGGGTATATATACCAGTAGATTTCAGAAACTCTTCACTCTTCAACTTCATCTCTAATCGTCAACAAGTCATCAAGAACTTACTACACCGACGACTAGAGACCAGAAGAACAACCTACACCGACTCTACAGCTCAAGTTCAGATCGCCGAGCAGACCAGCGTCGAGGCGAAGCGAACGCAGCGTGACCAGAATCAGCCGACCAATAATAGTCGGAGAACGAAGACCATCGAACCGGCAGCAACAAATTCGACGACGTTGAGTATCCGGGACGGCAAGTGAAACCACCGGACCGAACGTCATACAACATTATATACGCGATTGCTGTCATCGATCCCGTTCTCTCCCTTACCGACCACTTGCTAAAGTACCGTCGACCCGAGCTCCTTTCCATCAAGTAGTAGCCGCTTGTACAAGCTACGCGCTACTGGTGGAGGACTCCTTCCCATATCTTATAACTCTATATAATATAATTATCTCACACCCATTATATGTGATAGGACTGAACGATAACATCGTCGGTCGAACACGAGCTCTCACCGCGTCAGTCCGCTTGTGTAAGTCTGACTGACGCATCCGTGAATCTCACTCCTCCCAGATATTGTACAAATATTAAATAATATATTACTTGATTAAATAAAAGACCAGCCATTAAATCCTAAAACCAAGGTATATTTATTTCTACAAAGAACGGTTGGTACTTAAACTTACCACACCGTATCAAAACTTAAAAAATTATAAGGATAAAAAATATAATTTTTTAATAAAAACGTTGGTTTTTTAACAACTAGAAATCATGTAAAAAAATATTTTGAAAATAGTAAATACTTTTCGAGATAATTAGTGTACCCACTTAAAAGAATCACCCTGTATACTGATATACTATCCTATTTATACATATTATAATATATGTATACTCGTAGACGTCAGTTCATAGCATTAATATATTTTCCACAAATTAAAAAAAAATCACAATTTTGCGTAAGTAATAAACTGTTATTTTTAATGCCGTTTTTAAGATTAAAACAAATAAATAATTGCATTAACTTCAATAGTTTTTACTCATACCTAATAGTAGCACTTAAGTACTTATAATATATAACAATTTAAAGGGTATTTTTTGTGATTTGTATGTTATAAATCGAGGTATAAATGCACCTTTTTAGGCCTTTTGAATAGGTTTTTAAAGGCATCAGTATTCGAGTCCTAGTTATGACTAATAAACAATTAAGCAAACACTTGATGTACTTAAAACAAAAATATGGATTACCCTACTCAGATACATATAATTATTATATTAATCTTTATCGTGTATTTATTAATGAGCTATATAAAAATTTAAATTAACATGTGTCAGTTTTAAAGTCGATTATTGAACACAAAGTTCAACTATGGACCTTTATCTTACCATAATATTATGCTTAATAAAACAATTTAAAAACCAGAAATACTATAATTTATATATACAATAAAATATAATATTGTAAATTAATTTTATTTCAGTAGAAGCGATCATAAACGAAGTAGATGGCTGATTGGAAAACTCATTAGCCTGGTATATTAAGCGATTTTGACAATAATTCATAGCATTTCTGGAGACTACATAAAGATTTTCGGAGTTAGTGGAATGCTGAGAAAATCTATGTTTTATATGGGAGAGTAGAGAGGGTACATCAGTTAAACCATTCAATATTATTAATGTCATGCATTAAAATTTTTTAATATGACAATGTTATATTTTAAGATTTATTTTAATAGGTTTTTTGGCTTTATAGATATTGAGTACTGTGAAATGAAAAGCTTCATTTATTCATTATGCCAGCCATAATTAATAAATGCTCAAAACTTCAATCACTAATTATTTTCATGAGTAATTATTTTTAAATAGCCCTTTAAATACTATATCAATATAAAGTGAAAAAAGGTTTATTTTTTCGATTACCTATGATGATTTCAATTGTTATATCAATATTATGCTATACCTAGTGAGCGGAAATAGAGAGCGAGTGATCTTTGTATCGTATTCAGATTTTTTTTGAGTATATAATAACAAAACTATTTATCATACATATAGACTAACGATAAAAATTGAACGAAAACGAAAAAGTAATACTTAAAGATTGTAAAATATTTAACGCTCAACGAAACTAATATTTTCACCAAAACAAATGAGGACTACGAAATTCGGGTTATAACAACCAATATTCGAACTAAAAATATACAAATTAATAGTTTCCAAAAGAAATAAAAAACTTTTGCCCTTGAATCGACGACCCCCATGCACTACAGGATTTGGCGCATTTCCAGTAGTATACAGGGCGATTGATTTATCATAAAACACTCATTATTTCAAAAAGTATTGACTTTTTTCAAATTATTTTTTACATGGTTTTAAGTTGTTAAAAAACCAACGTTTTTATTAAAAAAATATTTTTTATCCTTATCATTTTTTAAGTTTTTTACTTTTTTGAATGACAACATAGAGTTTTAATTTCATATTTCAAAGCAGAATATTTTTCTAAGTATTTTTCTCGGTATTTTTATACATAGGAATCGAATTTGGGGCTAGTAGTTTATGAGTTATAAGTATTTAAAGTTTAGATTGGCAGAGTGGAGTGGTACGGGGTTACCCCGCAAAATGTTTGTCCACTACTCCGCTTGTCTAAACTTTAAATACTTATAACTTGTAGTGATCACGTCGCCTACAGGTATCAGTAGTCAAGGATGATGTTTGGAAGGTGACTCTTGAGTTAATTACACAACGTAGAATTCTTCTTAATTAGATTAATTGTTTATTTATTGTGGTAAAACATATATTTATTTATAACATGAAAGCTGAATGTAAGTTAAGTATTCTGAATGATAGAATAAATTCGATTTGACTCGAATATTTTCTAAGTTCAAAATATTGTTTATAAGAAATTTTCTAAGTCCAATGAATTAAATTAAACAACAGACTGGCGTGAAGGTGTTCTGGCTAGTCTGGTCAAGTCGCGTCTGAATACAGGCCGTTTCGGGGTCCCTTATATAGTGCTACCCTCTACTCCCCATAGTCTACTTGCTCTTGTCGCTGTTCTCACGGATGTGGTATAATCATCTAAACTGACGGAAATGCCACCCGCCCACATATGAGATCAGTACACATCCCGTGCAGCTGCATGCTTGATAATACTGTATCTATTATTATGACAGTATATTCCTAATTTGGGTATCGTTTCTTGGAATTCTTATCCCATAGTCGTGTCTAACGTCCTGAGGACATGGAACGCCTATCTATCTGTTTCCATAAATGTTCAGTTAATCCCCCAATGTTATTTGGTGTCCACGCCTAACTTTTACCTTTAGTAGTCTCTTATTATTTTAATAATCCATGGCCACTCCCTTGAAATTGTTACCCTCTCAGGTGGTGTCTACATAATTATTACCTAGTTGACCGTGAACTAAGCAATGCGGGACGCTAGTCCATAGCAAACTCATAAACTACTAGCCCCAAATTCGATTTCTATGTATCAAAATACTTAGAAAAATATTCTGCTTTGGAATATGAAATTAAAACTCTATTTTGTCATTCAAAAAAGTAAAAAACTTAAAAAATGATAAGGATAAAAAATATTTAAAAATATAATTTTTTAATAAAAACGTTGGTTTTTCAACAACTTGAAACCATGTAAAAAAAAATTTTTGAAAAAAGTCAATACTTTTTGAAATAATGAGTATTTCATGATAAATCAATCACTATAGGTAGGTGATTCACTTACTCATCAAATCGATTAATTTTCATAATGAATGTTTTTTTTTTCAACAAAATTCTATATTATGCTATCTATTCTGTCCCATCTGTTACATTAATAAGTATTAATTAATTTATAAATTAATTATTTATTTATTTATTGATTATTTTTTTTTATTAATTAATAAGCTTAATTGATAAAATAGTACAAAACAGACGGAATAGACTGAGGGAAGAGACCTCCCAACGGAGGTACTTCAACCATAATGAATGTTAACATAACTTTATTTCAATCATTTGGAACGAATTTGTTTTTAAAAAAAACGTAATTGTTAAGTATTATAGATGGCATTACACATTGAGGGCACAATATTTTTGGGGTCGTGAAGTGATTAAAAATTGAGGCTGGTAGTTTAAATTTTTTACTTTTGTATATCATTATTTATCATTATATAGGTATCACATGGTTGATACCCGATGGCCAATTTATGTAAACACTTTTTTGGCCTCAATTAAAATCATTTATCACCGCTGATATGAGTATAAGACGAGGTATATGACGTTATGACCTACCCCATCGAGATCAAGAATAGGATATTCTTTATCTCGATGACCCACCTTATGTTTTTATTATTATTACAAACTAAAGTTCTAAGAGTTAAGAATGAGTTTAAAAAGTAATCCGCGAAAATGCAATACATTTAAGTTCGTATGTCAGTATGTATCATGTGGAGCTACATTTTTGATAAGGTTACAGCTGCAGTGTGCGGCGGTAAAATTCTTTTGTCTTGGCGGTGCCGCCGGGGTGGCGGTAAAATTGAGTCAGACTTCATTTTGCCGCAACCGCCACCGCCACAGTGGCGACCTTAATGCGTAGTCTTCAGTAATAATGTTGTATTAGCACTGAGTATATGCTTTACAATATTATACTCAATGTAATAGAGATATTAAATCGAGTATTATATTATTACAAGACAAAATTTATTGCATTACAGTCGTTTATCGATACGCAGTTATTAAAAATATCCTTGCAAAAATCAATTAATTTTATATGCCTATTCGTTTTATATAGGTACACATTTTGTGTCTTCCGGATCAGATTACGTAGGTACTCTTTCATGATCCTTTAAATCAGTGTAGTCAAATCACTAACCTCTTTCTACTTGTATTTTACTATGCGTTCCTCGCACAAGTAAATGGGAAGATTTATAATTACCTATGTTTAATTGTGTTCCTCCCCATTTTTCCCTTTCATCAGAATTAATCTAATATTGTAATGGTAATAATAACTATCTTCTTTCTAATCGCTGATCTTATTATTGCTATTGTTATACTCATATTATAACATCTTATAAATTATCATGCAATTAATGTAATGTGAGTCACCAGTACAACTCGTATTGATATCAAAATTCGAAAAACTACCAACCCTACATTAAATACCTAATATTATTAAAATAAGATAGCCGAAAAACAAAAATTATAATATATCAGGTATACAGGCGGCATTTCGAGTATGGGCAGCTCGATGGGCAGTATGGCGAAGTGATAGTTATCATACGAGGTGAGATATAATGGAACGCGGAACGTAGAAATATCGGTTGGTTCTGTATAATAATTGTCTATTGAAAAGGATTGGTGGGGCACGAAATGTGACTGTCGATTAACAATACAATGTAGTAAGAAGTCACAGTTTGGGAACCTCTGTTTATTACAACGGACGGCGGTATAATCCCCACAATCCCACCACCGAAAATTACGATAACAGACTAACCTTCCATGTTTGAATGTTTCTACACAAAATGTTCACAGCACATGTCATATAATCGGGGTTTAGTAAGTTCCCACACGGCCACACGAAGTCTGAATAAATTGGGAAGGAAGTTTGTGTTCAGTATAATTTTTACTCACCACCTACAGGGAATACAGGTATTAATTTGTTTTACGATGACGATTCAAATAGTATTAAGGTAGTGATTGTGGTTAAGGCAAAATTATGCGGGACATGATATTATACTGCCACTGGCAAGGCAAAAACATTTTACTCTGCATTATACCACCAGCGAGTGGCAACCATAATATTTTAAATACTATCATTGTTGAAGACGCGCAGCATTAATTGGGTGTGCGTTAATTAAGATCTAACGACTAAAATAAATAGTGAGAGAAAGAGTAAGCAAAAATATTATAATATATTTTAAAATTATGTTCGACTTTAACGGTCGCGGCGACACAACGTACTGAGTAGGAAAATTAAATAGTTAACAACAATCCACACAGGTCGTGACATGGATAAAACCAGTCGGTCTGTGTTAATCGACTTCATCACATTATCCTTTCTAATACCGAGTGAAAACAAAATTCGGAACCTATCACAATAATAGTTAGTTAAACTATCTTACCGTCGACTGGTTTTCGGAACATTCACCGGAATGTATTTTGGAGGTACTTGCCACAAGGTCACGTGGCACTGATATTGCTTTTTTGGCATAAGTCTTGTAAGTCTTTTTCCTCTCTGGTTCAGTACAGCGCGTAGTTAAGCTTTGACGGACTCGTCTCTTGCGGTTCACCGCACCGTCGCGCACGAAAGCGTTCATTGAATAACGATTATAAAGACAGTTTCACGCTAATCGTACGTTCATAACAAAAATTATTTGTAGAATGAGAGTTTAATTAATGGCACTTATTATTGGGGGAACAAAAATAGGAAAACTTAGGATTAAACACAATCTGTAAGCAATTAAACGTAAATAAATAAAAGCGATCACATATTCGTTGCAGTCTAATCACGATGTTCGGTTATTAGGACGTTTCCGTTGTGTTTACATGGGTAACCGGTCGAACTCATTACGATGACGACGACGACCAGCGAACACAAAACGGGCGCAACGAAAGGCGACGTAAACAGGACTGAGTGGACTGACGGACCGGCAACTGCCGGAGGACGGAGTATGCATAGGTACGCGTTAATGCCACTGCGGACGACGGTTGGCCGCCTGGTGGTACGTACGCGAGTCCGTCCGACAACAGAGCGCGCGTGGTGGCGAACAGGTAAGACCGAGCGAGCGCACACGAAAATACGACTGCGATAGATTATGAAAATTTCCGTCGGCGCCGTGGTGGAGATTGTCGAAGAGGGGCGAGGAGCACAACTACTGCAGACTACCACGGTGTAATAGACTGGTTTGTATATTATTATTTTTAGTTATTCTTATTACTTATTACCTCGGACCTTATAATGCATCAGCTATTAGCTTCACTTATCACTAGTTCACTAGCTGGGCGGCAGCACATAATATGCGATTGTACAATTTCCCCCTCTGCTCCAACCACCCATCACGCTCTTAGTAAAATATTTTATTACAAATTACAATGCACAATAATATTATATTGAGCCGGCCGGCAATTATTTATTGAAAAATACACGGTATACTAATGATGATAAAATAAAGTTAAAACGATTATTAAAATGATCATATAATCATTATAATCTACGATAAATGTTTTTACGACATAATAATATTATAATCATGAAAAATGATATTTTCAGTAATCTTCAATAATAAGTATAAAATATTGTATATTATAATATTATCGTACCAAAAATTTTGAATTGAAAAAAAAAACCATTTAACTTTAACCTTTTAAATCTTTCCATTTCCTGTTAAGTATCATCTGTAAGCACGCGATAATAGTTTCAATAGATTTCCATTAATTATTATTTAATATTATGTTTTGTATATTGTATCGTACCGTTCGTAGTGTTCGTACATTACATACCTACTACACTACTACAGTACTACAGCATCTACAGCCGTTATAGAGTTTGGCTCAACTACTGAGTAGGTACTGAAAAGAATCAGAGAAAAAACCAATAAAAAATACAAATACCAAAAGAAAAAAATCATGAAAATAAAAACCAAATTGTATATTTTGACATTATGTCATATTTAATTAGAGATTAGATTTAATTTTCTCATGATACATTTTAGATCAATCATTCAACTCACCAAGTTCCACTGGTTAGGTCTTAAGTATACTCATACTTCTATAATATCATTAAATTCATCAATAATAGAAAATAAACCAATAAATAAAATAAATCGAATTAGGTACATTATATTTTTTAAATAAATGCTATGTTGAATTTAATTCGCATGGTGGTGGTTTATATTTTAAAAATAGGTTGGTTAAATAAAAATTTGGTTAGTCAAATAAAATAAAAATTGGTAAGGTACTTCCGTAATAACTTACCTACTTTATAATATAATTTTAGGGATAATTTTTAAACATTAACAGTAATATTTTGTTCTATATTATGTATAATTCTATAAAAATTAAATCCTCAAAATAAAATATTACGTTTCCTATATTTTGATGATAATGTAAATTATATATATATATATATACATAAATTTTATTTATTTTTACTTTATTTTAGAATAAACAATAATAACTTAATTTTACAATAATATATGCAGATATAACATATTCATTTGGTATGTGATGCGTGAAAAAATAAACCACTCAATAGTGACACTTTATTCAAATAATATTTAATTACAAATTAATCTTGTAATAGCCTTAAAAGTTATTGTACCAACGTGTTATCGTATCAATTTAATATTATGATTTATGAATTATTTACTATAATAATTTGTCATTAACTGTTATTTACAGTTATAAATTATAATCAATGTTGATATTGCTAATAATCAATATTTAATACATTCATTTGTAGACTAGTTATTTTGGAATTAATATTTTATTGTTCTTGAAACTCAGTACAAACAGAACAAGCTTGAACTTTGTGTACTGCGTATTATTATTATTATTATTATTGTATTATTATATTATTAAATATTTTTTTAATGTGGTTTAAATAGTATAAATAATGTATTTTGTCATTTTGTCTACATTGGTTGTTATATCCTTGAATAATTTATTCGTTGGAAATTTATGTCCTTGGTTCAGGTTATAAATACCTACTATAACATACAGCAGGTTCAGGTACTATAGGTTTCTAAACTTTATTTCACATTTCACTTATTATAATGAACGGATTTGAAATCCTTTTGAAAATTTTACATAGATTACATAATAACTGTATCAACAATAATATTTATAAATTATTTTAAAATTCAGATAAATAAAAAAAAAATTATCCTTGTAAATTATGATAAATAATAGATAATTTAGCAAATGGTTGCACTTGTCACGTCGATGTGACTGCTTAACTGATCATAAGATGTTCATAATGTAGTAGTGTTATTGGTCACTGCTATATTTCTTGATTACAAATCAGGCACAACTTTTTTTTCTTTATATGTATTTAATAGTACAAATTTCGACTAAATGTATCCAAATGTTATTCTCTTGTTAGTTGTTATAGAGATAAACTCAGAATTATTATAATGATATAATTAATTAAATATAATATATATACCATCATAAAATAATTCAATCTACTGTACCTATGTCCTATTATTAATACTAAAATAAACTATTACAGTAGCAATATTAATACATAATAAAATGTACTTTCTAACATAGCCTATATTAGAATTATTTTTTGTATTGTTTATCACAATAGGCTTACACAGACCTTGCTGACAGGGGAGGGCAGAATGAATATATTTTATACAGTAGTATTATAATATATACTATATAGTATATTATAATAAATACTATATAATATATAATTGAATATTATTTTGGTTATTAGTATTATTGCCGTGTATCTATTAACACACATTATCAACACGGTATCGCTTGTGGCTTGAACAAAGTCGGACCTTTGACAACACAAAATTATCGTGGACTGTATACTCAATATTTACAATATATTATTCATTGACTCATTGTAATATACAATTTTAATATTTTTTTTTTTTTAAACTAAATTTGGGAGAAAAAAATAGCCAGGAGGAAGGGCAGCTGCCCATCCTGCCACCCTCGTGCGCACGTCTATGTTTATCATTGAATTTAAATTTGACACATACTTACTCAAACCACTCAATGACAAGATGCATTGCCGCACTGGACATTCACTGTGAAACAGCAATACCAAGTTATCCACTTTTTTCCAAAATGTTCTTATTCATAACATTTTTATAAAATCCCAAATAACACCAAACTTATGTATTGTTACAATATTACAATATCATGCATACTAAACTTCATAGTATTGGAATAGCAGATTAAAAATATAATGCAAGTAAAAACTTGTTGAAATTGAAATTATCTATTTAACCATAGAGTTAGTATGTTTTTCTCTTCATACCTTTAATTTACCAATACTTTAAAAAATATCATATACAATCAAACAAGAATTTATAAATCTCTTTAATAGCTTAATAATAATCACCTAATTGTTTTATGCCGTTGCTTAAACACAGTGCAACTGTAAATTATAACATAAAAAGTCTAATAGATGGCTCATCTTAACAATAATCGAATGATAGTACATTATATACATTACCATTTAATATTTACATAATTTAAAGTTATAGGTAACACATTAATGGTAATTTTTATTTGAAACTAAATAGTATACTACTATCATATTATATTATAAGTTAAAACACATTAAAATAAAGTAAATAATATTTCAGACTTTTAACTGAGTTATAATATCAACTATAACCATAATATGTTAAAATATACATTAAAAAAATATTATAGGTAAATTTCAAGTAGACAAATTTCTATATTATTGGAAACATAAAAATATTTTTAATCATCACAGCAATTATTTAATAATTACACGAAATGCAAAATTAAAAGAATTTGTTTGCCATAAGTACATTAATACAATTTATTTAAAGTGATTGGTAAAATCTAATTAATACTGAATACTTAATTTAGCTTGTATATCATCCAGAATTTGTTGTAATTCATCATCATCAAATCTACCTTCCAAACTGGGTATTAGTGATTTCGCTTCATCGGCGAGTTGTGGACATAAGTTACCGATTGACGCCAGTTCAAACTTATGTAATTTCTTGCCGGCAAGTAAGTTTCTCACAGCAACAATGGTTTCTTTGTTTTTGAATTTTGAACACTGTTCTGTGTAAGTCAAAGTTTTGTTAAACACTTCGGAAAATTCTTGTTCTTCCTCCGCACTCTCATTTTGGTTTTTGCGAAATTTCAACAACATATTTACCTAGAATCAAAATCGTATTATTAAACTCGGAAGTAAGATTTATCGTTTATAAGTGATAAATATATACTTCAGAAATAAGCAAGGTTTCAGCGTTTTCAAATTCTTTAGGAAATTGCAACAACGCGGCGTCTTCATCTACAGCAGTGTTCATATGTTGCGCCATAGTCAATGATATAATATAAAATTTGAAAATTAATAAAATTAAAGCAATTATATTATTATTCACTTTCACTATAGTACTGCAATTTGTAAAACTTCAAAAAGTTAACTTACAGTAAAAGTAAACACTAAAAAGTAAAAACAGTACAAATACAAAACTTAAAAACGTTTAGTGATATTATAAAATATAAATGATAAATTGATAACTATATTCGAAGATAATATGATATGAAAAATGCAGTGTAGCCACTAGCTAAAATAAAATTAATCAGTAGAATTCTATTGGTTGAACTATTATTATTATTATTCTTATAAATATTAGTAATGTACTAATGTTCTATTGTTCTGTGGTTCTATGTTAAGTATTTTAGAGATCAATCAACAAAATTACAATAAAATTGTAATTCACACACACATTATATTATAAATTTATACACACACACCCATATACTACGTATGCATATTATACACACACACATATACGGTATATATTATATACATTATACGTTACACATACACCCATATATAAATATATAATACGGTATATTATACTGTATACACACACACAAACACAGATACGTATTCACGTCTCGGTCTCACACTTCTCTTCTACAGTAATATATAGCTATCACTGAATATTTTCACCATCGTCCATCTGAGAATTATTCATGTAATATAATATTTTATGAGTGTTTTCATTGTTTTCAACCTAAAAATATGTTGCATATTAGACGAAACTTGAATATACAAAGGTTTATTATAATACATCGTTTATATAGTATTTCATAAAAAATATTGTATGTGAAGTGAAGGCTGAATACAAAAATTTATACATGATGATGACGTATTTTCCATAGTTTCGAGAAGAATAGTATTTATATATATATATGTATTATTATAATATTACACTCATAACTATTCAAGTATCAACATACTAGAACAAGTTTACTTTCAAGTATATATTTTTATTATAAATTATAATATGATTTAATTGAAACAGAACTACAGAAGCCGGTGTATTAACAAAAAATAATAATTTACTAACATTTAAATGCCTACAATTTAGATATAGGTAATTAGGACATATTAATATTATAAAGTATGCCCATTTGGATGTATATAATATTAATACAATTTATTCATTCAATTATCCGAATAGATACATTCTATGGTTATTAACATTCCCCGTCAAAACAAATGTTACTAATAGTTTTTGAGTATATAAGCCATTCATTCAAATAACATTCATTCAACTATAGTGAATTATGAGCATTTCCAAATATTAATATTTTACATACCCATAACTCATTTAAAAATAGAATTATCGTAAAAATACAACTTACGAACATGAATAATAATGTCCTCGCCTAAACATTTAATAATAGGTCAATTAACTCTAATATCAAAACTAACAACACTCTATTGAACTCGGTGAGCGAAAATTTGGTATACCTATCATACAATAATTCATACTCATACGTCTCATACATGTGCAAGGCAAAGACAACACATACCTACGTATGGTTGCGCCGTCCTCCTAAGATGTGTAGTATCTTATTTGTATATTCGAAGCCGTTAACAGGATGATTGTATCTCATATGCCAGAGTACCTAATCAACGGCAATCATTTATATGCAAACAAAATGCTAATTAGTTTTATTTATTTCTATTTTCTATCAATTTTACTATATTATAATGACTGTAATATATAACCAAATACCAAAGCGACCACTTTGTTTGGGCACGTCCTCTTCCGGATAACTTTTCCAATTTTTCTTTACGAAAAACCCTGGTTTGTTTTGTACTATTACGAACATCTTCCAACAATTTGGACACAAACTTTCTGTTGTGCATTTGTACCTATTTTGAACACTAAACATCGATCAAAAATCAAACTACTCTGTACTTTTAATTCCGTTTCAGCATACCTTGTCCGTTTTACCCGCACTAATCATGTAAATAGTTTGAACTACGTCGAATACTATTCATGGGAAAATATGACCACAGGGCGTCAGCAAAAATAGCACGTGCATTCTTGCCTCTTAGAAAACCACGGGATATTCGTGATTCGTCCCATCATACATTTTATCTGTCTGCTTGATCTCTTCATCTCCGCCGTTGCTACAGACGACCGGTCGCGTACCTATATACGTTCCGATGCTATTGCGTCCCGCTAAGGAATACACAGTTATTAATTGGTATATGTAGATATCGTTTGGGTGGCCCACCGTACAAAGATGGGGGATAGGTACTGAATAATATAACCGATAATAAATTGCATGATACGTAACACTAAGAGCCAATAACTCAATAAATCAATAAGACAATAACTGAAAATCCTATAAAAGAAAAGCGATAATTATTAGAAACAGATTAAAATTATAAAAAACTATAAACGCACAAGTTAATGGAAATGACGGTCATAATAGTAACGGTTGTGTGTAATAAGAGTTCTGATAAATAATATTCAAGATAGGTAGTGAATATTTCAAAATAATAATAATGAGACTATCGAAAATGCTGTCACACAGGATGTACACACTCACAGACTCACATCCTAATGTGGGTAGTTACTATAGTTAGCCTTAGCACTTCCGACCAGATTAAATGATTACGCAGCATCCGCCGGCACAGTAACGATACCAAGTAGCCTAAGGTAAGTAGAGGGAAGGACTATATAGGAGACCCCCCCCCAAACGGACTGTATTCAGACGTGATCTGACCAAGTATACCAGAGCACCTTCACGCCAGTCTGGTTTTTGAATTAATTATTTGGACTTAAAAAATATAAACTAGTAAAATCGAATGTTATCTAGACGCTTAGAATATTTTATTAATTAAATAAGTCTAGTTCATCAGTCGCAAAATTTACCATAAACATACTACATACAAGTGTTTTATAATAATTAATGGCAATAAAATACATTATAAAATAAATCGTATGAGAAGATAATAATTTTGTTGACATGGTTAGTATGACATATTTTCATGTTTATATATTATATATATATATAATTAAACTGCTATTATAAAATTAAATAATGCCTCATATAATAATACAGTTGAAGATATTCTTTTAATACATTTTTCATTACAATTATTTCAACCATAATTTATGATACTATTATGACTACGTTACATGAATAAGTATATATTAATATATAATAATACATATTTATATTACCTATGTTACCTATATGGCTATATGTTTAATTTTGTAAGTTATGTATATTCCATTGATTTTAATTAATTTTGGGACATCAAAAATATATAGGTACCTACCTATTATTGACTATTGTATTTAATTGTTATTATCACTATAAAATACCTAAAACGGGGTAACTTTGGCCCACCGTTAGAATTTCACATACTTTTATATGCTGTGATAAGACATGTGACTACTATCAAATTTTTGTGAAGGATTCCGATATCTGACAACACTATGTACCGAATATGATAACAGTTTTTACCGTTTTCACTTGCTTTGTCATCAAAAAAAATATTCGTTAATATTATTTTTTGTCAACGCTGAAAAACATGTGTAATAACTTTTGTCGGGTGCTAAAAGAAAAAATGGTCGCTAACCTCTGTAAGTCTGATACATTTTCATAAATAAAGTATTGATTAAGTATTGATTAACAAATTTAAAAAAAGCGGGAAAGTTTATGTCGCTCTGCTGTACAATAGGTTACAAGTTGGTTACGGTAATGGATGTAATCTGCAGGACCGGCTCAAGGGGTAGGCGGCATAGGCTCACGCCTAGGGCGGCATTTAACATTTTTGTAGTCAAGTTCTAATAAAATGTTTACATTTTTATTATGTTTTTATTAATTTTAGATTCTGAGTGGAGCGACGAATGTATTGATTTTACCGTGATAATTCGTGCCGCATATATTTAGATTTAGAAAATAAACGAGTTAAATCGAATATTTTCTAGACACTTAGAATATTTTCACTGATCGAATTATTTAAGTCTCCTGTTATGAATAAAATAACTTTACTTTGCAACTGTATTTATGAATAAAATTGCATCTAATATAACTTAAACAACTGTTCGAGTCTATATGTGTATATATATATATACTATATACTCTATATAGTCTATATATCTATATATCATGAGTCACCATGATCACTACACACAGATGATGTTCGATGTTTCCCTTTACATTTTTATCCAGACTTAAGACTTGTCTGTAATCATAATGATTAATTACAATTGCAGATAAGTTAAAAATATTGTTTTTGATTTTGACAAACTACGTAAAAATCACAAAAATTCGCAAGTTATTTTAAGCTAGAAATTCATAAACATTTTTCTTTAAAAATCTAAGATTTGAAAATTTAATTAAAGATTCCTTACAAGTTTTTCAATCTTTATCACGAAAAAAATGTCCACCGGAAATTCAAATTAAATTTTTATGAGCATTTGAAATTTAAATTTTTACAACATTGGATTTTCACTAGATATCACATTTAGCGATTTCCTTATTTTGGTGTAACCCTAAAACAAATGACTGCAGATACTTGAAATTTTCACTGAATGTTTATAAAGGCATTTTCTATATTTTGTACAATTTTTAAAATATTTAAATTTGTTTTGAGCTGTTTACTGACATTTTAATTTTCCAACTTTTTTGGTTTTTTTTAAATATAAATATCGAAAAAATGTATTTGTTGAGTAGAAAAGCTTGAAAATTTAATACAAGGCGTCAAGGCTTCTAACACATTGTAACAATAGCAGTTGAAAAATATTAAAAATACATATACACCATTTTTTTTTATAAGCATTTAAAGTTCAAATTCTGACTAAATACGTAAAAACTACGGCAATGTTAAAATTATCTTTTATAGAAATTCATAAAAGTTTTTCTTTTTAAATCTAAGATTTGAAAATTAAATACAAGGCTCCCAACATATTTTTACAATAGCAGTTGAAAAATAAAAGAAATATATAGTCACAATTTTTTTTTATAAGCATTCAAAGTTTGAATTTTGACAACATATTCTTTTAATTACATTACCATATTATAATTACATTCACATCATCATATTATTCTTCTGTCTTCCCAGACCTTGAGAATGACAGTCTTATCGATACAAGATTTAACCGTGTACCAATTATAAATAGGTGCGAAAACAGAGCAATAAACTAGATTA
Organism: Diuraphis noxia; assembly: GCF_037042655.1. Taxonomy (NCBI): domain Eukaryota; kingdom Metazoa; phylum Arthropoda; class Insecta; order Hemiptera; family Aphididae; genus Diuraphis; species Diuraphis noxia. The sequence goes on from NW_028301713.1 coordinate 71,726,236, forward strand.
GAATATTGTCGAATGTATGGGCGTCGTCTTTATGAATTTCCGAGAATCCAAACGTTTGCAATAACAACCACTTTGCGGTTCCTTTTGATCCACTTCCTACAATATCTACCGTGTACAAATTCTGCATAAATACAGGACTAAGTCCATTGCAGAATTAGAATTAGTTTGTGTCTTAACCAATGTAGAACTTAGTATAGTCGTTGAGCTCAGTGTTGGTGAGTTGCGGCCCAAACCCTAAATAACGTACGAGTTGCGGCCCGGGTTTATGAGAGGTACGTACGAGTTGCGGCCCGGGTTTATGAAAGGTACGTACGAATTGCGGCCATACAATAATGTGTATATTACATATATATATATTATACTATATGTCTATATATAGTAATAGTATATAAACATCACAATATTATGTAGGTATTTTCTAGAATAAATTGTCGTACTTATATTAATATTGGTCGTAAAGAAAATAAAAGTATTCATAAAATTATTGAATATAATATAATATATTAATATTATGACATTATATTAAATAATAAATAATAAAAATAATAAAAGTATAATTGGTGTAATATATTATGATAATAATGCCCAAAAAAAATCAAAGAAAAAAAATTCAATCATTCATAATGTAAGTCATATATGGCAGATAATACGATAAAACGATCTATATTATCTTTATCATATTATATACAAAAATATAACTTCCCATACGTATTGAACATTTCGTTTATACGGTACATAGGTAATATAGGTATATAATATAATATATATTATATAAGTAAGGTACATATGTAATGATAATTATTCGGGCCGCAACTAACCTATACCTAAAATATTATCGGACCGGAATTCACCGGTCTCCAACACCGGAAACGAAAGGTCGGGCCGCAACTCATCCTCAGCCGTTGAGCTCGTCCTCAACATCGCCGCTATACATAAGTTAATTCCATTATTATTTTAAATTCTGTATTACTAATTTATCGGGCAGATACTTAACGTTCTGTCCTCAAATTTATATAATTTCTTTAATAAAAACATTATTACTAACCATATAAGTGTTTGCATTGTGTTACTTAAAACCTGCCTTTTGTCCATACCTGAACAGCACGTGAATTTACGTCGAAGAACTTAATTTTTATAAACGATATTGAGAGATCACTACAATATGAACCACCTAGTTGACCATAAACTAAGCAATGCGGGATGCTAGTCCATAAAATATGGTATACATTGTAAATAATTAGAAAATTATAATGGAAAAAAAATATAAATAATAATAAAAATAATATTTTTTTTAGAAATGTATTGTATTATAACTACTTAAAATATTAAAAAAAAATTAATGTTTGAAATAACGAGTTTTTTGCATCAAATGAATCATACATTATGAATCCAAGAATAATTTCCAAATATATTTTTGAGAAAGAGTACGTTGCCACATTTCGGTCACCGAGCAGAGAGGTATTATTATTTATTGTAAATCTAATATAATAGAAATATATAGAAATAATAAAAAAAAATATATATAGAAATACATTGTCGTTAGCGCACAATGGCTAGCACACCTATATTCGTTATCCGCAGGGAATCGAAAGACCCTGGAGTAGTGATACAAAGGACAGTTAAACATAATAATATAACCTTCAGACGATTTCTACTTCGATGGATGAATACCATGAACCTCGCCGAATTTGACAATGCACAGGAACAGCAGCGATAAGTAGGATTTGACAAGATTAATGTATCGGCTAGTGATCAAATAAACCCCCAGTCACGCCTAATAATAAATATTCTTTTGTCGTAGCTATACTGACAGATAAAAGAATCGATAGGGTCGTTTTATTCATAAGAGGATAATGTTTTTTTTTTCTTGGAAAGGAATGTGTATTTCTTTAATACTTCGAAGGACATTCTCCCGCAGTTATGTGGGTAGTAAATACAAAGATACAGGGTATTTTAAAGAGGGTATTTTTTTTATATAGATGTATAGTAATACCATCCATCATTGTAACTAATGCCCAGCTGCAGATGCAGCTGTTGCTTTTAAGCATATTGTGTCCTTACTTCTCGGAATTCGAACTCTTATACGGACCACCCAATAGGAGGCCATTACTGTTGTGGCCGGTTCTCTTGCATTCATTGAAGGGACACGCAGACCAGAGAGGCAGGCGGTCTGATCAAAAGGTTTCTTTTCGGAGAAGTAGGTTTCTACTCGGCTGCAAAGACCTTTTTTCTAACAATACCTTTTCTCCGATGGCATATAAGAAAACCACTCGCCCTACGCCTTCGCTTTGCAAGTAGGTATATGCCGATTTCTGAATTCATGATCGTATAATATAGATTCTTTATTTCTGTCCATTGGGGATGTCCAATTTCTATGTGCGACAGTCTGGCCGTTATTCATTAATATTTTCACTTAATTTTACTTGTTGTAATGATATGTGAGCATATCATTTAATATTCCCAATTATTTTGAATCTACGGACAAGAATTTTTTTAAATGCTTTCCCTCATTTACGAGCATGTTTCCCGTGTAGCTGTGTTTCGATACTTAATCTATACTGCATAGTTTATAATTTAAATATATCAATTATTATACTATAGAAATTTTGAAGGTACCTACATTCTGTATTTTGAATTATTTAACCGTTTTCAATAAATTGTATTTATCAATGTCGAAGCCGAACACACGCACTTGGTGTTTATTCTAGCATAGTTACTAAAATCACATACTCGTGCATCCTTCTTGTATTTTCATTATTTTCTTACACCAGTACACTACGTCTAACGTGAACGCGGCGAAAAACAAAACAGTTAGTATTCCGCCGCATTTGGAACAGAATGATTAGAATATAATTCGCATGCATTCGACGCGATTGTTACATTCACGTAGGGCACAGTGTAAAACCACCATTTGGTATTTAATGTGAAAGCGTTTGCATCGGAGGTATTTTAATAATTGTAATAATTTATTTAAGCTTTCTCTAGATAACGAATATTTTTTTTTTTAGCTTTTTATTATAAATCTAGCTCAACAATTACAATACGTTAGAGTATTAAGTATTAACAATCAATAAAATAAGTAGAAAAAAGAAACGAAAAGAAAACAATAGAATAATAGTGAAATTAAGTTATAAATAGCTAAAGATATAATAAAATTATATATACAAAAAACCTCAGATAATAAAGCCAGCCTCCTGAATAAAAGAAATAATAATAATGACTTGTTCAGAGTTGGAGTTTAAAATGGAATGGAGATTGAAAGGAACATTCAAGGAATTGAGATAATTAATTAGGCTCTGACACTTAATGGAAAGAGAGGAACAATCGAAAAGAATATGGGACAAATCGCAAATATGTTCATCCATATGCAGAGTGCAAAATGGGGGGGAATCATTTGAATTTAATTTATAAGCGTGTGAGGGTAACAGAGATAACAAATATATATTATATAATATATAATTTGTGTTAGTGGGACACCAGTCAGAAATGCCTATAATTAATAATTTAGGATTTTGTCCATGGAAGGAGTATTTACATCTATATTGAAAAACCAATAATAATAAAATTGGAAAATCACATATTTTAACATTTTCGTCCAATATTCTATCTACCGCACGTTTGATGGTTAAGTATGATATCAATACGTATTTAAGGGTAAATTGTCTTACCTTTATAATGCTCAATAAAAGCTTAATCTTAAATTTTAATTGCAATATGATAATATACAGCATACGGACATACGGTAGATATCATAATAAACTATCATAAAATTACGGTAGATAGCATATTGGACGAGTACCTTTAACATATAGGCCAAAACAAAACGAGATTAAAGTAACTAACTTTTTAAGTTTTGAGGGGAAAAAAGTACCCGGAAAAAAGTCTTAGGGGAAAATTTTTTTATACAACTTGGGAACATGTTTTTTTTTAAAATAAACGATATTTTTTCTGTTTTGTCATAATGTTCTTGACAAGTAATCCAAGTTGAATGACAATTCAATGACATATTTTTCTTAAAATTATCATATTATTATTTTTTTTTTTATTAAATCTTTTGTATTTATTAGCTAATAGGGATATCGTTTAATTAATATTATTGTCTTCAATTCTTCAATAACAGACTTTTTCCCTCTGAGACTTTTTTCCTACCATCTTAAGTTTTATATACCTAGCTATTAATTTATTTAATTTGTCTTTTTTTTCGTAGGTTATTTCTTGATTTTTTTCACCGATTCCCGCTTATAATCAATCATTGGGAGGGTAATATAACAATTCGATTATTTCAGGTACAAATGTAAACACAATGAGACGCCAAAACAGCAGGTGGTAAAAGTAGTCAACCTTAAAATGACCATTATAAATCTCCCCACGAACGAAAATACATGTAGAAACGTGTTTGTAGCTAGTAGCTAAAATTATTCAAAGCCCCCTCAAAAATTATATTATGTGTATTAATCTTAACAAAATTTATTTCACCCTATAATTAAACATATTTTCCTTACACTAATAAGAACATTTTTTTTTATCAACTAAAATAATATAACAATAAACAATTTTACTAACAGACTATTAAAGTCGTTTTTTTCGATTTACGGAGTTTTTTCTTAGGACGGCTGTATATACAATAGAAGTATAATTATACTAGTATTATATATTTATGATGTCTAAATAATTTTATAGTTATAAATTTATAATCAAAAAAATTACAAATAGTAAGGTAGGTATTGCCGATAAACGGATCAAAATAAAACGATATAGCGACGGCGACGTCTGACTACTGACAAGTCTCGTAGGCCAAATATTGGGAAAAACAAGACCATTTTATAAATAGCTCCAAACGAATAGACCTGTTCATTTCATTACTTCATTAAATGTTGATCATTCGTGTTCGTGTATCGTGTTTGAGTTGAGGTCCGTTACCCTAGTACCACCAAAGCATATATATATTAAGGTCAAAAGAATCTCGTGATCGACTAAATGTGCCGAAACATACGCCTTCGACTTCAAGTATAATTGCAGATGAAAACTATGAAGAAAAAAAAGAAAATACAACGGATAATAATATAATCTGTGATGTGCATATAGATGATGAACTTGATTTGGGAAATCTAAGTACACAGGACCTCGTCAACTAATATTAAAGGTTAGGTAGATTTTTATTTAAAATTTATGCGCATATAAATATTATACATAAGATTTTAAAATATGTTTACTAAGGAGTATCCTAACAAAAAAAATTTGGAAATCAAAATCGAGGATTTACATCTTCTTATATTTTAATGAGTTCAATTGGCTTGAATACAGTATGAAAAAATATAGCGTGTTTTGTTTCCCATGCCGTATTTTTGCAACTGCTCATCAAACGGAGGATACATTTACTGTAACAGGATTTAATAACTGGAAGAAAGTAAGTTGCAAATAAGAAATAATACTACACATTTAATTTTATATTTCAATTTGTCTACCATATAGTTAAAATAAAATAATTTTCTTCATATCTTGAATTTTTGTTTAATATTTGTTAAGGATTTATTTGGAATTGCCGATCAGTCATTGAAGTCTGAAATGTCTGTTTTAAAAAACATTTTAGGTGAAAACCATAATTTAAAACAAATTAAACAGCATTTGGCATCATGCGATGGTAAAGTATTTCCAAATTTTTCCAAAATGTTTCAAGTAGCTATTACTCTTCCAGTTAGTACAGGCAGTACCTATAGCAACCTATGAGAGATCATTTTTTGCCATGCGACGTATCAAAACATGGTTGCGTACTTGTATGAATCAAGATAGATTTAGTAATTTAAGTATTTTGAATATAGAAAATAACAGTATAAATAATGAAGACATTTTGAATATTTTGAAAAAACTGAAAGACGTATACAACAATTACATTAAAATATATACCTACCTATTTATTTATATATTATGTTCAATTGTGTTACTTATTTAACTACAAATTATTATTATTATTTTTAATTAATGAAATAAATCGGTTAAAAATTTAAATTTTTATTACTATAATATTAATACTTATGTTATATATGTGTTCTATGTATGATACTTAACTACTTAAGTCAGAATTGAAGAAATACAGGTATCCTTAAAAATATGTACTAATGTACATTATACTAACATATTATAATTTTAAAAAAAATTTCTTTGGGCTTGAGCCCCCCCCCCTAAATATTTTTACTATTTGCGCCACTGGTAGCTACATTTATATATAATCAAAGAAAGTATTCATGATCGACATGGAAGCCAAAAAAATAATGCATATGCATAATGGTAATATAAGATTAATTAATGTTTGTAAGACTGCGCCTTAATAAACGATTATAACACAGTTATTAAAATAATATATTATAAAATTAATATTCAGAAATTACACACAGAATTTTACCAAAAATGTAGCTGCACGTAATCTTTGGCTGTGGGAATTTTCGTATTTACCACATCTTTCTATAAGATTCAGGAAAAGTAGAGAGTTGGTAGATTAGATGCCACAAAAACCCATGATCAGACGTGATTTTACAAAGCTAAGACAAGCACCTCACGCCAGTTATACTTTTGAAATATTAATTTAGACTTAGAATACTTTAATACTCATAACTTACGTAAAATTAGAATTTTCGTAAAAAAACAACTTACAAACACAAATAATGTTCTTCCCTAAAAGTTTGATAATAGGTTAATTCACTCTAATATAAAAACTAACAGCTCACTGGTGTAGTCGTCTGGTGGGCCAAAATTTGTTTGTTGTATGTAAGACAGAGTCACAGAGAGAACACAATATGACGTTACCGTACCTATTTCAATTTCGAGAACTGAAGTGGAGGTGGACACGTTACAAGTTACAACAATGGCTTACCTTTTTAGTACCTACTATTTAGTATTTACTAATAAATAATATCATCACAAACACCTGGTAAAGTCAAATTTCACTTGGGTTAAAATAAGATAATGTTCGAACAGCACTCGAGTTCAAAAGTTTCATTTCTCTTTCCACTTAAAGACTGAAGATTAACAATAGTTTTATTTATTAGTGTGTTTGAAAATTAGTTTTTGTATACTTTTAATGTTATGAGGAAGTCACACCCACGTGTGTTGTCTTCGTCTTACAAGTGCATGGCAAATTTTACGCTCGGCAGATCACGTTTAGCTCCGTTAGTTTGAAAATTAATTTTTAATCTCTAATTAGAGTGAATTATCTCTTACCTGTAATGTTTAAATTTTATAGGCGGTCAATATTGACTCTAATTTTTAAACTAACGGAACTAAATTTGATCTGCTGCAGAGCGTAAAATTTGATATGTTACGCACTTGTAAGACGAAGATAACACACGTGGTGTGATGTCCTCAATTTAACAAGGCTGGGCATTAAGGAGTTAATAATTTGTTAAAAGTTAAGTTAATTTTAACTTTTTAACTTAACTTACTAGTTTCTGTTTTAATTAACTTCACTTATTTTTATCTACTTTAACTTAAAATCAATTTCTACTTTTTTAATATTACCAGTTAAGTTAATTTTGAATTTTCGTTTTATCTAAAATATATTTTAGTCTATAACGGTTCGTAGAATATAAGAAAATAATGTTGGAAAAAAAAAAAAGATATTTTCGTAATTATTTTTATAAATAACAACTAATATGTTATATTAATTAAGTATGTACTAATAAAATAATATATAATAATTTATGATATAGAGATAACATTGTAACAATGTGACATTTAGTCGCCCGTATAACTATATTTTTTTATAAGATATATCAACAGCTACGAGCTCACGTTTAATAATAATAATAATAATTATTATTATTATTATTATTATTACTTAATATTTATTAATATCTTATTTTATAATTTTTGTGATTGTCGATTATCATGAATTGTGGCCATTTTATTACAATAATACCTACCTACCTATAAATAGTGGTGTATTATACATTTGTGATTTTCATTTATTTTAAAACCTTTTTAATGAATTTTTTTTTACATTTACTTAAGTTATTAATTGAAGTTCAGTTAAGTTAACAAAATTTGTTAATTTAACTTTAAACTTAATTGATGTATTAAAAAATATATTAACTTAACTTTTAATTTAATTGAACAAAAAATATTTAACTTAACTTAACTGAGTTAAAAAAAAAATCATTAACTTGCCCAGCCTTGCAATTTAATACAAATAATATTGTGTAATAAACGTGTAATATTTTTTTTAAGTAATTGATTTAGAAATAATAATTTCATTAAATAATGTATTATACCTACTGGCTATACTTGTAATATATATTATAATATATAATGAGCTAAAAATTTGGTATATAATTATTATTATGAGATAGTATTTTAAATGTTATTTATTTTTAATGTTTATCTCTAACTCATCACTTAGTAAATTGTAAGATAAATTACTGGGTTGGGTAAGAGAGTTTTTCCTTTTGAATAAACTAATGTATGGAAAATATCTATGATATGAATTTTCACTTACCTTTCGAATGACTCGAGATGTGAAATTATATTTGATGCGACTTGATGTAGTGGATGCTAGATGACCGGGGTGGAAAGAGGAATGCAAGAATATTATATTCAACAAATCGAAAGATATGATATTAAAGTGAATTAAATTTATTTAAACTTGTAAACATTTGACACAGAAAAAGATCATACATTTATCGATACAATGTTGGGTAAGCGACTGAGTATGGAATTTATTGTTGTTTGCCCTTTTATAGACATGATATACCGCCTTTGTGATTGAATTTGGAGATAGCGGCGTTGCTCATTTGCGTTTCATCGTTAGTATCTTATTCACTAAATAGCTCATATTTGTACAGTTGCAAAGATTGTGGTTATTTCTAAATCTAAGAGTTATTTAATTAATTATGATTTTATTTTATTGTTGATTATTATAAATTGATTAATGTTTGTATAGCTGTGCAAATAATATTCTATTTATTTATTTAATTCTAAAAGTAAATCAGTTTATAATAATAACATATATTTTGTTAGTCTATGTTTGTACAGTTGTTCAGATTATTTTTTTTATTAAGAAAGACAGTTTACAATCTGTACACTGTAATTACAATAAGCAAATAAGATAAAAACAGAATAAAGTAGCATGCATGACGTGATGAGGAAGAAACCCAACGGTAACACCTCCTTTACTAATTTAATAGGTCTCTACACCATTTTCGCTTTAGTCTGCGTGGTGGGTTTTTTGGGAGGGTGAAGGAGGACATGTGTGATATTAAAGTATTGTGATGAGTGCTTAAATTTTGGTAGAAACGTTTATACATTGTTTTGGCTAGTTCAGTGGTAGTTAATATTTTTAGGTCATTGAGTAAGGTAGAGTTTGAAACGTACCAGGGGGCTTTGGTTACTAACCTTAGCGCTTTTGATTGAAAAGCCTGAATTGACCTGATGTTCGATTGACTTATATTTAATAAGTTTGTTTTGAAGTGGTATTTTGGAGTTGAGGAGTTGCCGGAGAAGGTGAAGTCTATTGTTCGCTGATTTACTTTTTTCTTTTAGGTGGGGGCCCCAGGTAAGTCTTTTATCGAGTGTTATGCCTATTTACTTTATTTCAGTTTGGACAGGGATGGGGGCGTTGTTCATGATTAATTGAGGGCATTCATGAGGAAATTGTTTTAACGTGAAAGTGACTTGCACAGATTTGTCAGTATTTATTTTGATTTTCCATTTTTTGGACCATTCGTCTATTTTATTAGTGTGATCCTGGAGTGTAGCTGAAGCTAGGATAGGATTTGAACTAGAGGGTAGAATAGCTGTGTCATATTATCGTATGTTGCAAGAAGGGTGTTACAAGATTGAGGAATATCTGCTGTGAATATATTGTATAGATCAAGGGATAAATCACTACCCTATGGGACTCCAGCGTATATTGAGTGAGTAGATGAGATATCGTTACCCTGTCGTACGACAAACGAACGATTTTGTAGATACGATTTTATAATAAGATAGTAGGAAGCTGGCATGAAAAGTTTTAATTTCTATAGTAAGCCATCGTGCCAGACATTATCGAATGCTTGGGCAATATCTAAAAAAAGTCCAGAACAGTATTCTTTGTTTTCGAGAGCAGTTGAGATTTCATCGGTAAGACGATGGACTTGATGAATTGTTGAGTGCCTATTTCTAAATCCAAACTGATTATTTGGTATGATTTGGTTGTTTTGAAGGATGGGACGTAGTTTTTTCAGGAGGACCTTTTCAAAAAGTTTACCAAGAACTGGGAGTAAACTTATGGGACGGTATGATGAAGATAAGTGTTTAGGTTCATTTGGTTTGGATACAAGTATAATGACTGCAAATTTCCAGATTTTTGGGAAATGAGATAATCTTAGCATAGAATTATATATGTGGGCGAGCAATTTTAAAGTTTTGAGAGACAGATTTTTCAGAATTTTATTAGTAATTAGGTCATTTACAGGTGCCTTGCCTGGGGGTAGTTTTTTAATTATTAAATGAATTTCACCAGGAGAAATGGGTTTAGCAGGTATAGACATAGGTAGGGAAGCTGTTAAAAATCGCTGAATTTCGATAATTGAATCGTTTTCGGGATCGGTGCCCGAATGAAGTTGAAATGTTTCGGCCAATTGAGAAGCAAACACATTTGCTTTGTCATTGTCTGTAATAGCTAGTTGACCGTTTTCCTGCCTGAGAGGTGGGATTTTGTCTCTGTGTCTGGTAAGCCTTTTGGTTGCTTTCCAAAGAGAGCCGTTATTAGGTTGCAAAGATTTCATATATAATTGAAATTGTTCATATTTGTGGATATGTAGTTAATATTTCAAAAGATTTGATAAAAAATTTAAATTTTTTTTATGACTAGGTAAACTTGTACTTTGCCATTTGGCTCAGGCATGACGTTTATTAATTATTAGCTGTTTGATGTCGGCAGGTAGGCTTTTCGAAGGATTTAGGATGTGTGGGTTATTAGGTGATGTAGCTTTAGTGGCTGCTTGTTGGATTGTTCGAACGATATCTTCAGCAGCATGTCTATGTCAAAAGGGGTCTTAAGTGCTACTTTTAGATTAATTTTTTGGTCCAGATTGACCAGATTAGCTTTGAATTTGTCCCAGTATATTGGTCCATTAGTTAAGGAAGGTCTGGAGTTTAATAGTGCGTCACCAGTTATTGATAAATGTATGGGGGAATGGTCGCTTGATAGATCACAGATATTTTCAATGAAGGTATTTATGTGATTGGGTATTTTGGTAATAAAGAAATCAAGTGTTTCAGGCAACCTATTCACATGAGTTGGCCAGTATGTAGGGTTTGGTGGGGAAATGAATGATTGATGATTTTTGATTAAGGATCTATGGGGAGCAGAGCCCCTTTGGTTATAAGCTCGGCTACCCCAGAGAGGATGTTTGAAATTGTAGTCACCAATTCCTCAAAATCAATTTTGTAACGGGGTGGGCAGTAGATAGAGGCAATTTTAATTGGTATATTTTTATTTTTTATTTGTATAGAAATAATTGTTGTTTGTATATGAAGTTTTTGATAGCCTTGTAATTCGGAGTGTTTTATATCAAAAGAAATAAGTATTGCGGTGCCTGCATGAGCAGAACCGTCAGGATGGTCAGTTTTATATGGTGAGTAGCCAGGTATGTTAAAGTTTGTTTTTCGGGTGAAATGAGTTTCAGTTTAAGGGCTATGTGAATTTTTTTTCATAGAGTAAATTTTGCAATTCGTTTGATGTTGGGACACACCATTAGCGTTAGATTATTTATTATTTATTTTATTAAATCTAAAAGGCATATAAATTAATAAAGATATTTAATTTTATAATTTATGTTTGTGCAGCTGTATGGATATTTTATTAAAATTAAAATAATAATGTATATATCTGCTATGTACTGACGTCCCGCTGAGACAATTAAATACGCATGTACACGTAGATGTACGTAAGTGTCCCTGGGGCATATGATTTCACCTACCGATAATATTGTGTGAGACCTCGATAGCCAATGTGAGTAGAATGCCAAACTAAAGCCTCGTCTAGACCAAAGAAAAATTTTTCGGAAACACTTGTTTGTCAACAATGTTTCTGATTTCCCATCATAAGCAGTAACATAAATATTTGTCGACGACAGTGTCAGCAATATATGTTCCCGGCAAATTTTTCTTGGTCTGGATCGAGCTTGAGAAGCCCATAGTACGAAATGATCGTGTTGACAGGAAAACAATTGAGATCATTTAGATAATCTAATAAGGGTATTGGTTTATTGAGATTACGTATCGCGTGGCGTGGGATGCTACGGTATCCTGGAGATACGCACGTATGCATTTGCACGATTCGATCATGGGCACATACTTATCTTATCGATAGGAAAGGAAACGCAGAGAGTAGGACTACATAGGAGAGCCCCGAATAGACCAAAAGCAGACGTTAGCCACCAGAGTCAATGCAAACGCCTTCACGCCAGTCACCATTTCGATTTAATCATTTGGACTTGGAATACTTTTAATTACATAATTCTTGGACTTAGAAATTATTGGAGCCATTCAATACTTCTATCAGTGTCAACTGTTTTCTACAGTTAAGCTACTAGCAGTGTTTTATCAATAATAGTGTTTTGTTCAAGTCAAAAGCAAATAAATATCTAATAATTAGTTACAAGCCAAGTTGTTATACTTATTAGTTATTTCACCCAAACTCTCTACCTCAACACAAGTCGTTCGTCCTCCTGTATGCTGGTACGCTACATATCATTACAAATATAAATATCCACAATTTAAAAAGCAGGTAAGTAGGTATCGCTCTGCTGTACATTAGGTGGTGGGGTGGACCTCTGACTAGGGTAGGTCAAATTTGAATGCAATGATAGGTATCATTGTATACGAAAAACGATTCTGAACGGAGATGATTTGTCAGTCTAGGATATATTATATTTAAATATTGTCATATATTCTATTTTGAAACAAATATTTTATTTTTCAATTAGGACGCATTTTACATAAGGCATGGTTAATCTATTTTTCTAAAACGATTGTATGTAGTTATCATAATTCATAACACTTTATATTATCATAAATATACATATACCTGGTTTGAGGATAAATCGTTATCGTTACGCGATTTCATATAAATTTAAAACTCAAACGCTCAAAACATTTTTCCTATAATAACGCTTAAAATTTTCTCTATAGCTATTTGAAGCAAAACTTATGGAAAACTTAGTGTTGAATTTTATAACCTTAGATATAAATATAAACAATATTATGAATTTTGAACTACAAAATAATTTGCAAATATTCATGGTTTTGACGAATTTTTGACATTATTTGAACTTCAAATGCTAATAAAAAAAAATTGTGCCTATGTATTCTTATAATTTTTCAATTGCTATTGTAAAAATATTATAGGAGCCATGTATTAAATTTTCAAATCTTAGATATAAAAGGAACATTTTTTATGAATTTCTAGCAAAAAATAATTTATGAATTTTCGTGATTTTTACGTATGTTGTCAAAATTCAAACTTTGAATCCTTGTAAAAAAAAAATTCTGACCATGAATTTATTTTATTTTTCAACTGCTATTGTTAAAATGTGTTAGAAGCCTTGTACTAAATTTTAAAGTTTTTCTACCGAACAAATAAATTTTTATCGATATTTATAGAAAAAAAAACTAAAAGAGTTGAAAAATTAAAATGTCAGTAAACAGCTCAAAACAAATCTAAATATTTTGAAAATTTTATCAAATATAGAAAATGCCTATATAAACATTCAGTGAAAATTTCAAGTATCCGCGGTCATTTGTTTTAGACTTTTAGAGTTACAACAAAATAAGAAAATCACTAAAAAATGTGAAATCCAGTGAAAATCCAATGTTGTAAACATTTAAATTTCAAATGCTCATAAAAATTTAATTTGAATTTCCGGTGGACTTTTTATTTGTGATAAAGATTGACAAACTTGTAAGGAATCTTGTATTCAATTTTCAAATCATAGATTTAAAAAGAAAACTTTTTATGAATTTCTAGCTTAAAATAATTTGTGAATTTTTGTGATTTTTACTTAATATGTTGTCAAAACTCAAACTTTGAATGCTTATAAAAAAAAATTGTAACTATTAATTTCTTTTATTTTTCAACAGCTATTGTAAAAATAATAAATATGTTAGGAACCTTGCATTCAATTTTCAAATCTTAGAATTAAAAAGAAAAACTTTTATGAATTTCAATCTAAGATAATTTGAACATTGCCGTAATTTTTACGTATTTAGTCAAAATTTGAACTTTAAATGCTTATAAAAAAAATCGTGCCTACGTATTTTTAATATTTTTTAACTGCTATTGTTACAAGTTGTTAGAAGCCTTGTATTAAATTTTCAAGCATTTAGCTTTAGCCCATAGCCAGACATCCGTCAGTACATAGCAGTAAAATAAAACATTGTGGTACACATTGCCCGTAACATATGTACGTATTTTGTGTTTCCACATATTCTATAATATGAAATAATATATGTTTATATATAAATGGGAATCCATGAATGTAGGAAAAAATCTACGGAAAAATAAACCAAGAAAAAAAATCTAGGGAAAAAAAGCCACGGGAAAAATAATCCACAGAAAAAAAGCCATGGGAAAAATAAGCCTCGGAAAAAAAGTTATATTACAATAATTAAATAAATAGCAATTAAAATTAAAATATTATTAAATTAGGTATTATTTAAAAAATTTTTACACATTATAAATCATATTGTATACATATATGATATGTATTATATAATTATTAATACACAGGTTATATGTTTTTATTTATTATTCATAGTTATTTTAGATTTTAAACAGCAATGAATGTATTGATCTTATTAAACAAAAAAATTAAATTTAAAATATACATAAATTAATTGATTTCAAGATAGCATGTAGTTCATATACTGCAACATGTACATTTAAAAAACTTTCACTCTGTACGAAGTATATACATTATACTTATACATATCTAGGGTGTAAGACATAAATCAATTGATTTCACGATAATATCCACAAAATACTATGTTATTTTTATTCAATTTATATTATAATATTAACAATTTTATTTTAGATTCTGAACAAAGTGATGAATGTATTGATTTTACAATGGTGTGTTTTTTTTTTTGTGTCTGTGTACTGCATAACTAGTCGAATTAATGCTTCAATTTCAAACTTTGGGGGTGGTTTCCGATGTAAAAATGAATATCCTTGGTGCATTAAAGAGGTCAAAAGTAAACGTTTTCCAACAGTTATCAAAAAAATCGAGAAGAACAAAAAAAAGTGACAGAAAAACGGGAATTTTTACGCAAAATCAGTTTTCGACCAAATCGATTTTTTTTATATGGTTGTCATTCAAAAACTAATCACTGTAAATACTTGAAATTTTCATCAAATGCTTATGTTAGTGTTAACTATATACAGTTTAATTTTCAAAAAATGTTGACTTTTGTTGAGTTATTTATAAACCACTGAAATTTTCAATTTTTTTGAGAATTTTTTTTGAAGTGTCGGTAAAAAAATGTTGGACGACCAAAAAAACTTGAAAATTTAATACAAGGTTCCTTATGAGTTGTTCTTATTATAGCTAAAAAAAATTAAAAATCGTAAGTCACATTTTTGTTTAATAAGCGTTTATAGTTCAAAATTTTACGAAATCTGTCAAAAACGCGAAAATTTGCAAGTAATTTTGAAGTTGAAAAATCATAAAATTTTTTGCGTTTATAACTAAGGATTAAAAATACAACACTAAGTTTTCGATAAGTTTTCCTTCAAGTAGCTATAGAGAAAACTTGAAACATCATTATAGGAAAAATTTTAAGTGCGTTTGAATTTTAAATTTTTACAAAATAGCGTAACGATAACGATTTATCCTCAAACGATTTTAAATATTTGTTATTATTCAAAAAGTAAAGTCGTAGATACTTGAAAATTTCACAAGTTACTTAGATTGACATTTTCTTTACATGATTTAATTTTCAAAATATTTTGACTTTTTTTGAGATATTTATAGACAACTGAAATTTTCGATAACATTTTTTTGGCCCTATCAAAATACTTGAAAATTTAATACATAGTTCCTCATAAAATATTCTTAAAGTAATTAAAAAATTATAAAAATACATAGGCACAATTTTTTTTTATAAGCATTTGAAGTTCAAATATTGACTTAATACGTAAAAATTACGGCAATTTTCAAATTATCTTAGATAGAAATTCATAAAAGTTTTTCTTTTTAATTCTAAGATTTAAGAATTTAATACAAGGCTCATAATATATTTGTACAATAGCAGTTGAAAAATAAAAGAAATATATATCCGCAATTTTTTTTACATGCATTCAAATTTTAATTTTGACAACATACGTAAAAATCACGAAAATTCGTAAATTATTTTATCCTAGAAATTCATAAAAAATTTTATTTTTAAATCTAAGATATTTTAATAATCTATAATATATCCTAGTCAGATAAACCGTCTCCGTTCAGAATCGTTTTTCGTATACAATGATACCTATCATTGCATTCAAATTTAACCTACCCTAGTCAGAGGTCCATCCCACCCCCAATGTACAGCAGAGCGATACCCACTTACCCGCTTTTTTATATATTTGACCAATAATGGGTAAACATTTTTTAAATAATACCTAATTTAATACTTTAATTTTAATTGTTATATATTTAATAATTGTAATTTGATTTTTTTTCCGTGGCTTATTTTTGCCATGGTTTTTTTTTTGCTGTGGATTATTTTTCCCGTGGCTTTTTTTCTGACTACCGGACGCCATATATGTGAAATTTAAATTTTTAAATATCATATTTCATATTATTACAATGATATATTTCCGTTCTTAGTATTTAGCAAATTTAGTCGAATGTGTTAATTACCTACCACGAAGGTACTTTTAAGTAATATTCTGTTACTCTGTCCCGCATGTCTGCTTATTGTGAATGAATAATGAATATACCTACTGTGAATATAATATTTTTATATATGTATGGAGACAAGAGAGATACAACAATAAAAATAAATCATACAATAAGTCACCGAAATAAGATACCTATAAAGACTATATCTGACGTCAATAAAAGCTAAAATGTGTAAAATAAACACATTTAAAAAAAAAGTATGTTGCTTGTAGCAATATTAGGAGTTATGAGAATGCTGAACCCAAGTTTCTAGTTGTACAGACGTATAATATTATATATTAATAATCATTAGTCATCACTCATCACCCTATCTCCATTTCAAGTATTTATAATATTAATATTATGTAGGTGCATGCTTATTATACTATTTATAATATATGTATACTAAAATATATGAGTCGTATTACATTATTAGCGCACGTTTGCATTTTACATGCTATAATATTAACAGACGTGTTCTTTGATGTAATGTATCATACGTTTTTTTTACGTGCGACTGAATATTTCTACAACGATCCTAAATTGAGGACAAAATGATAACTATGTTCGAAAAAAATTGTATAGGCACGAGGCACCTACACATAAAATATAATTTAGATATGACTCTAGCTGACCCCGCGTAGACTTCCATTGATGTATAGAATTAATGGGAATCGTTTATATTAAATACACCAAAATATTTCAAAGTGGTGTCAGTAAATATTATGATATAATATAAATGTTTTTAACTTAAACTGTGAAATGATTCTATGTCCTAGGCAGTGTTGAGGTTGAGACCTATCTAGATAGATATATTAATTATCTATTATCTTACGTATCTAGATAAAAATCTAAATGTTATGTTTTGGATTGGCGTCCCGCTACTCGCTATAGATAATAAATGGTTGTTTAAATAATTAGTGTGCTGTGTGCAGCTATCACTTGGTGCCCATCACCATAACAAGGAGGTAGGTAATAAACATAATTCTAATTTCTAAGGATATAATAATGAAATTACATGGAGTACTACAATGTGAGATAATAACTAATAATCATAAGAAAATAATTCTTGGAAATAGAATAAGAGAATAACATCTTAAAAACTACGAAAAAAATGCTTAAGTAAACGAAAATGGCATTCACAGATAGGCAGTGCACATAAAAAGAACGTGTGGAGACGATAAGTATCATTACACACTACTAATAAAAAAGAGTCCATAGAAATAATATTCAAAATAATGAATATTTTGAAAAAATAATTATAATATACACGAGATTATCAAAAATGCTGTCATTCAGCCATTCAGGGCGCATCAGTACATCACACTCGTATCCGAGCGTGGGTGGTTATTAGTTTTGACTAGATTAGATGATTATGATTTATGAAGCATTCGATAACAGTATAATATAATCATATCAAAATAGGCTAAGAGACTAGAGGGTAGGACTTTATATAAAAAAAAAACCCAAAACTGACTGTATTCAGATGTGATCTGACCAAATACTAAGCTCACACACTCAACGAAAAATAACGATTAATTTTAATAAATTATATTTATCAATCTTCAATAAAACGCCTTTCTTAATAAGAAAAAATAAATTGTCGCATGACCCTGTAGACGACGATATCACCACAGTTATCTATTTATATATCTTAGATGATTATATGAAACACGAAAACGCTAGTCATCTACAGTAATTTATCTATAGATATTTTTATGATGTAGAAATTATTTTCATTAATTTTAATATTATCATATTTAGGTTTTTGGTAATATTTACCATATTTTTGTTCATGTCGACGACGACATTCGGGACGGTACCAATATTTCTTTTATAATATAAATATAATGTTACTATATTATTATTTATTACTCTTTAGTCATTGACTCGAAAGTTGATGTATATTGCAGTTTTAGGTGTTTATTACTTTTAAAGTCATTTTCCCACATTTAAAGTAATTTATATTGATTTCCCACTAGTTAAGTTGTTATCGTTTCTTGTCGACCATTATGCCGATAACTAAAATTTGGAAATTTTGGAAATTACCACAGACTTAGATTATTTATCTTATTAGACTAGTTATAGTTTTATTTTAGATTTTGAGCGGAGCGAGGAATCTATTGATATTACCATGATGTGTGTTTTTTTTGTGTCTGTCATCACATTTTTGGACAGTAAAAATGTTTTGATTTTTGACTTCAGTACCTTGTTCGATCAGAAAGTGAATCTAGTTGGTACTTTGGGAGGTCAAAAGTACAAAACTCTCAATATTTTTCTAAATAATCAGGATAAGCAATCTAAAACTTAAGGGAAAAACGGGAAATTTACGCACAATCAGTATTCAACAAAATCGATTTTAGTTTTTGATGTAACATTAAAACAAATGACCATAGATAATTGAAATTTTCACCGAATGTTTATATAAGTATATTCTATCCACCATGCAATTTTCAAAAATTTTAGACTTACGTTGAACTATTCATAGGTATATGCAATTTTCGATAATTATTAGTTTTTTTTTCTATAAATATCGATAACAATTTATTTTTTAGGTAGAAAATTTTGAAAATTTAATACAAGGCTCTTAACATATTGCTACAATAACAGTTTAAAAATAAAATAAATTCATGGTCACATTTTTTTTTTTATAAGCATTTAAATTTTGAATTTTGACAAAATACGTAAATAAATAAATAAAATTTTTAACTAACGGAGTGTAGTAAACCGATGGAGCCAATTTACTATTTTAAATATTATAGGATTACAGGACACATACGTGAAAAACAACAAAATCTTATTACCATTTTTGATTTATTACAATTCGTGGACATATTTGATTATTAAAAAGCTATGAATAGGAACCGCTTTCAATTACATTTGGCAATAACAACCACGTCGACGTCGGTACCTTTTGATCCACCTCCTAGTCTCTTACGTGTAACACTTTAGCCACTATAGGATTCTGCATAAATACAGGACTTCGTCCATAACAAAATAATTAGAATTAGTTAAATCTTCCACACATTTAGAACTTATCTGGTCGTAGAATCCGCGCACTCTACATAGCCGCCAGACTAAGTTTTTTTTCCTTTTATTTTTAGTGAATAAGATTACTAACTTCTCGGGCAGATACTTTACTTTCTGTCCTCAAATTTATATAATTTCATTTTTACTTAATAAACATTTAATAACTTTTAACGTTGTGCCATTTATAAACTCTGTAAACTGCTCCTTTGAAAAACCTAATTGACGATCGTCATCCAACGTCGCTGAACTCAATATAGGCGATAGTGAGGGATCACTGCAACGTCTGCAACTCCCGTCTCCCGTAGTCTCATGCAGGCGACAGCTGCACCCTAATCACATCAATGACCGCTTATTATATAGCCGAACGCCCATAACAAAACAATACAGTTCCTTCTATCTTGATGTAAGAATTTAAAGGGAATTTTTCTTAGTAAATGCCAACAAAAAATATCATGATATATTTATAACTTTATAAGTAGGTATTTTGTGCTTAATAAATAAATTTATTGAACTATTGTTATCTTGAAATCTTTAAATCTTGCTGTACCTATGATTTATGAACTAGAAATATTATAAACCTTGTTTTTTTTATTTTTTGTTTTCCCTAATGCTCTTGAAAATTATTGATCAGGGTAATTTTCCCTCACGAAAAGTTATGTTAGTTGAAAGTAAGTTAAATTAAGTTTTTAATAAGATAAAACAATAATACACATTGTAAAATTATTAAAACAATTTGTGATTATAGAATACTTTTGCTACCAATTTTTTTAGATTTGATAGTTTGATTGAAAAAACATAGTATAATTCATTCTTATAAATAAATAAGTTAGCTTTTTTCCCCCAAGATTCATTGTATCAATATAAGTTCAAAATCTAAAACTATTATAATTATAAACAGAATACAGATTTAACATTAAATTATATTTTAAATTAGTAATCTGATGTCATAATTAATAACTATGTTCAAGCAATAAAAATCAGGAAGGCTAAAAAATAAATTATATTTAAAAGTTAAAATGTGGTAGACCCTCAATGAAAGATTATAAACAGGTTTTTTGTATTCACTTCATATTCCTTTTTACTAGGTAGGTACCCATGTGGAATACATGATAAATAATAATATAAATAAGTAGGTACTTATAAATCTAAAAACGTTTATCACAAATTTATTTGTTTATATTTTGTTATTGACTTTAATAGTTTAAAAGCATATATATATATATATATATATATATATTATTTACGTTGAAGAATTAAATGTGAAGTTTAATCATTGTGTGCTAATGTTTTATAAAAGTATAAGATTATATTATAACTATAAAATATACCTTTTGGAGCTTAGGTATAGCAGTTAGTTTAACTCAAAATACCTACATTATTTGTAACACATTGAACTTTTTTTTTATATATGTGAAGGTGAATATATAATATTAAAGTGTTATAGGTACTGTTGTTGATTCAGAATCTATAACTTACCTAATGGCAATAGTAATTTAAATATTTTGAACTTTTACATGTCAAGTAAAATATTTAGAAACTCATTTCTTTAGTTTGTTTTGAATTACATATAAAGCACAATATCTACTTGCTTCATAAACCTTACAGTACAAAGGTAACTAATGAATGTTGCTCAGATATATGATCTAGAAATTAGAATCATTTATTTGAACAGGTTCAATATGATGGTCAGATTTGTGAGGCCAGAATTGCTGTAAAGAGGAAATATAAATTTTATTCTTTACTAAAATACAAATATTATAGGCGATATCTTCTATTATTTTAAAATTTTTTTTAATTCATTAATTTGTTTCAATATGGTGTATAATACATAACCAAATAGCATCAATTAATGTTAAAAATGAGCCATCATAGTCAATGACTGAAGGCTAATAAAAAAAAATAAAAATAAAATGTTAAAAATGTAAATTTGTTAACAATCCTTAATTTGTTATGTGTACCTATCTAAATACCTAATAAGAATGCAGACATTTCAACATTTGTATATCGGAATAGTAGAGTTATAGACATATGAAGGATTTTTTTCAGCAAGTGTGTATAATTTTATGATGATAGTTCTATCTTAAATCCTATATAGCACCTACTACTTTATTCAACAGACATACAGGATGATTTTCGATTTAAATTGAATTTTCTTTTTTAGTTTACTTGCATAGTAAAAATATATTATGTTTAATATTAGTTGTTATACATTCTACCTGCAATTCAAGATTGTAACATTTGTGAATAAATTAAAAATTGCTTATGATAAGACTGTACCACCATTTAAATATATTTGTTTTTTAAACAAAATATAGTTACAATTTATACACAATAATAGTGTTTTGGTTAAAGTTACAATATACATAGCGAGACTGACAGATTGACAAAGCAGTCAGTAGTCACAACCGGCAAATATATTTTAAAAGAAAGTTATATTTAGCCAAGCTAATTATTTCTAATCATCACAGTCCACAGAATTATAATAATTGTATGAATAATATATTAATATAAATATTTAAAGACTAAGAGTATGTGGCATTTGTAAACTGAACATATTTAGTTGATACATAATACATAAGTACCAAGAAAATTTTTCTTTTATTAAAAAATATGTAAAATATTGAAGTCTGCTTAGACTTATATTTTGTGTAGTGAAAATTATCACTAATCCACCATTACACAAAATTGTATCATTATAAAATACAAAAAACAAAAGTAACTTATGGCAACAATAATTTAAATTGTGAATGTAAACGATTTATCAGAATGCTATGATCATAATTCATGACAAAATTATGATTATTAACTAATACAATAAGCACCATATTATTATAAGCAATTTATCATTTTTGAACTACAATTCTTTATTGTTAAAACAATGAGAATCTTGACCAGTAACTTCTATCTAAGGATGGACATCCATTTTGTTGCCTTAATTGTAACGCATATGGTAAAAGGTCTTCAATATATTTGACACGTTTTTTGTGACTTGGATGTGTAGACAACCACCATGTCTCATTATTATTTGGATCAAGCTTTTCCATTCGCTTCCAGAAAATTGGTGCTTGACGAACATCAATACACGCATTAGCTGCTAGCATCAAGCCATACTTGTCAGCCTCAATTTCCTGTTCACGTTCATAAGGCAGTAACATTGCTATGCTTTTAAAATAATGACCAAATACATAACCCAAAATAGCTTCTGGTATTGGAAACACAGCCCACATTATAGTAAGTGGTATAAGCCAAAGCACTTCAAGTAAATGTTCTAGACTTAAACGTACTGCATGATGATCAAGAAAACAGTGTGCAATTTCGTGCGACAAAACCACACCAACTTGCTCGTCATTAGCTGCATAAAGTAACCCTGTGAATACTATTATCATGCCGTTTGGTAAAACCATAGCGTTAATTCTTGGATCGTTGACGACTACCAAAGACCATTTTCGATTTTGTAAACGGTCAAATGGCTTATTGGCATTGATTACCAACATTGCTATGGACAAAGCTCGTTTGTAAAGTGGATGTGATGTACTTAACACAGCTTGTTGGTTTTCACTTAACAGTTCTCTAGAAATTGAATTTGCTAGCTCTACCATTTGTTGATGTGTAAAAAGAATTAACCGACGTCTACCAGTTATTGGGTCAAACTCCATGTGAGCAGCACAGTACACAAGAAACAAACCAATGACACTAGCTATTGTAGCAGTTATTTGCTTCCGACGTTTGTGTACATTGTACCAAAACTGTTGCTTCTCTTTTGCACTCAGCTTTGACCACCACCGGCGTATACGTATGCCCAACATCATAGCAAAAAACTTGGCAAATGAACGGATCACTATTGCCGCTATTGGAGGCAATGGAAAACGGTTGACAGGTGAAACACTAAATTAAAACAAAAATGTTACCAATTAGATTATGAAATAATTCCACAGTAACCATACAAGTATACCTAAAATATTTTTTGCATGACTGCAGATGACTAATTCTACTGTTGACCACAAGTGGAGACCGGTACCAATGGCTGGTGGTAGGCATGAGACGAGTGTATGAATATTGCTTACATTTTCCATACTGCTGCACGTGCAAACTGCGCATTTGAACACACAGCTTCCTAAAGCCATTACAGCAAAACATTTCTGATCCAAAAATTTGCTGTCAAACAACTGGTGAGTTACGGTCTGGACCACAGCAAAACGCTAGAGTTTTCATATTATTGAATCCAATAACAGTACAGTGTGAAGATGAGTGAAGTTGAAAGTCATATTTTGCAGAGTTGTGCTCAATGAAACTAAAAAACTACAACTCTCATAAGTCATAATATTGTTGTTGTTGAAATCGTTGTGGTGAATAATTACTTTGATTTCTTTTTAAAGCAACGCTACTGGCTACCATTTTCATATGCAATGAAAAATATTTGTCATCTTACATAATACATTACATTGAAAATAACAGAATTTTAAGCTTTTAATTATAATAATAGGTACAGATGAAATAATATAATATATTATATTTTATAAAAATCTCAAATCTGCATTCGAGTATTTGACTGTTGGCTGATTACATTGAATGAAAATGATTACATCTGATATGGGAATAAAAATTAAAAATTAGTTTGTGATGTGGTCAGTCAGCTGATTAATATAAATACAAAAACACGGTGTTTACTACTGTCTATAATATTACCTTGAGTATATGAATTTGTAAATTTGTTTATTCAAGACTATTGTTCCTTTTTATGCTACTCAGTAGGTGCTCACCATATTGTGCTAAAACTGAAATAGTCTTTTTATGACCTATCCACGAGTTCAAGACTTACTACTGTTGTAGTTGTAAATAGTCCACATTCATTCCACTTTTCAGTCTCTGTACTCCAACTTGATTTTTTATGGAAGGCTCGAAAATACGCTTCGGTATCACGTGTAAACATTTTTAGACAGAAACAGAGAGGTTACCCACCCAATGAAATTAAAGATTCACAGGAATAAATTTCAATAATTAATGTACCAAATATATTTTTAAAACATCGATTAACTTGACGGGACCGGTTCGAAAAGCTTGGAATGCAGGAATCGGCAATCGGCCTGCGGCCGGCCGTAGTTTGGAAACCCCTGGGCCATAGTATTGTAGACACAGAATATTATGTTGTAGACAGTGAGAAACTGACCCGCGAGTGATCGTACCCGGTGCCCCTGATGATTATGCAATATGCATATTCTATCGTGGTCGCGACGATAACACTGTGATAAGATAATATTGTTATTTAAATTTTTTTACCGAGCGACGAGCAGTAGCCAGTAAGCACCACAGATAGTGAGCACAGACAAGACGTATCGCCTGTATCTGTGGCAGTGAAGCGGCAGCGGCGTGGATGCCGCTGGTCTGGTAGCCTCTTCTTCTCTCCACGCCAACGAAACGATTGGCTGCTGCAAGTTGTCAAGTACAAATATTGCAGAAACAACTAGAGGCTTATTGAATACTGGACTTGTATGTTGTATCCATAGACCTTGTACTATACTTAAGTATGGTTGTATCATTGTTTACTTTTGTAGTTTTGTCATACGACCATGTGCTGGCAGAGATGTTGTTCGCATTCCGTAAAGTGTCACGTGAAGAATTTTAAGTTAAAATTTTAAAAAAAACCCCCAAACATGTATCTGGACACTGCGCGTTGGTACCCGTTAGTCTTGTTGACTGCCATCCAATTTGGGTTTTCAAAGTGTGCCGTTGACAACAGTCTGTCGTACAAAGAAGAAACCGGTCATTCTATTCTCGACACTTTGCCTCGGTTAGTTGAACTTGAGTATCATCATAATATATAGGTAAATAGCTGTGGAGAACACTTATTTTAGGTGTCATCGAATTAGTTCCAAAATTGTAGTATTTTTCTCTTGTTTTAAATGTTAAAATGTGATTTGAAAAGTTTTTTTCAAATTTATTTATTTATCTGTGTTAGTGATATAACAGTGTTCAAAATGTTAGTTTAAAAATATGATTAATTTATTATATTATTAAAATAATAATATTTTAAATGTTGATCCTTAATATACATGTGTGCAATAAAATAATAAATACTTGATTTTGTTTAGATATATTTTGTATGATGTCAATAAACCCGAAGGATTCAATTTACGCCGTGATGTGTTCATACGAATGGCATCTTTTATACATCATATGAATAAGGTGTCTGATTATCATTGGATTTTGGTAAACATTTTTTATTTTACATTTTCTAATTCCAATAATATATAGATAATTGTAAATTTTAGGTGTTGCCACCATGGCACCGTTTGTATCATTGGAGATCATCAAATCTTATACAAGACTGTCTTCCATGGAGTTTATTTTTTAACGTGGATTCCATTAAAAAAATTACTCCAGTTATTGAATTACATGAATTTTTCCAAAGTATATTTTTCAAATATTTTATTATTAGGGTTCAGGACTTATAGTACTAAATTTTTTAAAAATCTTGATTTTTTAAATTTTAAGTTTTGAAAATTGCTTTAAATTTTTAAAAAAATTTTTTAATGTCAGTTAATTAAATATTACTTATCTAAACCTACCTAAATTCAACAAAGTTGAATAAAAAATCACAAACTTATGACTTGTACCATACCTCAATTGACTTTTAACATAACAAAAAAAATGATATAACCATCAAAATGTATTTACTTAAAATAAAACATGAAAATGATTAAATATGCTGAAAATCACAATTAAATCACCAAAATTTATCAAACATGCATTTAGCCTAATAAATGGTAAAATATTCAAAAATATATCATATAGATTTTTTTTTGTAAGTGTTATGTCTAAGATACATCTTTGAATATTCTATAGCTTTAATTAAAAAATATGCAAATGCAAAAAGTCCTGAACTTTGATCTTAATTAACCATAATATTGATACCTCATAACAATAATTATTGACATATTAGTGAACGGATTAAGACCATTGGATGCCCAAGTTACATTGCAAAATTTCAATATGAAGTCGTTTGAACAATATCCAGACTTTTCAGATACATGGGAAGTAACCAATTGCAAAGGTCAAGTTCAAAAAGAATTTTGGAACCTAAAGAACCTAACATTTAGCAAATCATTATGTATATCATTCCAAGGAATTTCCACTCTACTAGCTGACATTGTTCAGGAGTTACAACCAAGGTAATAGATCCAATAATTTAATAAGAAAATTCAAAATATTACACATTATTATAATTGTTTATTATGACTGACACAAATCAAATCAACTAATAATATTATAATAAATTTGTTAAGTTAAACTATTTTAGTTATATCTATGGTATATAGATTATTATTATTATTATTATTATTATGATGATGGTAGAAGATTTCAAAAATGTGTTAAACTTAATAAATTTACTTATTTAAAACTAGTATAAAATAGTATAATACTTAATAAGTACAATTTTTTAAGAATATTTGGTAAATCAAAAATGCAATTATAATGTTATTGGTAAATAGTAAATACTAATTTGTGGTTTTATTTAATGTGAAATCAATTTTCCCCTATTACTGTGTTGGTCAGACAAAAAAAAAAACTAACATGTTTGTAGTGCATCTTGTAATTTTTCAAATTATTTTTACTTATGTTTTTAGTTGTTTTATGTTATTGCTATGATTAATTAAAAGTGCTTTGTTTGTTTTATGTTAGAACTATTATATTTGACCATGCGGAGTTAGCATTGCACAATTATTATGGTGGACAAGAGTATTGGATGGTTAGGAAAAGTATGCAATTCAGCAACAATCTGCATGAAATTGCTAAGGAATTTAAGAAAATAAATTTAAAGCAAGATTACTTGTGTGCACACGTGCGTCGCAGAGATTTTTTGTATGGCCATCCTAGTGATGTACCCAGTCTAAAGAATACAGCTGAACAGATAATAGAGAAATTAAGTTTGTGGAATAATATTAAAACAGTTTATGTTGCGACCGATGCTTCAAAAACAGGCAAATATTCCTCTTAATTTTATTGTGTTGAATTCCAAGTAAAAATAATTTTTATTTTAGAATTTGAAGAACTTAAAAATTATTTGCAACCTTATAAAGTTTTTAAATTTGAGGCTGATAAGAAAACCTTGAATTATATTTTGGATGGTGGGGTTGCAATAATTGATCAAATAATATGTTCGCAAGCAAAGTGAGATATCATTCTTGTCATTTTAGGTTGAGTTGCATACATTTAAAACCATTTTATTTTTTTTAGATATTTCATTGGAACATCTAAATCCACATTTTCATTCCGAATTCAAGAGGAGAGAGAAATTCTTGGAATGCCATTAGAAACTACTTTCAATAGTTTTTGTGGGGACAACACTGAGTGTACACAACCTACAAAATGGAGACTTGTTGAATAACAATAGTTGTTTTGTTATATAGCAGACTTGCAATTTCTGGTGGTACAACAATAAATGATTATTTCATTTATTGGTATCTTGCATCGTCCTCTTGCAGTTTAATTTTCATCTCCTTATCAAAGTGTGACAAGAATGTTCCAGCAGTGAAAAATTTCATGTCCAGTAACTGTGCAGCGTTCTTGCGGTTAACTGGGTTAAATTGGAGACAATGTGTTACTATTTCTATCAGATATATTGGCCAACAGGCATACACTTTTCGAAGTGCCATGGCGGTTTTCGAGACTGTATAAGATTGAGATAATGGTGCATAGCTAGCCTCTAAACTAAGGCTAAAACCGTGTTTTCGTAAGTACTTATCTACCACTATCAAGTCACAGTTGTCGCATCCCAGTATTTTTGTGATACCATACAATTGACTGATAATTGTGTCTTCAGCTACAAGAGGCATCTTACTGACCAATTCCGTGAACAAAATGCCTATAAAATACCATACTATTTTGATATATTATGTATATAACATGTATAGTTGTTTCTCTTGTTACTCTCATTGACTATACACTTACCAACTGACCAAATGTCTACAGTAGCATCATATTTTGTTGACTCCATTAACATTTCCGGGGCCTGATACCAGACAGTGCCCATCTCAGTGCTGAGGTCTAGTGTTCTGTCCGTGCTAAACATCCGGGACACCCCAAAGTCACAGATCTTGATTATACCATTGGCTGACAGCAAAATATTTTCTGGCTTGATGTCGCGATGCACAACATTCTGACTATGCACATAGTTTAGCCCTCTTAATACCTTTAACATTTTTTTCAAGATCAGGAAAGATAAAGTTTGGTTAATAATATAGTTTCCTCTAAATATATAATAACTTGGTAAACACATTCTTTCGTGACATCTACTGTTAAAAATCCTCCGTTTAGCTCCAAATATCTGTAAAGGTTATACCGCATCAACGGGAACACCATATGGACATGTCCATGGTGCCTGAATGCTTCAATTATTGGTACCACATGATTATTATTGAGTGCCCGCAACAGATAAATCTCACGCACCATCATCTCGCAGTGCCGGCGATTGTGGGCACCTCGTCGTCCATCCATTGTGTCACGTAGCCTCTTAATTGCCACTGACTGCCCGTTTGTCACATTAAGACACTTTGTAACTGTACCGTAAGTGCCTGCACCTGCTGCACCCAACTCCTTGTACTTGTACATTAAATATAATATAAGATAAAATGTATTTATAAGTTAAAATTTAAAATCCAGTTGTCTTGGTAGGTGCCCCACAAAATGATAAAAATAAAATTAATAGTTATTTAATAAAGGAAAAATATTAACAGATGTTATTCAATTTTTACTATGGAAACATTTCTAAGTATTTCACTTTTCTATGTGTACAAGTATAACAGTGATGCAAAGTACTTTTAAAACTAAGTGCAACTATTACCCACAACAATTATCAATTTAATTAATATACTTTTCAATGATTTAACTAAATTATATCATGTTGTTAAAAAGTTTCAATTTATTTATTTTTCTGTTTTATTTATTTATTTAAGTTTAGAAGTCCGCATTAAGTAACTAATTTATAGATTAATAGATTCGTTTTTTACGAAAAATTTATATTTAAGAGCATTGGTATGAAAACAACTTGTTCCTAGGATATTAAACCTATTGTTTTTTTTTTTTTTTTTTTTTTTTAAATGTATTGAATTTTATTGACTATCTGCAGTAACTATTGTTGATTTTTTGTCTTGTCGTTTCTCATGTATATTTATAACTGATTAAAATTGTAATTATACTCAAAAGTTTTAAAGTATTTGATTTTGAACATACATTGGTATTGTAATACCAACATAGCTCACACCTTATTTCAAAATTTATTGAAAAGCAATTAACATCACAATAGTCCAAATAATTTGTTTATTACCATCAGTAAACAATGGTTTTACTAAAATTGTTTTAATACTTCATCACTTAACTATATATATGATGTTATTATTTGAACAACTAAAAAGAGATGGATTCTAAATATTTAGTGATTGGATTTTGGTAATTCTAATTGTGTAATTATTTTATTATAATATATTTGTATTTTAGGGTTTTTACCATGTAAAAATAAAATGATATAATTTTGTTTTATATATTTTCAATTATGTTATGATTTGGACTAACAAGTCCCAATATATATTAAGGGATTACAATCTTGGAACATCAGTTGATGATAATATACCTAATTAGTCTACAAAATTTAAATTCAAACTATGACGTATCGTTAATATGTATCAATGCATTGTACAATCAATCAATTTGATTTTAAGGGGATCGGTGGAGATTCTGGCGACTGGTGGATAGTTTTTATGGAGTTTGAATTAAGCAATTTTCAATTAATTTGCAGCGGCCAGCAGGTCTTGTAAATGTATGCGTAGTAAGTGATTATTAGTTTGTGTGTAAATGTGTATACAGTGGGGTATTTAAGAGGAAGCGATAGGGGTGATCGCCCCCCCCCCACTAAGATATGTTTAAAAATCAAACTTAATTATGTTGAAGTTATACGTGTTTCCAGTGGCATGTTTGAGGAATAAAGATTTTGTTTTGTAAATAAAAATGTGCTTCGTTTTTTAAAATTTCTAAAAATCACCGTAAACTGTAAGCAATTTATAGTCATTTATGTTGTACTTTTTGTCCATCCTACCGATTGACCTAATGGTGGATTAATACTTCAGAAAAATTATCTTTATTCGTTATACAGGGTGTCCCGCAGGGATTTCCCCATTGCGATATCTTACAAAATAATGGATATAAAAATTTTGGTTTTATAATAAGATTCACAGAGATAAGAACTACAATTATTTCAATTTTTGATTTACTATTTTTAATGTTTTTTGTATAAAATGTAAAAAATATTTATTTTTTATTTAATTATTTCTAAAAAAAATAAAAAATTAAGAAAAATAAACTACAAAATTGCTATGGTTATTTTTTTGGAAATAATTAAATAAAAACCTATATTTTTTTTTACATTTTTACCAAAACATTAAAATATGAAATAACCGTAGTTCTTATCCCTATGAGTTTTATTACAAAACCAGAATTTTGATATCACCATTATTTCGAGAGATATCGCAATTGGTAAATCCTCATGGGACAACCCTGTATAGGTTACTGGAGATTGGTCAATCTACATTTTAAGGTGTCTGATTTAAATTCTAAATAATTTATGTTTGCAAATTCTCTAATTTAAAAATATTCGGACCAAATTAATAGTCGAGGGAGGTAAAATTGGGAAAAGTTGAATGGCTGATCTAAAATAGTGTTACTCACAAATTCAAATCAGGCTTTAAATAGTATTATTGCATTACTAGGTCGATCAGTGCGATGGACAAAGATTGGTATGTTTTGACTAAAATTACTGTCCACCACCAATCCGGGGCAATCCCCTTAAGCCAGTATATAAAAAATATGGTAATAATTTATGATGTTGATTAATAGATTATACTTGAACAAAACTCAACTAACAAATCAATTGAAAACAATACTTGACATTGTTTTAATATTTGAAATTATTATTAAACCCTCCTTTATGCATATTTATTGTTATCAGTTTGATTTTTCTTTTTCTTACTTATATCTTAGTTTTATCTGTATTTTTATGCAAATATTTTCAAAACAAACCCAATAGTTAGGAAACAGTAGATCAAAAAATCAATAAAAAAAAATTAGATTTTAAGTTTTTGAAATTTACTTATTAAAGTATACCATTATTATTTATTAACATGGCTAGGATTTGTATGCAATAAAAATTGTAAAATATGCATTTTATTTACCAAAATATGCAAAAATATGCATTTTAATTTCTATCTTAGATTTTATATTGACCGACATACTTTTATTAATTGTGTTTATCTTTCTCCGTCAAACTATTCAATCTTTAATCGCATACCTATTGTACCATAGGATTGTATTTATAAAAATAAAATTTGTGTTTGAGAAAAAAACCAATTTTTATACTTTAATCAGCAGAGCTAGGATTAAATATGAAATATTAATATTAAATTATAAATATTAATTACGAAATATACTATAAAACATGCATTTTTCTTATAATCGAAATATGCAATAATATTCATTTTATTCAATATATTATGCATTAATATGCATTTTATCTAAAATATGCAAAAACATGCAAAATAAAAACACCACCATTCATCTCATCATGAGGTTAGGTTAGGTGGACATTACTGACAAAATCAATAATCAGAAGTCGCAAAAAAAACTTGCTGTTGCATACAAATCCTAGCCCTAATTATTATTAATAATATCCAATATTTAATAAAATATATTCTAAAATATTAGCTCCTAAAAATAAAATTAAGGATAATGTAAAATCAATGATTATTTTATTGTATTTATTAATTATTAAACATGTTGTTATTGTATGTATCGTGGACTATATACTTATCTACTAAATATTCATTTTTTTTTTTTAACAATTAAAATTACTATAAATTAATTATGTTTTAACTGTATTTAGTATTCATATTGTATCCGAATTGCAATAAAATGAATTAAAAAAGAACCTACATGTTATAATTATTATTATTATTTTGTACTATCAGATTATTAATTTTAACATAAATGTTAAAATTGCATTTTATTGGTACAAAATTCTTTATTTTTAAGCTATGTTTATTTTTAGATATTCATTTATTTATATTTTATTATATTGTACTTTTTAATCATATTTTTCACCAAATTTTGATTTTACCAATTATAAAATACATTTTTAGTTGGTCATATATGTTAATTAGGTTGTGTTTTACTTGTTATGTGTTCTAATTAATAAATTTTAAGTACAAATGATATTTCTTTTTCTAACCTAAAATATTGTTTTGTATCAATAAAATTAGTGGGAATTACTCACTAAATTTACTTATTTTACATAAAATTTTAAAGAATTCATACTAAAATAATAGAAGGTTAAGTTATAAAATGATCTAGGTACTTACCAAATTGGTTTTAGGCGTATATGGAAGATATTATACTTTTCTTAGTATAAAATTAAAATATATAAATTCAAAATTTCAACTTATTGGTTAATTTCACTAGTTAAACATTAATTCTGAGTGTAAGTCTTGATACAATTTGCATACATGATTACGAAAATTAACCACACAAATGTTATAAGTTGCCCTTCAAATGGTTTTACCAATAAAGTACAAAACATAGCTATAAAGCCTGTAGTTGAATACACGAAACTTAATTGATTATTTTTATATATTCTTTTGTCGCCTATGGCCACAGAAAAATAACTTTAACTTTAATTTATAAAGAATGCATTTATTGTTAAGAAGGCATAACAGTTAAATAAAATAATTTGACTTCTGTACTCCATTATTGTGGTATCTATCTGGGAAATATATTCATGATTTTAAACTTTTTACCCAACTATATACTGACTAGTGACTACTGTCTATATTACTACTCTATTAGTGACTACTACTTGTGATTACCAATTTCAAACAAAAAATCCTAACATTAACAAATTATCGGTGACAAAACTAAGTGAGATTGAAAGAATGCTCAACATAATAACCTACTCTTAATAAATTTAAGTAAGATATACGAAATTTCTTAAGTGTCGATTCCATTGCTCCAAAATAACATTGTCTAATGGTAGAGCCCAATAGGTCACGATTTGCACCTCATTTTGAAATGTATTGGTTATTACATATTTTGACGAATGACAATAAAAGAATTATTCCATAATTATAAATATTGTTTGAGATTTAGGGGAGGGGGCTGAAGATCAGGTTTATATTCGACATTTTTTTTGACACTTATAATGTGGTGTACATATGACATTAATTTTTTTGAGGGGCTATACAAAGTTTAGGGGGCTTAGCTCACCCAGCCACACTTATTAATTACTCTGTGCAATTCTAAAAAATTGCGCACGGTACTTACCTACTAGATATAATATAACATATTCTGCGTTGTCAAATTTTCTATAGAAAATATATATTATTATATCCAGTGATGATTTGGGGGGGCGGAGTCCCCCTTCTTTTTAATTTTTTTTTAGCGTACCCCTTCTATTTATTTGAAACGGAACGCTGGGAACGCAACATTTACTATAGAGAATTTGTAAATCATCAATTTAATAACAAAATATCGTTTATTTTTAAAACTCAATGGTCATAAATTATTATGAGTATATATTATACATGTTACATATCATTGGTGTTCACATCATGTAGCCGATTTTTGGGCGTCAAACAGTTTCGCACGTCGTAGAAGAAATTACATTTAGATCATATAATAATATATACCTTTAGGTTGTACCAGTAACCTGCAACGCGTCGAAGCATATTGACAAACTGTAAAATGTGAAGTGCCCAAGTCCATTGGTTATAATTTATACAATATAAACGTAACCTTTGTTCTTGAATGTTAAGACTTGCAAGAACAAAGTTTACGTATACAGAGTGTCCCATAAGTCCCGTATCACCCTATATATCTCCATGGGAAATCATTTTTTTTACAATACTAAGAATGGAAATTCTGATTGAATAACATAAAATTCAATTTAAAAAAAAAATTTTTATGCATTTAAGAATTTAAAATTTGTAAGATAATCATTTTGTTAAACATATTTTTTAAAACAGTTCAAAAAACAAAATTTAAAAATTGAATAAAAATTGACCAAGTTAGAGCAAGTTATGTTTTTGAATAATTTTAACAAAAATATTAATTGTTTCACATTTCAATAGTAAAATTGTTATTTCAGCATGACAATACTTTTACATACTTAATTAAAGTTTTGATTTGAATAGAAATAAAAATAGTCATGTCTTATCGTTTGCTGAACAGCGAAACTGGTTACCTATTTTTAAGTATTGGACTCTGTGTTACAAATAATGGAGCTCACTTTGAACATTTATAAAAAAAAATGTAATACATAATTTTCGTTTTTATGTAATACATTTTTTTATTTTTTTATTGTTAAAAATATTATCTGAATTTTAATTTTAATTTTTCCTAAAAGCTCCACTAATAGTTAGATAATTACAGATTGACATAAAAATCAGCGTTCCAATCGATGATTAAATCGAGTAATTCGTGTTTTGATAGGTAACAACTATTATTATAATTATTCAAAAACATAACTTGCTCCAATTTGGTCAATTATTATATTTTATTTTTTGAACTGTTTTAAAAAATATGTTTAACAAAATGGTTACCTTACAAATTTTAAATTCTTAATTGCATAAAAAAATTTTTTTTGAATTTTTGAATTTAAAAAAAAATATTGAACTTTATGCTATTCAATCAGTATTTCCATACTTAGTATTGTAAAAAACACCACGTTTAAATATATTGTTTTCTCGTGGAGATATTAAGGGTGAAACGGGACTTATGGGGCATACTGTATATTGTAGACATTATAACCAATGGACTTGGGCACTTCACATTTTACAGTTAGTAAATATACTTCGCCGCGTTGCAGGATACTGGTACAACATAAATATATATATTATTATGTGATCTCTTCTACGACGTGCAAAACTATTTGACCCCCAAAACTCGGACACATCATGATGTGAACCCAGATGATGTCTAATATATACATATTAAATATCATCGGCGTTCAAATCATGTAGCCGAGTTTTGGGGGTCAAATAGTTTTGCACGGCGTTGATGAGGTCA
This sequence comes from Diuraphis noxia, assembly GCF_037042655.1. Lineage (NCBI taxonomy): Eukaryota > Metazoa > Arthropoda > Insecta > Hemiptera > Aphididae > Diuraphis > Diuraphis noxia. Next base: position 71,762,274 of record NW_028301713.1, read on the forward strand.
TTCACCTTTCTGTTGTACCAGTAACCAACGCGACGAAGAATAATGGCCAACTTAAATATGCCAAAGCGTCCGGCCCGCTGGTCGGCGGGGTCCATCGCGTACTGATCTTCCGACCTGTGGCCTTCCACAGCCATCCAACCGTAACTCCTGCGCACCGCCTTCGCCCATTGACCGTCCCAAGCTAACCGCTGTTCGTCAGTGGAAGTCGGCTCATAATAGACGGCCTCGTATCGGTCTGCGTAATCGTCGTTTATAGCGGCCGCGGCCATCCGTGCCGCGCCGCTGATGGCCATGTCCAACCGTTTCACCGATAACTTACTGCCAGACACGTCCGCCAACCGCTGCATTAGGCCGTCCAGTCCTGCGCATTGCCCGTCTACGTACACGGGTACCGCGAGTTTTGACGCCGAACCGGCCACCACACACCGTACAACGTCTTTGACGCTGTGGCAGATCGATTCGATGGCCGCGGCGATCAAGTGCACGCGCCGGGTGTGACCGCCGATGCCACAAATCACGGGGCGCGCGTCCGGTCGTCCGTACGGCGCCGACGGCAGGCCACCGAACGCCGGCACCATGTACGCCTGCCGTTTGGTCGTCTTAGGCCGGCTGAAAGCGTAGGTATTCATGCACTCGTCCCACGATTTGGTCAGGCCCATATTTTTCAGCCAGCACATGACGGCGCTGGCCTTGGACACTGCCAGCAAGCCGTACACGATCGTCGGATGTTTCCGGTCGGCCATGTTCGGCTCACAGTAGCCAACCACAGGCCATGGCCCCTGGGCCGGTTGCTGGCGCGGTGGTACACGGCCGTGCGCGCCCAGCACCACAGCCGTTCGGTCTGTCAGTGTGACGGACACCTGTCCGTGGCGGTAGCACGCCTGTGCGTAGAGCACGGCGCTAGGACGTGCCATCGTCACATGCACGGACAGCCCGTACAGGCGGCCAATAACGATAACAGCGGACGAGCGCTTGTCCAACCTGCGTAGCGCTGGCCAAGTGTTGACCGTCAAACCGTTGGACCGCAAAGCGTCCACGTTCCAGCACAGCGTGGTCAGGTCCAGCAGCCCAGTGTACGACGCATTTGTCACGTCCGTTTGGTACGTATCACCGCCCGTCAGCTTCCACGTCAGCCACGTGTCCAGTGTGCCAAACCGGCAGTCTTCCGCTGCGCACCGCACGGCCGTCGACCGCTGGATCAGCCATTTCGCGGCCGCGGCCGTCCTGCCGTTGACCATTCGAACGTCCGACCAGTGGATTAAGTTGTGCACCGCTTTGCCCGTGACCACGTTCCACGCTACCAACGTAGCCATCTCGTTGATGATGGCCACCGACTTGATGTACGTGACCGGTGTGCCGTCCCGACACATCTTGTCCACCGCGTCGTTGATCACTCGCAGAACCGCTTCCCAAACGACGTCCGGGTCCTGTTCTACTTCGCCCTGGCTCATAGGCGGCTCACTCTCGGCGAAACAGCTCGGTCGCTGATCGGGTACAACGTCCTCGGTGGCCGGCGAGGGTGTACTCTGCTCGGCCACGGCGCATGACGTAGCAGTCGCCACCGCCTGACGATCAGCGCTCACATAATTTCTGTTACCTTTCCACTCTTTCGAGTCGACGGTAATTAACGGAAATGTTTCCGCCGACGTGACCAATTCGCTTCCGTCTCTGGTCGACACCACTGTGAATCGAACTTCGTCCGACTCGACGGATAGTACCGCAATGACTTCCGTTTGTTTCATTTTTAAATGAAGTACGTGGTGTATAATATGATTATAGTGGACTTATAAAATTTTTATTTTATTGTCTGTTTATATGCTGCGTAAAATTAAAATGTGTATAAATAAAATATATAAAGAGGTACTACACGGTTTATGTTATTTCCTAGGAAACTATAATAATTAATGTTGATAGAAAAAAAAAATCATGATAAACGCAAGTGCACTTATTAATTCGAATATATATAAAATATTGAAAATGTATATACTGGCAAAACAATAATAATGTATGTCACGTCTAATATATTTAAAATATTTATACAGATTAGCCTACTGAAGGAATAAAATAAAAATAAAATTTAATATTAATTACTTATATTCAGTTACCCTTTTTTATGAAGTAGGTATCTACAAGGAAACGCTTATTAATTTATAATAGTATAGGTACCTCCCATACATATATGTTGCACTGTTGCGTGATTTGCAATTGTTGTCAACTAGATACGACTACCTATATAATATGTCATTGCCCATTTATGATATACATTTTAATAATCATTATTATGTCTTTTAATTTTTTATGACAAATTAGTTATAATGTGTCAATATGTGTCAACAAAAATCTCATATTAATTATAACAACGGTACCTTAGGTACCTATCATATATCTATATTTTCACAGATTTATACACGTCTTCTATATAAACTGGTTTAACTAATTGTGTAAATGGTTATCATGAAATTGAAAAAAGAAATTCGAAAATTTTAATTTTTTCAGTCTAAAGTATTGGCATTATCCGTTATTAGTTATTTCCATGAAATAATATATCTATTAATATATTGTAATTTGTAAGCAATACTGAAAGAGGAAAAACTTTCATTTTATCTACCTAATACCTATTACCTATATATGGTTATAATATACATATAGTAATAGGTTACCTACTTGCACATTTTCTTCATTAATTATTAGCCTGACCTAAATTAATAACTTATTTTGCTATTCTTACTGGCTACTGCAACACACTATAATAATTGCAGGTATACTTAAAAATCTACTTGCGTTCAATACTTCGATCAATAATGCATAAATTATAGTGAAATAATATGAATAAATAAATAAATATTGTATTTTAAATTATTTTATTGTGGTTGACACCAATAGTATTATCATAAATTATATTATATACAAACAATCACAGAAAACCCACGCATAAAACTATTTTGATGAAAATATACGAATAATTATACCAAGGGCCACCCGAGGGGGTGGCTAACGGGCTTTAGCCCCCCCTCCCCCCAAATGGCTAGCCACAAACATTTTGATAATTTTATTAGGTTTATTGACAATTTACATTTGACTTTAAATTATTATAAAAAAAAATTATCAACTATCGAAATTGAAACATTATATAGGTATAACATAATATTATATTATATTTCTACCTGTCATTCCGGGCCCCGGGTGAGACCTCTGTTGTCTATTATTATCGTCACGACGTCGTTAGTTGAAACCGTGTACTGTGTAGGATACCGGAAACGTCTAGAATTCTAGATTATACATTTTTATCGATACAATTTAGTTTATTGCAATCCGCAGGTATCTTTGCGTTAACAAATTCCACTTTCATTTTATTACTTATTTAGTAGATTAACTAGTATTGTCGTACAACTGTTCAAGTCGACATCGTTGGTTTTTCGCGAGCTGATTTATTTATTTATTTATTTATTCATTTTTAATTGTTAATTGTTTTTTGTTTATTGAAATAAAACTTAAAACCGGAACAAAAAAACAAAATTAGTTAGTAAAAGATTGTAAACAAGCTTTAAGATTTCTGTACATATTTCATAATAAATACTACCTATTAATATTAAAATTATTTGAATTTAGCCCCCCCCCCACCCAAAAAAAAATAAAAAAATTCTGGGTGCGCCCCTGAATGGCCTGAATTATACATTCAAATGACCCACAACATCTATAGATGTTACATATTTGATATTACATATTGTTTGTTTATTCTAGACATACTATAATGTTATACTAATAATATATTTCATATTGATTTCAATCACGCTTTGTTTGCACACATCTTTTCCAACACCGATAATATCGAATACGTCGTCCGCATGATCTATAAACATATAAGTAATAGCATAAAATCATTGCGTTTAACTGTAAGTTATCATAAAATAATACATTATAATTTTATAACACTATTTAATGTAATGGCCCTTCAAAATTTAAATTTTAATAAAATAGATATTACTATGTGGATTCTAATTTTTAAGATAAGTGTTACATATTACATTGTTAAATAATACGAAAAAAAATCGACCAGTGGGACTATCCCCTCCCCCACAAAAAAACTACCATTGCACAAAATTCGTTTGCACGGCGAACGCCGTTGGATTAAATATCAGGTAATTTATTATTATTAATTAAAGACCGGATTTAGTTGCACTAAAAATATGTCAAAGTTGCAATGAAAATAATACAATAATTACATAATAAAATCATCTACGCCATCATATATTACCCACGTATACCCTCCAATGTTTCATTTTTAATATTTGTCTGACTCGAATTAGGCATTTAGTTAAATGTCTAGCCGTCTAGGTAGTGTGGTAGTAATGTCAGGGTAGTGAAATTGCATAAAATTAAATTCATTGACTATTTGCCTAGACCAGGCCCGGATTGAAGCGGTGAGTTGTCGAGAAAATCTCAGTGGGCCATTCAAAAAAGTAAATAAATAAAACGGTGGATCGTAAGTTTTTAGGCAATTATATTTGATGATACAAATTTGAATACATTTATTTACGTCGGTGCGTTGCGTAAAATCTAGGTAAATTTAGAAATGTTCATTTTTAAAATGGACTTTTTAGAGCTGGTTAAAAAACTAAAACTCGGTGGGCCGATATACCTTGTAGCGGAATAGTTACCACTGGACACTGGTTATAGTGTATACCTATATATTTCACGGAGCGCAATCGTGTTGCGTTTTTTTGTAGGTATGTAAAAAGGTTAGGACGGGCACAATCGTGTTACAGCCGTCTATCCGCGGTGTTGGCCTATAGGCATTTAGTAAAATGCCTGAATTGACGATATGCCCGATATTCCAATGATATACATGTGTGCCTATAACATACCACGACTGCAAACGACCCCCCTTGCGGGAGAGACCGCCTTTCTCTTTTACGTGTAAAAGACCGTTACCCGCTGCATCGGAGTGCATTGCCTGCAATCTGCATAATGGCTTATATCCATTCTTATAATATTATTATCTACGGATAGGACAGTTGTTATTAAAATTCAAACACTACCGATGAGAAGAAACGCAAACACAACGAAATGCTATGTGACATAGCTTATGTGGGGGGTTATGCTTATGAAAGTAATAGACTTTCAGAGTAATCATTTCTAAGAAATGTCATGATTTGGGAGAGTGTATGAGTAACCAACGGTTACTGATCACACGAGATTGTTAATTTATTATAGGTATCTATATGATTATAATATATATAATATTATATAATATAATTATTATATTATATTATCATTATGTATGCTCATTGATCAATGATAAATGCTAAAAGAGCGATCGAATATTATAATAATACATCACTAATATCGATATAATAATATATTGTTGGTATAACTACGTTGTAGGTACATATCAAAAATGCAGTTGCACAGGATACACATTACAAATTACACATTCGTGAACAAGTGAATAAGTGAAATCGTATATTTGCTAAAAATTAAGAAATATTAAACGTTGATCCGAGTACTCAAATACTATGTTTTATGTTTTGAAATTTTATTAGTTTATTACATTATCAATTTCGAAGTATTTAAATAAAACAAATTAACAAATTAATCAGCCCACACAATTTTTTACAACTCTACGTTCATCCTATCACACTATAACGGTACTATGTAGGTACGCGGGAGGTTGCTGCATCATATTATCTGTATGATATTATACGAACAGCGAGTGAATAAATATAAAATATGTCGCAAAATTATATTTGTTAATAAAAGGCATGTCCACAATACGCGCTAATAAAAAGAGAAGAAAATCATACGTACATCGGTAAACATTTTGAAATTTACTATTCTATTTTTCGTCACTTGTAGTCTCAGATTTTCGGCGTTATTCATTCGCATGGCATGCAGCAGTAGAATTTTATGTTGCAAATTGCTTGGCGTCCAATCACTGCTGTACAAAGCAAGGTTCATGGAATCTTTCTAAAAATAATGCGAAAAACAACGTAAGATGGTTATATTAAGTTGGTAGATCGACGAGGTGTTTGAGACATACTGATATGCATATAAATTAAATAATATTGAATATTATTAAACATTCGAGATTCGAAGAACTATGCGTCTACGAATTAGAGCCACTACGCCACATTCGTATTTTGTACTTTAATAATGTGTTACGTGAACTTTGAGACGTTGAGTAGGTAATGTGGCCGTAGTCCGGTAGTGATGCAGTGTTGAGTAGTAATAGGCGTGTGTTATAATACTTTAGGTTTCAAATTTCATATTAAGAAAAATTAAAACACACTATTTGAATTATTGGTCTGCACTTAACAGGTAGCCAGTCAGTTCAAATACCTATATAGAAGATAGCCTGGCAGCAGTGTAAGAATGTCGATTACTATATGTCTATATTATAATATGGCGTTTACCTACATGGCTACATTACGCGCGTACAAAAAAATAAAGCTTTACATAAGTAAAATTAACTTTACAAAAAATTATTACCTACAAATAATTAAGTTTTTATTTCTACGTCATAATAATACTAATTTCTTGTAGTTTAGTCCAAAAGCACCCACAGAAATATAAATCGGGAGAGGGAAGGGGGGGGGGGGAAGTCAAAAATCTGAAAAATCGGTAAAAAGTCGCTGATAATACACCACATTCTTTTTTTTACAAGTAATAAAACAATTAATAATTATTATAATAGGGTTGGCATGCCCCCTGGAACCTCGCTGTGAGCGCTTAAGGTTTAGTCTTTTACAAATATGTAACGTACTTGTTCGTTGACGTCATCAAATAAGTAACATGTAACAAAGATGTGAAGTGTAAATGTCGATATCGCTGCAAATAGTCTCAAGTTCATCACAGATAACAATGACATACCATTAAAATAGTTCTGAATATGCAAAAGCGACACTTGTAAATATTAAAATATCCCATTTCTCGCATGCTGCAGTTACCTATTCTATATTTATAATAATATTAAGTAAATTAAATCAAATTAATTTTACCATCATTGCAATACAAGACAAAACCATTATTATGAAAGACTCGGTAGCTAGTTGACTAAATACCACAGGTCGAAATACTCGGTAAATGTTTCTCATGTTTCTGGAATAAAATTATTACATTATTTCAGCGGCGTAACCAGGATTTTTTTTCGAGGGGGGGGGGCTGATCAATTTTTAAAATTAGTAAAATACAATTTAAGACTTTTTGACTGAATATTTGTAGACCACTGTATAGTGATCACGTCGCCTACAGGTATCAGTAGTCAAAGATGATGTTTGGATGGTGACTCTTGAGTTAATTTAAACAACGTGGAATTCTTCTTAGTTAGATTATTTGATTATTTATTTTGACAAAACTAAATTTATTTAAATATTTAAGTATTCTGAATGACTAGAATAAATTCGGTTTGACTCGAATATTTTCTAAGTTCAAAATATTATTTATGATAATTTTTCTAAGTCCAATTTAATTAATTTAAAGAACAGACTGGCGTGAAGGTGCTCTGGCTAGTCTGGTCAAGTCACGTCTGAATACAGGCCGTTTCGGGGTCCCTTATATAGTGCTACCCTCTACTCCCCATAGTCTACTTGCTCTTGTCGCTGTTATCACGGATGTGGTATAATTATCTAGACTGACGGGAAATGTTACTCGCCCACATACAAGCCAAATGTGCATCCCATGCAGCTGCAGACCTCGATAATTTATATTATTATGAATATTATTATTATTATGTAAAAATATATATTATGATATTACATTATAACATTGGTTCTTGGAACTTTTGTATTGATGTACAGTGTACACATTGTACACCTTGTGTACCCCTATCAATGATCTTTTATAGTCGTATGACCACATGATTTCGTGTTTCCCTAATGTTAATGATTTCCACGAAATGCTGTCTCTCCTACATTTACAAAGTTCGTCGCACCCTACTCTAGCTTGGTACGGCTGGTACCTAGTTGATCGTGAACTATACAATGCGGGACACTAGTCCATAGCATACATAATGAATTCAGTGAATTGCGACCCTAAGATATGTGCCATGTGAATTTTGTATAAGGCGTACAAAATACATTACAATACTATAACCATTATATTTTTTTATTATTTAATTCAATCGATGTTGAGGTAGTACATATTATTATACAATTTAACTTAGAATAGAATAAGTATGCCAAGTAACTTTCATTACAAAGATTACAAAGATTACAATATTATTTTTATATAATATATTAAATTGTATTGTATATTTTGCAAAATGATAATTTCAAAGAAAATTTATGTTATATAAATGCTGAAAAATTGGCTACTTTCAACTATTACAATTTAAGATAACTAAGTGAAGTTAGGTAATTGTACTTAAAAGTTATTTGTGGTTTTTAAATTTTATAAAGTACACTGTACACTTCAATAGAACATTAAACACTTAATAATAAAAAAAAAAAAAACTATAAATCTTGTACCAATGATTTTTCTAAAGTATCTATAAAAATTAATTTTTTTTTCAAAGAACATCTAGAAACCAAATAAAGGTCTACAATAAAAAACACTTATTTTAGATTTTTCAATATTTTGTAGAAGTAGTACAAAATAAGTCAGAATCACTTTAAATTATATTAAAACTTACTTATGCAGTCATTAGGTTTACATTGCCCATCAATTGACAAATAGATTTAGTTTTTAAAAACGTAATTATTGATTAATTATATTAGTATAATCATTTTACAGACCAAATTATAAATTATAATTACTTTAGGATGTTGTGTTTATATTTCATGCATAATACATAAGAAGAACATTTTTTAGGGTATACACCTATAAAAAAAAAATCAAAATTTTTTTACCATCTTACATAGGTATATTATACATTTTTTGTATATCCTTTATGTGAACTTCATGGGCCGCCACTGATTATCTTTTATTTAAGTATTTATTTTTTCAGTGTTCAAGAACTATCAAATCAGTTATGAATTTTATATTCAATAGTACAAAACAAAACGGTTGTTTAAATAAAATTTATTTTTATTTTTTGAAATACGTTCAAAATTATAACATAACTGTTATAACATATGATAGTGCTTACATTTAAATATATTAAAACTACAATGTTATCAATAATGCACTTTGTGACCGAGTACAGAGATACACAGAGATACACAGAATGATGACTTTATGTACATACTGGAGTTGCAATGTTGTTGTAGAATACTAATGACCTACATAGCATTTTTCTTTTCTCGGGCTTTTTTACCTTCCAGCAATCCTCGCCTTTCATCATCTGATAGTCTTTTCTTAATTTCAGTTATTACTCCAGTTCCGACTGTAGCACCAGCTACACGCAACGTGAATCTTTGTCCCTTTTCCAGAACCATGGGTCTGATCATCTTCAACTCAACGCTAGAACAATGCATTTTTAATAATTAGACAACATAAAAATTATCACAATACTACAAAATGCCATACCATACTTTTCAAAATAAACATAAAATTATAATAATCTTTTCTAATAATTAGCAAACATAACAACTTAATTAGTCGTATATCAATATATAATATACAATTTTATTTTTATTTTTAATAAAATAATAAATTTATATTTAAATAATATAAATAATATTATACCTAGTATTATATTATATCATCCTTTTTACTTTTATTATTATTATACAATATGTAGAAGTTAAAGCCTCTTCAAGAGATGACACTTATTCGCCATCATCAGGCGATACCCACGACAGGCCGTGACAATGTTAAATTAGTTGTATATACTAATATGGTTGTTAATAATTATGTCATGTGATTATAATAAAGTATGTTTCATCATAATTATAAAATCTCATATATTATATTAATAAAAATTGTATAAGCAGTATTAGGAGTTAGCTAGATTTAGGACAATTATTGGTCTCTCACAATAAAAAAACTATGCTATGTTACTCTTCCTCTGAATATGTCACTGTACTTTATTCTAAAACAGTCTAAGTTATAATTTATACAACCGATCAATATTTTATAAAGGGTACTGTAGGGTTTTGGTACACGGGTGTGTTTTTGGGAGAATTTCTAGTGGACACCCGTAGGTTTCTGCCATGCCAGTGTGTGTGTGTGTGTGGGGGGGGACTCTTTCCAGATAGCGTGAACTGTCCGAAAAGCGATGCCGCACATGCCGGGATTTGAATCGGTGATGGTGCACGTCACAACCGACGCCTTAATCAGCCCGGCCACTACACCATTTTGTATTTTATCTTATCCTATTTAAAAATGTGTCTCAACTGCTAATATACTTTGGCACTGTGTTTATTAGTGACACTAAGGACCCGTTTTACAATCATAGTTTAAACCTCGGTTATGCTTGAACCACTGATTTTAAAGGCCAAATTCCTTGGTTTAACCAGAGATCAACTATTGTAATACGGTCCCTAAGTATTATCTAAATATTTATATTTGTTAAACATATCATGTTAAAATTTTTTTCTTAAACTCCATTTATTAACCTAATCTTTTGCCTTAGTTTGATTTCAATATTTATGGAATATTTTAAATTCTTATAATGTAACAATTTTGACTAATTTTCATCCATATTATAAGAATTGAATCAAAATATTGAATAAGGTAATTTAATTAATTAAAATTACTAATAATTATGCTTTTAGTCTTATAAAAATGTTGATACTTACGAGCAATCTTCACCAGGCATAACCATCTCTTTTCCAACAATATTTAATTGGCAAGCACAATCCCAAGTCTTTGAATACATTTGCATTTGTTGGAAGGGTACTAGTGGTTTACCATTTCCACCTTCATCTTTGTTTAACACATACACTTGAGTGGAGACAAAGTCTTGCATTTTGACAGTTCCTGGTTTGGCCAATACCATTCCGCGTCTCAAATCATCTCGTTTAGTACCTTTGATTAAAGCTCCCAGCTGATCTCCTGCTTGAGCTTCTTCAAGGATTTTGTGGAACATTTCAACTCCTTAAAATATGTATTTTAATATAGGATGATTTATTACTTTTAATTTATGGTGAATTACAATTTTAAATATGCTATTCATTGCATTTACATATTATATTATACTAGGTTACGTACTGTTACATAACTTAGGGATAAAAACATTTTAGTGTTTTATATAATGTTATACTGTAAAAAAATATAAATGCTTGACCAAATACTATTTAATTAATCGTGCAACAGTTTTAATATTTGATATTAGATCAGATAACATACAATAGGTTTTTGTCACCTGTAGACAATCATTCATTCAATCATTTCCATAAACTGTACTAAATAGTCATGAGTAATGTATATTATGAGATTTTTACTCAAAATATGTTGGTCTGAATAATTAAAAACTATTATATTATAATTTATTATTAATAATATATAAGGTTACAAAATAAATTGCGAGTGTAAATATTTCATGAATCTAAAATGTATTAGAATATTACATATTTAAATAGTATTATAATAAGTAATATCTAACATTAAAAACTACCCAGTTAATAAAAACTGAACATAATTACCAGTGATTGTAGATTTTATGACTTTGTTATAACCAACAAATTCACATTCATTTCCTTTTTTAATTATGCCACGTTCTAATCTGCCAGTTACCACTGTGCCACGTCCTGGAATGGAGTAAACATGTTCTACTGGCAACATGAAGGGTTTATCTAAGTCACGAATTGGTTGTGGAACATATTTATCTATTTCAGCCAGTAGAGTTTCAATAGCTTTTTCTCCTACACATAAAATTTTAAATTACATAACTCTATAAGAAATATAAAAAAAATTGTATTACCGATTTCAGGTTCTTTTCCTTCAAGAGCACATAGTGCTGAACCTTTAATAACTGGTAAATTTTCACCGTCAAAGCCCATTTCAGTCAGTAGTTCTCTTATTTCCATTTCAACTAATTCAACCATTTCTGAATCAGCTGCATCTACTTTATTAATGAATACAATAACATGACCGATTCCTATTTGTTTAGCTAGCAATAAATGTTCTCTGGTTTGAGGCATGGCACCATCAGTTGCAGCTACTACTAAAATAGCTCCATCCATTTGATTAGTTCCAGTGATCATGTTCTAGATATAAAAACAATGATATAAATAAATATTTTATTGAATTTTTTTTTTTTTTTGTTACCTTAATGTAATCAGCATGCCCTGGGCAGTCAGTGTGGCTGTAATGCCTAGCTTCAGTTTCATACTCAACATGAGCAACGTTAATGGTGATTCCACGGGCTTTTTCTTCAGGAGCGTTATCAATGTCAGCATATTGTTTCATTTTAGCCATTTTTTTTGATGACAGAACTAAAAACCAATTTCCGTAAAATTGTAAATAATATTTTTAGAATAACCACTTTAATTATAAAAATAAAATACAATCATTTTTGGCTAGTGTCCTTCTTTAGGACAGAAAAATTATGCTCATACTAGTTTACCAATTGTATGTATATATATACAGGATGATTTGTGAGGCGTAAAACACTCATTATTTATAAAAACTATTTACTTTTTTCAAATTTTCTTTTTTTTAAATTTTTAGATCTATACTGTTCTAAAACTATATAAATTTTTAATATTTTTCACCCTTATATTTATTAGGTAAACCACTATCAACTTTTGATTTTTAATTGGCAACCTATATTAAAAATATCATAAATTAATAAGGCTATTATTTTAATAAATTTGCATGCTTAAATTTTCATTTTTCGTTATCTGTTGACGAGATATAGTCTTCCAAAGTAAGATGGTTTTGGGGTGGTAAATGTCTTGTGTAAATATGTTTATCTATTTTGGGGCACAACTTAGGCTTAATTATCGTACTTACTGAATTTATTTGAAAAGTGTATTATGTTTTACACTAGAGTACAAAAATCACAATTGCTGCGGCCGCGGCACTGACATGGTATAACACATTTATACACAAACACCACCCCAAAACCATCCAACTTTGGGAGACTATATCTCGTCAACGGATTAATAAAAAATGAAAATTTAAACGTGAACATTTATTAAAATAATAGCCGTATTAATTTATGATATTTTTAATATAGGTTGCCATTTAAAAATCAAAAGTTGATTGTGATTTACTTATTAAGTATAAGGGTGAAAAATATAAAAAATTTATATAGTCTTAGAACAGCATAGATCTAAAATTTTGAAAAAAATAAAATTTGAAAAAAGTAAATAGTTTTTATAAATAATGAGTGTTTTACGCCTCATGAATCACCCTGTATAGTTTATATATATATTTCATTTTTAAATTTGAATTGTTTTAGCAAAATCTTTGTTTTTACGATGTCTTCTTTTTTTTTTTTTTTGTAAAAAAATTATATAATTTGGTAAACTATTTTAATTTACCAAAATGTATTTAAATAATTATGAGTTGTTTTACTAGGTCATTTTTCTGATGATATTGATGATGTATACATATTATATATTATAAACAATACGTTCTAATATTTTAATCAAATTTATGAAATTATTGATACTGTAATATACCTATAAATATAAAAAAAAATGGAATATTTGATATCTGTGATAAAACAGCATACATTTTATTTTGTCTATCTAATTATTAGGATATCATTAATATATTATTACGATTTATAGGTAATTTCGATATAATGTTCACAAACAAATTGGTTTAATCTTTTTTTCTAAAATAAAATTTAAGATTTTAAAATTTAGATGAACAGGTATGATGAATGTCCAGCGTAAATTTGAAGACATTATTCACATGTTTAAAAAAAACCTTAAATATTATTGTACTGTAAAATCTATTATGATTGTTTTATACTAGGTATCCTAAAACAAACAAAGTATTTGGTTCTGGGTAATAATTAGCTGTTGAATTTGATAAAAATAAGCAACTAGACTGATAGAAATATTAAATGAGTCAATGTTTATAGAACCTAATAAAAATAAATTAACATTTAAGATCTGTTAAAAAGAGTCATTACTTTTAGTAATGGCAGCTGTAAGTGTAGTTTTGCCATGATCTACGTGTCCAATGGTGCCAATGTTACAATGAGGTTTGACCCTTTGGAACACTTTCTTTTCAACTGGTGCAGCGTACATCCGAGCACAACCCACAACTGGCCTGACGGCATTCTGTATTCGTAAGGCGTCGTTTAAGCATCTCTGTAGGGGAACATTGTATTTCTGCGCAAAACCACAACAGTCGGTAATGAAAATAAATATTGTATATAGGTCAGTTCTCGAATACTCACTCGCAGTGTCTGAAAGTATCTGTTCAACTGTGCTGGTGATTTGTTCTTTGGAACTGGAAATTAAACAACGATAGGTACGAAGACACATTAGAAAACTCACGTCCTAGAATATTGTATAAGAAAAATGTAGTACTTACGCGTGTAACAGATTAATTTGCTGGTCTTTAACATGGTGGCCATGTTTCCGTTCAGGAACGTCGTTTAACGATGGGCCAATTGGGCAGAGGTTGTATGGGTATAGTTATGGTATACTAAAAAGTTGTGTAGAGCTAGAAAAACTCGTGTGTTGGGTACTGTGGCCGTAAAATGTAATAGTTAATATTTTTCCTATTATCAATATCAGATGTCGGCAAATGCCGATTACGCACCTCACTTTGCTCGGCTCGGCTGCTATTTTGATAATATTGCCGTGCAAGCACGGTTTAAGATATACAGGTTAGCTATCGGCTATCTAAATTGTATTGATAGCTGCGGTCAGAACTCGTCACGGGTTTAGCGCATAATTTCACCACATCTGTAGAGCGCTAGTAGTAAGTAGGGTCATACAGCATGTTAGGGAACTCGGAACAGTCGGAACTACCTATATTATTATTCGATAATTCAATATTGTGATTGTGATTTTCTATTTCTTTTCTAATTTCTGATTGAGATTTGCGAATTATTGCGATTGCCTTTAAGTAATCATTATGCTCCCTTGATGCAGAATATTCTAATTCTATTTTGCATTTTTAGCTGTAGATACAACTTTTAATTTATTTAGGTCATTTTTCAACATTTTTAAGTCATTTTTTTTATATTTTATGTAATTTTTTGTAGTTTACGTACAATGTGGGGGCATTTTTCTCAAATTTTAGGTTTTAAAGAAAATTTGTATAACATTAAAAAAAAAATAATTTTAATATTATTATTGTGGGGGTTTTTGGTGTTATACATTCTTTATTTATATTTTACTTTTTAATTTATTTTTAATAATTATATTTTACTTTTTAATTTATTTTCAATAATTTTAAATAATGCATAAAATGTAAATGTATAGGTACATATTTTGTTACAGTTATGAAGAGGCTGAATTACTGTAATGTTTTCAGTTACAATAATAATAGTAAGTATAAGGAAAATATTTATATTCAATAATGAAAATATTGAAAATTATTTGTATTTAATTACAAAACAATGAAGACAATGACAAATGGAGTGAATGTAAGACAATATAATATTATAGGTATATTATTAATTGTAATTTAATCTGTTGTAGTATAGTCCATCCAGTAAGGCAGTAATAAATAAGTATAAATGAATCACTGTTTACCTCTACTTGTAAGTTATAAATTATGAACCATTATAATAATTAAATAGTATATTAAGGACATTAAGGTAGGTAAAGTTTAATAATTACACTTAATAATAATTGTTTTAATCATTATTTATGAATTTGTGATCGTTATTCGGTACATAAAAAATTACAATATCTTAATGTAGGTAGGTAATTGGCTGGGCTGAAGGTTATTTAAAAAGTTTTGAAGATGATTGGATATGTTTTTAAACCATCTTTTAATAATATATAATATTATATCGACATAATAGATATCTGAATAAATATATTTAAATTTATTTTTAAATTTATATTATATTTATTTAGATATTAAATGTATGATCATTAATTCATTAAATTCTGTCATGTAGGATACACTAGTACACTACCTATTATAAGTAAAATATAGCCCTACTTACTACTAGCGCTTTACGCGTGTGGTGAAAATATGAACAACTGAACCGTTACACAATCAGACCGTATAGCGGGCCGGCGATAGCTAACCTGTATATCTTAAACCGTGCGTGCAAGCATGTGACTTACATACTCATGGAGGAAAAAAACAGAAAATGAATAAAGAACGATAAGGTCACAGCGAATGGCGGCAAAACGTCGTCGCGTTCATATTATTTTATAGTCTCCGTTTAGATTACAATCATAAATATTTTATACTGCAGTATTGCCAGTAATACTTATGTGTTGTAATTTATAATAACATTATAGTATATTATTATATGTTATAAAAATATCACCATTGATTATAACAATTATAATAGCTTAATTACCTATTCAATGATGTTATATACCTACGTGGTAATTTATGACCACCTATTAAAAATTATAATAATGTTCTAAAATTATTTTAGACAAAAAACAAAAATTTGGTTTTAAGCACAGAAAAATATAATGTTATAAATTATGATATAATATGTATAAGTATTATGTATATTGATGTAGCTGAAGGCTCCTCATAAAGATTGATTGTACCAGCAAAAAAATATAATTTTGTTTCACGAAGCTCAATTAGTAAATTATTGGGTTGTTGAGTTTTTAAACATTATTGACATCTCTAAATACAATCTCTGAGATTTTTATCAAAATCAATCGAGCAGTTTTTGAATAGTATATAAGCTAAAAAATACATTTGATTTTAAGATTAGTTTCTTTAATTGAGGTCACGTGACGTATATATTACTAGAATAATACATGGTTTATCAAAATGTCTCAAATATTCATCTAAGAAACTCGTTTATGAATGATAATAAAAACTAAAAACTAACTTAAAAATCAAAATATCATAGTATAATTTTTTTAATTATATTAATATTATAAAAATGAAATTGCATAATATTTTCATACAATAATGTACACGATTTTCAATAATTGTACAATCGTTATAATTTTTATAATGCCCATTATTGCATTGTCTGTATAATTTTTTGTTTTCGTCTTAATATGTCTGCGTGGTAACTAGTAAGTTATAGAGTAATAGAAATATTAATAATGAACGTGGAAATACGTTAATTGAAATAAATAAAAATAAAAAAAAATGAAAAATATCGATAATAATACATGTGTTACTCTTGTAAAATACCTATGTATAGGCAAATATGATTAGCTGAAAAATTATGTTTTGTGTTTAAGCTGTAGTATTAATACCTTCTATATTATTATAACACTAATTTTATAAAATATTATAAAATCAATGGTTATAGCAACCGATCAATAAGACAATAACGACTTCTTATTGCAGGTTACTAAATAGTAATCACTAATCAGCATACAAAAATCAACTAAACTAATATTTGTTTTGAAATAAAACCGAACAAAAATAATATCAGTGGCATATTATATATTTTGTCGTACACCATACAGTTTACATTGTATTCTCATCGAATAATAACGTAGGAAAACTGCTTGTTGGTTGAAAGCTTATTACACGCACGAATACCTAAAATGGCTAAAACAAAGAAAACAAAAATAAACAATACACGTATAATGAATGATATTGAAAGAAATAGTACATAATAAAAAAACAGATTTTCGCAGTGGCACAGAAAACTTATATATATTTATGTGCCCGTGACCAGTGTGGTGTGTTTTTATTGTAGGTACTTAGGTACATGACGTGATGGCATTAATAAATTATCGACTTTAAAAAACAATATTTATGTGTTGCTCAGTGTATTTTTATGTAGGTATGTAGGTTGTTTATAAGACATAATAAAAAATTATTTATAAAAATATTTATGGATTAAATACGGATATTTTTAATAATTATATTAGCCATTTACTAATATAATAATCAATTAATATCATGAACTCAACCAAATATTTTTTACTGTTGTAATCTGTACTCTGTTGTTCGTAAATTATAATATATAGCTGTATTTTTATTTTTATTTTTTTATGTTGGGGGTGGAGGCTTCGACAACAAGGGCCATTAGCCTGTGGAACTGTGGGGGAGGAAACTGTTGATTTTGGTACTCGTAGATGTTTTTGGCAGAATTTCGAATGGGCACCCGTAGGTTTCTGCCATGCCCGGGATATAGTTGTATTTATAATCTTTGAAACTTAACTTGTAAAAAAATGCAAATAAAAACTAATTATTCTGATTCAAAGCTTAAAAGTTCATGAAACGTTTAAGTTATACAAGAAAAAGTGCTTCGAGATCCTAGCCCTACTTAAAAAAGTTAATTTAAGGCTTAGTGCAAATTAAATTAAATATTTAATTGATAAATGAAATTGGATTAAACTATTTGAATCATTTCTTTTAACCTAAAAATGGTGACTACAATCAATAATTATAAAATAATAATAAAAAATGTAATACATAATACAATTTTATAATTTTGACCAATTCATTAAAAAAAAACCTTTAATTATTTTCTAAAATCACCTGAAACGGCTGAAACTAAATTCTGTACAAATTATGATTTCGTCCAAAGAAAGTACATTTTTTATGAGTGCGCAATTAAAAATAACTATGTAAAATTCAATGTGTGAAGGAAATGTTATAAAACTATTCAGTAAAACAGGGTTTACTGACCATAATATGTGATATGCAATATTTTGTTCATATCCTATATGAGGAGTTAAATTAAATGGTACTGAATTTAATGGCTTAATGAAAAAGGTATTTCTTCATTAATCCCATTGTTAAAGAATTTATATTTGTAAGCACGTGAGGGATAATTGTCAATATCTCTTTATTCGTACCATTAAATTGATAGAACCTATACTAACTATAGTATTTTATATGGTAAAATTAATAATAAATGTGAATGATAGATAATTTTGATGTTATTTTAAATTTGGAATAAACAATTTTTTAATCATAATGTCATACTAAAATGTATATATCATAACCTTGTCCAGAGATAAGAATGATTTTAGCTATAGACGCTGTGAATTTAAAACATTCCACGATTTAAGATATTATTATTATTAATAATTAAAATTAATAATATAAATAACGATTGATGAGAGAAATAACTAACATTTACCTACGCATAATTTAATAAATTGCACGTTTTAGATAATTTGAAATGTAACTTTTTGTAATTTGGAATAAAAATATCTTTGACTATCAGCATAAAAGAACGCTTGTTAGAATAATTTACCTAATAAAATAAATTAATAATTTTAATGATCGACACAAGAAACAGCGTATCAAATCAGAATACATATTTATAAAAAACATTTTATTCACGAATAAAATAATTTACCTGCAGGTATTACTATATTATTGTTTATTATGTTAACTTAATAATATTAAAACCAGTTGTCAATATACATTGTATTCGCGGGGTGATCATTGATCAAAGATTTCAGTCAAGATTTTTGGTACATTCAATTTTTGTTTTTAATAACATTGGAACCAAAAATTATTATTACTAATTAAATAGCTTACTATAATTTCTGTTTTGTTACTTTGTTAGTCTTTTACTTTCCGTAAATATTGACAGGTTATTAGATGTATATACTTTATCAGAATATTTTTTTTTAATGGCTGGTGTGCATAATTTAGCAACCTGGCCATTTATTATTAAATCAATATTTGATGTATTATTAATATAATCGTTTATATTAATGGAGTAGGGATAAGATATTTCTTTGAGATCAATCATTATAATAATTACTATAATAATATGCAAATATAAAAAAAATACTTGATTATAAATTGGTATTTGGTTTATTATTTGATATTTATACATCAACATTTTCAGAATAAATATTTCTCGTATTTTTTTAATGAAGATAGGTACCATAAATAAAATTGGATCAAGTAAATTATTTTAAATTTATTTTTAAGTAATAAATCAAGAAATTTATATGAATAAGGGTTTATAATGGCAAGTTGAAATTCTAAGTGTAATAATTCTGTCTACGAAATATTACAAATATTTACAATATTCAAATAAACTATTGAAAAATCATATATACTTAGTTCAACGAATATAATATAATATTTATCAGAGATTATTTAAATAATATTTTTCAAAATGTTATTTTTGCTTTATCAATATATAATTGATTGATAGAAGGCAAATGATTTATTCGATTATAATTATTAATAGTTTTGTGTAATTCGTAATAAGTAGATACAGCGATATCTCAATAAATTTTCTTTGCAATTAATGGTTGTGTATTGTATATAATATCATATTGTATATATTATAATAAATTCTACTAATGTTGATACAAATCATGAATGTGTAAGTACATTTGAGAGTTAGAGGGACATGAAAACCGCAAACATAAATAATTATGTTATGAAAGCAAAATAATAGTTTTATGAAAACTCAACCCATGACAACCGTAGGTACTAGGAAATACTGGTCGGTTAATTAATGCAAATTGAACAAGCTATAAAATGGTGGTGTAAACTGTAAAGTGTTAACACTATGTTCATACGATAAAATTAATTAGAATGACATGTCACAAATTAAATATTTAATTTTATCAAAATAAACAACATGAATGTCGTATTTCAACACAATTTTTTTTTTTGATTAGTCTATATCGAATTGCAATACCTTAAAACTTAATTGCGTAAATTTTAATTCAGTTTGTATGCTAGGTAGTATAACGAAGAGACGTTGAGTAGATAATTGTAGGAAGATTGCCTAATACTACCATTTAGTTAATAACGTTTTGTATAAAATATTTACATATTATCTGATAGAATCACAAGAAGATAATCTTTCATACATTTTAAGTATATAATATTATGAAGTAGGTATATGCATATACATCATGTTATGTTTCTAGGTGGGTACATATTAATTATTGAGCTTCATAATGTATTACTTTGATAAAGGGTTTACTGTTAGAATGTTTAAAATAACCTCCATATAAAGCGAAAGATCCATCATCGTGTTATTATTTACCGAATTCCATAGTATAATAAGTCATTGAAAATTTAACATTCAATTGATATCTTGTACGAAGGAAATCGGAGCACACGTTATGTTCGTACGTTTTAGATAAATAGGCGATGGTTAATATTATACACATAGTCCGCCTAGTCCGGAATGTCCAATTTTAATTTTTCATATACGCATTTTGATATCGATTTTCAATTTTCAATTTTAAAGGACCTCAAAAAGAGAATAATATTTTATTTTTCGGGTTTAATTGGCATTGTCATGCGTGCGTGTGCGACTGTACGATAGAGTTGTATCCGACAGTGGTTTACCGACACGGAGCGACAGCGATTCTCGGAAACACACTATATTGTTGCCCACTCACGCATAGACATGACCCAAATGTACGTGTCGTATGAATTGCCTAAATATTACTACTTTTAAACGCGATACACTCCAGTCAATTCAAAACTTCCATATTAAAACGAACATCCGTTTAACGAAATTTTCTGTTTAGCGGAAATATTTTTTGTAAATTCTATTTAAACAATTTCTCTATAGTACGAATTTATTATACGTTTACTGTTGAGATTTTGTGCTATGGAAGTTTCAGTGTATTTAAAAAACCACTTACCAAAAGTCTTACTGACGACATTTGATATAGTTGTATCGATTTTGCAATACGGATATTCATTTTAAATAAACACAGATAGAAAATTCAATTTTTCATTAATATTTATAAGTAACTCGTAGTATTTTTTCCACAATTCACTGGAATAATTTCAAATATATACCAATCGTAAATTGTTATCGGACATCATCTAATGGAAACTTGTTTTATTTGATTCATTATACAGTATATCAATCAGTGTATATCGCTCAGTCATGGAGTTCAAAAGGTCTTCAGGGTGTGATTGTGCAATATAAGTTTTGCGTGCTCTCTATTCATCCAGTGTAATGATTACTACTACGAAAGCTATTATCGAAATGACAACCAATCACAAAGTTAGACGACGACAAAGTTTATACTGTAATTATTAGTAACTCATGGTTACCAGTGAATGTTCGGTAACAGTTGTGCGGTTACTATTGTTCTGGCTATTGTTGTAGAACGGTTTCCATTCAGTTCGATATTTATGTCTCGGAGGAGCAAATCCTCCGCGGCGTAGTGTAAATCGATCTTAATTCTAAAGCGGCGAGTTTGAGTACGGTAGAAATCGATTGGTATACAGATCTCTAGGGTCCAAGTTTACTGCTCATTGTTTATTTACTGCAGTTAGAAACATATAATATATTATATTATATGATGTACAAATAAATATTACAGAATCATATCATGTTCTTCATCTACTACATAATTTTGTCGTGTAGATAACGTGTTCAATCTAATCAGTATAATTATTATTATGTTCAAACATTTTAGATTCTGAGCGAAGCAAGGAATGTATTGATTTTACCTTGATGTGTTTTTTTGCGTTTTCACGTTTTGGAGCAGTAAAAGTGCTTCGATTTTCGACTTCAGTATATACCTCGTTCGATCAGAAAGTGAATCTAGTTGGTACTTTGGGGTGTAAGAAGTAAAAAATTCCCAATGGTTTTCTTAATAATTGGGATAAATAAACAAACAATTATGGAATCACTCGGTCAAAATCGTTCTTCAGTTTCAGCTATCACCAAGTTCATCAAAAAAGCAGACCTTTTTTTTTCCGTTTTAACCGACGACGCTTTCGCACTGCTTCCGCGGCGCCGCCATAATTTATTGACAGTATCAAATATTAATACATACGTATAGGAGGCAGACGGGACAGCTACCCGACTTACCTCGTTCAAGCATTTCAAAGTTTTGCTTTAACAACATCAAGTTCATCACAAAAGCAGACCTACAAAATAAAATATGAACACTGTAAAATAATATAGTTGTTAATATAAATTCAACTCAATGTAACTTAAATTTTGTAATCCAATGTTCTATGTCTCCGAGGGTATACCTCGCTATTTCGTTTTAGTAAAAAAAAAAATACGGGAATTTTTTCGCACAATCAATTTTCGACAAAATCGATTTTGGTTTTTGATGTAACTTTCAAACAAACAATCATCGATACATGAAATTTTCACCGAATGTTTATTTAAGTATTTTTTATCCAGCATAAAATTTCGACTAACTAAACTGTTTAGTTTCGTACATTTTTTAAATTTAATCAGTACAATAACACTGCACGGTCATAACAAAATTAAGTAGATGATATTGTATTAGAATCTCTAGTCATCTAGGAAATCGCTTCATTATAATTTATGATAAAGAACTATTGATTAAATAAACTTCACTTACAATAATGCGTATAATAATTATTATATTAGGTATACACGAGTTTAATAGATATTATGTATAAGATCATATTATATCTGATTTATATATAATCAAAACTCAAAAGTTGAATAAATGTATAAGATTCAAAAATAATAGACTGTGAGTCTGTATAATAAAACACAAGTTATACAGAACCAAGCCGTTTGGAAAGTCAATTGTTCCATAAATTATACATTTAAAGGTGAAATCAATACACGGTTAATAATCATGTTAATAAGAAATAAACAATATTATTAATAAATCACAATTTATTATTATTTTGAATTTATACATATTAAGTAAGTATATATTCTTTTGTTTTTAACATATTAGGCGTAACAACCTTATTTTTACGTCAACGTTCGTTCGACAATAATATAAGGTTAATAATATATAGTAGGTAGTAATACACGATGAAAGACTAAACGAGACACTAGTAAATATAATATATATTTATATATAAAAAAAACATGTAAACTAATGTAAAATTATTTCACCTAATTTTTTCAGTATTTTTTTTTATTTTACAAACAATTATTGTTGATATATAAATTAATATTTCTAGTTAGGACCGCATGCCAACGCGTAACATTAATGGTCGAAGTATAATATTTAAATATTTTGTTAAGTTAGATTTATAATTGTTTAAATTGTTTAACAAAAAGTTCTTATTCTAACATATTAATGTAATAATAATTAATATCATATTTAACATCCTTTGAGAGAGTTCTTGTTCTCCTCGACTGAACCTTTGAGTTTTTAGCAGAACAAGTTAAAACATCGATGCCATTTAAATAGAACGGTTTCGGTTGCTTTATTTAGTGGTTCGCCAAATGACCAAGCAAAAGTAATTTACCTACTTGGAATTAAAAGTTTTTGTTGTTATCTTGCACTGGTACCTTCCTTTCGTACTCTTTTGATCGACGACGATTTCTGGAATCATTACAAAACGTTATATAAAGTATAAACACCGAACGTCGGCGGGTCAATGGCATAATAATGGCGCATAGATAAGACAATAGCCCTCACGTTTCGTCAAAGTCTCCGAAGGCTTGTTGCGGAACTTTATCGGCGTTTGCGTACAACTTGACACGTTTCCGTAATACGTCGGATGAACTTTGTGCTGCACATTAGTTTTCGTTACGTTCTGTGCACGACTTTGGATTCTGTAAAAGAGGAGAACAAAATGTTAAGTGATAATAATCGACAAAAAAAACCCTCTCGTTATTTATTAATTGTATTAGTTGGGATTGCAATACCGTCTTTTTACGCAACCGTACACAAATTGTGCACCAATTCAGGTAAACGAAACTTTTTGAATGAATCGTATAATCAGGGACGTAACTCGTGTTACCAACTTTTTCATTACAGTTAACATTCATAAGTGGTTCCTAAATTAATATTACCAATTCAAATATTTATTTGACACATCATTTTCAATTTGATGTATTTTTAAGATTAAACATACAATTAATATACTACATAATATCAAATAAGTCATATGATTACTAATCAGAAATAACAGCCAGTTGCGATGAACAAAATAATTATTAATTACCGACCTTGTGGTGATTGAGAAGTCCGTAAAATAATATAATAATATTTTTTTGAATGAATGAATGAACGAACCACTAAAAACTATACAAAATAATATCATAATGTTTAATATGTTCATATGAAACATTTAATTTAATATTATTAAATTTTAAGTATTAGATAATGTTATAATTTATAGTATTATGTGTGTCCATAAAAAAAAAATTATAAATAAAATCAAAGAACAGGTTGGGAACGATTAAAGATTTTATAATACATTAGGTACATTATATTATTACGATGTTCTATAATTAATGAATAATTATTCAACATCTATGCAATTCGTGTTACCTTATTTATTTTAAGATAAAAGCGACACACAGTTATTTGAGCCTTACTAATTGGATACGCAAAACACGTATTTAATGTAGTTGAGTTCTTAGTGTTTTTTAAATACTACATTAACATTGGGTCCCACAATTTTCAGACAACATTTTGGTTTGGTCCATGCAAAAAACATTTCTTTCCTTAATATGTTCACAGACTTCGGAGACTGCCAGTGACTCATAAATTAGAACAGAGATATGATTGAAATTTTTTTTAAAGTTCCTAACATATTATAATAGCTAATATGGTAATAATATATTGCCACTCTAGGTTGCAGCTATATCGCAAGAAAACATAATTAATTTCTTTTTGCATTTTAGTTATTAAATAGAGACGCATTAGCAATAATTTTAACAAAATATTCGAGACGTACATTACCTTTATGGCAAAATATAAATCAACTGAAAATTAAATTGATAATTATGAAGTTGTCTAAATTAAAATTAATTTAAAATCATGTATATGCATCATACCTAAGATTTATGACCAATTTAGTAATTTACCACATGAAATTTAAATAAACTAGGTATTACATTTAGTCTATTATTTTTTTAGTATTCAAAATACTTAAACAAGAAACCATTTTAACTGCAGTATTGTTGAAATACTTAATAATATTAACCGGGGGGGGTAGTAGTCGATATTATTAGTATTCTTGAACAAAATACAACATTACTTTTTCGTAAAACTAGCTGTGGTCTTAGTGGCGACACTGTTGGAGTTGGCCTGTGGCTGGCTCTTAGTTTTCCTTTGCATTTTCGGTTTGACTCTTTGAACTTCGTCCGCGGCGTCTTCGTCCGAAGAACTGACCTCGTCCAGGTGCAACAGTGCTTCCCTGCTGTTGGCCCGCTGCAAAAGTCGAGCGGCTTTCTTTTTGTTTTTGAGCTTCGCTTCAGAGTGATCTGGTTTTGTCCTCGGCCTGTTGTCGCAGGCGTCGTTCGGGGGTTGCGACTCGTCGTCGGTGTACCCATTGACGGCTTTCAGTATCTCGTCAGCGGCACGATTTAGTTCTTCCAACACCGAAACCTCCGAGTCCGCCGTCTCCTTCCGGCTGACGCGACATTTGTAAGTGGTCGCTTTGGACTTGTTGAGCTTGGGACCCAGGTCTTTGGGCATGTTCAGCCAGCTATCCCGGCCCGTGCTGAACAAGTCCTGCGCCTGTTTGCTGGCGGCCGGCTTGTCCTTGATCCTGAGACTGTTGGCGCGGTACCCGATGTTGCCGTATATCGACTCCTTCTTTTCGGTGGGTTTTTTTTTACTCTCGTTACACTGCACCGGTTTCGGTTGCACCGTCATAGGAACCTGAAACAAGAACCACCGATAATATTAACTAATAATAATTAGATATAATTAAATAGAATAGATAGTGAATAAAATAGATATTTAACGAGGGTTGCTGTAGGTACCTATGGAATATCATATTGTATTCATATATGTGAAAACAGTGCAACGCATTTGCTGCAGTTTATCTAATTGCTAAATCGAAAATCATATCACATTAAATATGGATACTTGTCACTTGATATAATACAGTAAGTAGGTCTTGGTAGATATTTTAAATTATATTTTTCGTAATACTAATAAACACTGTATTTTGAAATTTTGAATACTTTTTCAAAGTATTGATTTATAGTATGTAAATTAATTAAATCATCATCGAATATGAATTAGAGCAGCGGTTCTCAAACTTGTTTTTTCGCGTACCGCTTAAGTATATTATCGATCAGTCGCGTACCACTGATGATTAAAAATATCGACAATATCAACGATTATACCTATACGATATCTTATTTATTGACGTATTTTCCATGAAATCTAATCTTTATTATCTGAATATTAAAAAAAACACACGACATTGTAAAATCATCGCTACGCCAAGAATCTAATATTTGTTTTTAATTTTCCATCCTATCACCATGCAGCCTTTCGCGTACCACCATGCAGCCTTTCGCGTACCACCATGGAGTCTTTCGCGTACCACAGTTTGAGAACCGCTGAATTAGAGTATAAAATTAAAAAAGAATTAGAGATTAGTTATTTTTATACTTGCAGATTAACGAGTAACTAAGTTAGGTACACATATATTTTTAAGACGTTCGGAATATTATATTGTGAAAATACTATTTATACGACAAAGCATCCGTGAAAATATATTCTGAGTACTATTTTAGTATTTTAAATAATTTTGAAAAGTATTTTACCCAAATACGATTTAGATTAACATTTATTCGAGAGGTATAATCGTTATCGGATAAAATATTGTAATATTCACGTATTCATGTTTATTCAGCCTTGGAAATGTTTACCTGTTTCAAAGAAACGGTGGCACACGTTTTGGTAACAGGTGCCTCCGTTTTTGGTTTGCTCTTGCGATTGTCTTGTACGATTTTTACCGGCACACGTTTGCTTGGCTGTTTTTGGAGCGAGTCTTCAAACTGGTGATTTACAACGTGTGTCACTTGCGAGGTTTGCACGCTCACCGGTTGGAACTGAGACCGTTCGGGTTCCAACTGTTTCTCGTGGTTCAACAAAACCGAAGTGACATTTGGCACCACCAATGTCGATTCGTACGTTTTAACATCCATTTTTTTTAGAAGATTTTCTGAAAATGTACATTAGCCCACGGTCAATCATATTGTTTACTATATGTTGTGTCACGTCAAGTGTGTAGGTATCCCCCTCCCAAATAACCTTCCCTTTCCAGTAATTTAAAATAATTACAGCCCATCCCTCAGGTTAATTATATTATAATTGCACATTCTCTTCTACTACACATATATACTAGATATACCTATATAATATACAAACTACACTTCCACTGTACTATACTTCTACTAACGTATATATAATAACATCGGTACCTTGAGAACATTGTGATTGTTTGATATTTTTTTTTACAGTAGATATGAGCTTTTTGAGATTATTGCAGTCCGGTAGCCGGTCGTCTTCGTTAATGCAGTCGGCGGCCATGTACGACCTCACTTCCTCGTCAGCCTTTAAACTCTCCTCACTAGTCTCGTCCGTGCTCATGAGATCTTTGGCGTACTCCAGCCGGCCGTGGATTTCGTCACAC
Source organism: Diuraphis noxia (assembly GCF_037042655.1). NCBI lineage: Eukaryota > Metazoa > Arthropoda > Insecta > Hemiptera > Aphididae > Diuraphis > Diuraphis noxia. The sequence goes on from NW_028301713.1 coordinate 71,790,540, forward strand.
GGCTGACGCACTTTGATGAGCGTCACGTGATGCCGGTGGGCGGTGTGGTCCACGATCTGCGCGTCTATGCTCTTGCTCAGATCGTCCAGTGCGCCGATGACATCCGGCATGCATTTCGTGGTGGCCCTGTCGCGCTTAATGTCCGCGCAGCTCTTCAGCACGTTGTGCTTTCTAGTGGCCGGCGCCGGGTAGGTCTTGTGGCCACACCTTGGCCACGACGTGCTGACGGCCTTCTGGAATCGGCCCAGTATCTTGGTGTTCATCTCTTCCAGGTACGTGCTGGGCTGTTCCGTCGTCCGGAACTTGGTGTTCATCACCAGCGACGCGGACGACAGCGGAAGGTGATCGCCCGTCGTCTGGTCGCTGAAGCACCGGGAGAACGCGCACAGGTCGGCGGCGGCCGATTTGCTGGTTGCGTGGCCAACACCGCCGCCGATTCGCACCAACAGTTTCTCGTGGCACTTCGCCGAAGTATCTGCAACGTGCGCCCGAGATCATTATTATCGTCAAAAGGATGCCGTACGCCTGTTTTTCAGGGATAGCTTTTCAAAAGGAGCATTTCAGAAGAGTAATACGTATGAAAAGGAAACCGAAAATGTTACGATCTAAGTAGGGTGCAAAACGTATAAATGTATATAGGTAGTAGTATAAACGCGTATCGAGAAAAGTCTGACGTGTGATGGTAACGTAGTAATGATTTGTTGCCTGAAATTATTACGAATTAAAACTATTAAATTGATACCGTCAAACAATACAATACACTTTCAGTAGAAATTATGAATAATTGTTTTTAAAACAACACAAGAGAGCAAAATGTAAGCGTGATATACAGTTTATATTTTTCGATAATATTCAACTTATCAAGTTGGTAATGATTAAACGAACGTATACAAACGATTGTGGTTTACAAACGAACACTTATTTTGTCATCAAAAAAATTAAAACCTCTTTATATTAAAGATAATGTTTTTTTTAGATTTCACTGAAAAAATTAATTCGGTCATTGTAGAGGGCGATAGTATGCTCACACCACACATCTCTACACATAATGCGGTTATTCAAAATCTGAATTTCGGAATTTTTAAATATACCTAAAGACCGTATTTACCAATTTTTGAGATTTTTTTACTTAAGGAGTGCCCTGTAAAGATACAAACATTTGTTTTTTAAATGACAACCCTACTGTAAATAATTTAGCGGATAGCTTTTCTGAACGTTTCTGACATAATTAAATAAACATTTTAACGAGTGGTTCATCATCTTATGTATAAGGATAATAATTAATAGGTCCATGTTAATAGATTTAAAAGATATAGGGGTTATGGTAATTTTAAAATTGTAGTAATTAATAATGAAATATCAATATATTTTTTAATTTATAAAAATGTTAATAAATACTAGATTTGATATAACATCTATTTTATTTTTGTAAAACTATTTTAAGTACTATTTTTATAATACATCGTATAAATAATTTAATAACTGTCAATCTAATCGTTCGGATTTTGATCTAAGCACAACGCCATTTTCAAAAAAGTTATCTACTAAAACAAATGGTTTCATTTAAATAAGGTATGGAAGGTTCTAGTTTGAAAAGTGGCAGTTTGTATCGTTCATTGTTACAGGATACTTTGTATGTTTAAAAATTCCAAAAAATATGATTTTGAATAAATTCATTATGAAATGAAAAATGAATGTGAGCACACTTGTTGAATCACCATGTATATTATTATAAATATTTATATTCATACCAAAGAGTTCACGAACGTAGAGTTTATCTTACAACATAAAATATTAAAATATTGAGCAAAAATCCCGCTCGTACGACATCCTCTTAAATCTTAATAATGCGGCCTATTCTACATTTTTACAACAGCGCGTCACATGCTTTCAGCTACAATACACTACCATGCGGCAAAAAAAAAAAAAAAAAAAATGTCCACGTTTCAACGCGTTAACACTACAGTGGATGATTTAAATACAATTGCCAAAAAGCTGTACAGCTGACTTGTGGGGGAGGTGGACGTTATGTATTAAACTCTATTCGTTTTTGTTTTGTAAAAAGACGCGAGCCCTGCAACAACCCCCGTCAGCCGTACAAACACATCGCTCGTATAGCACACTACAATACACTTGCTATAGCTGCGGTCAAATATACCAATAATTCAAGCCGGTAAGAGCTATAGCGTATAGGTACAACATAAATCAACATACAAAGCGCTAAAAATTCCGTGATGGTATTACCAAGTATACATGCTGTAGCTTTTCAACGTGTAGACCATTTATTTTTTTGGTACGAGTTAAAAAATTTTTTTTTTCTTATAATAATAATATTTCTAATATTATAGTAGAAGAAAATGTGCAATTTTCGTCAAAAGACGTTTTGACCATATACAATTTATAAACATGTATCTTATTATATTATATAATAGTTATAGAAACTCATTTCAGCTGTAAGGGTGCTTTGAAACAATTATTTACTCTCGTATGAATTTAAATAATACGAATAATGTTAGAGTGTGCTATTAATTGTATTATGTTTGTGTTTATCAAAAAAAAAAAAAAAAAATTGAATCAACATGTTTATATTTTATGAGGTTTATGGCTAATGAGTTAATTTGGTAACATATTATAATAAGTGGTGCTATGGAGAAATAGATTACTTGTGCAGTGCGTTTATCTTATTGATATTTAAAAACGTTTCAAGTAGAGAGTTATAAATGTGATGAAAATAAATTACACTTAGAATTTATACCAGAACATACTTATTTGAAAAAATAAAAAAAAATTGTAAATAGTAAGATACACGAGCAGGGTGGACCACTTATTACCGATTAAAACCAAAGATAAATCATTGTAGGTATTCAAAGTTAAGCACGCTCGATTTATCTGAAATATGAATTATTTGTGTTTAGAATTTGTTGAAAACTGCGGTTCTCATTTAAAATATTTTTTCTTCATTGTTTTTAAGCCGCTAATGGTTTGTTCATAAATTGAAATTCATATGAATAGAAATAACCTACGCAAACATTTATCTGGCACACGAACTCTATAATATTGTTATTATGGTTTAAAGTTATTATAATTTTTCTGTCACGATTCACCCGATTTCGTCTCTATAAATTAATAAGAATATTAAAAAAAAAAGGATGGTTTATATAATGTTACGTTAAACAAGTTTAGGCGTAGTGATTGTAATTTCAGTATACATTGTTTTTGTATCGATTAATACTGTCTTTGTATATGAAAACACCTTTTTTACTCGTTTGATTAAGTGGAAATCTTGTGTCTATCTGATTCGATTACTGCAGAATTGCATCAAAATGCGTTAAAAATTGTTGTCGTACAATAACGTGAAAATATATGTGAAAAGCGTGATGAGTGTGTTATACGAATAAGCGAAGCGTTTGTCTATACTGGTAGTAGATAAGCTTCATCCTGCTGGAACCGACCAGCATGATTCAAGCAGTACAAATCAACCAAGCCGAGTATAGGTAAAAACCAAACCATAGGTTAGGACGGTTAGGTGCGTATTATATAGGATTTGGTTAGGTTAGGTCGCGTCGGGTTAACCGTACCTGCGGTGGCCGATGGATTGTTGCCGTTATTTTGGTACCAAACCGGAGAGGCCGACCCGTTGTACGAGTACCGATGTTTTCTGGGATCAGCAGGGTCGAAGCCCACGGCCGTCGTCTCGCCCTCGGTGAAGTTCACTCGGGTCGAGAACCCTACGGCCTCCACCTGTTTCACCCTGTCGGCCACGGACCAGGACGCTCGTCTACAGTCTACGGGCGTAGATTCCGTCGAAGAGATCCTCACTTCGATGCCGTTATCGGACGCAACTCCACCGGAATTATCCGCGGTATTCTGCTGCTGTTGTTGTTGTTGTTGTTGGTGCTGCACCTGTTGTTGGTGATGCGGTTGCTGTTGGTGCTGCGGTGGCTGTTGCAGTTGCTGCAGCTGTTGCCGTTTCAGTATGCTTTTTGGCATGCTATTGCCTGTGTCTGTGGTCTCGTCTTCCGTCGTCGGACACTCGTTGCCGCCGTTTTGATTTCCGGTTCCATTGATCTGCAAGACGACGTCACTTTGAACGTCATCCCCAAACCGATATTCCGGAAGCCCGTGGCCGCTCTTCTCAGGTGGACGGTTGTACCTAAGATATACAACACACACGCAACAAAATATAGTATAACGCTGCACAAATACTTTTAACATTTAAATTTAAAAAAAAAAGTGGACAAAATAATGGGTATCACTTTGCTGTACAGTAGTTGTCGATCGAGTATTTCATACTTGTATAATTAATTAAATTTAATGATTATAAAAATAATAATAATACATCGAAATCATCATATATTACTATAATGATTGTTATTATTTAATTTAAAGATTTACGATGGTTAATTTTTGAGTTAGGTACCTACACCAAAAAATAAATAAAATAATAATAAAATCAATTTCGTCAAAAATCAGTTCTACATAAAAATTCCTATTTCCATTTGTTTATTTTTGTTTTTTCGATGCTTTCGAAAACTACTAAAAATGTTTCGTTTTGATGTCAAAACAAAAAAAAAATCGGAGCATTTTTACCACCACAAATGTTTATGAAAGACAGAAAAAACACATATAATTGTGAAATCAATAGCTTCTATTTTGAACCACGAACAGAATCAAATTAAATTGAATGAACTTTAACAGAACTCAAAAAAATAAGTTTGAATTAATCGTTACTAATACGAGTTTGAAGTACTCGTATGAAGACCAAAACGATTTTATTATAATATATGTTGATCATGTTATTGCATTGTACAAATCAATAGATTATGCATGAAATTACCTCTTTTTAGGTCGATACAGTTGTGCTGGGGCTGGTTTGTCTTCCATGTCCACGATGTTTATCTTACCCGGAGTAGCATCGAAGTGTACCTCGGTCCTACAAAATTCTACTTTCTTGTTGCCATTTTTCTTATCAATGCTGGGTTCCTTGTCTGCCACTTCGCTTACTACTGCTATCGAATGACGTTTTGGTACTTCATCTCTATCAACATTTTTATCCATCGCCATATCCATACCAACCGACAGTCGTCTAGCGTGCACCTGTAAAATACAAATTTGCATTAAACGACCGATAGATTTTTTTCTAACACACTAAAATGTTAAATGAATATTATGTATAATTTAAATTCTAACCTGTTCTTTTTCACTCTCGTCGTTTTCTGTGGACTCCGAAATGGTGTCGCTAGGCTTGACAACGTCGAAATAAGCACTCGATTTGGACCTTAAGCTATTAATGGCTTCAAGTATCTTTCCTTTAGCGACTACGGTCGTGTTGTATGCGTGAACCTGAGTGTTGTTGTTGATCTCCTTGTTGGAATACTTTTTGACTAGATCGGCGATAGACTCACGATCGACTGACGACTGCCTGCTCGAGTTCGATAGTCCGTTTTCGGTTGAACGGCAAATACCACTGTCTGTCGATGAATCCATTGCCGATGGATCTGTAGTGTACTTGCCGCTGTGATCTGATGTTGTCACTTTCTCGAATCCGTAAGATTTGCGTCTGTTGTACCACTCTTCGGTCCTAGTCAGTGCCGAACCCCTGTAGTCTAAGCTTCTTGAGTCTCCAGTGGGTTTCACGTCCGTCTCTATTCCATCGTCTTCTTTATCCTTGTCTTCGTTTAAGTGTCGCAAGTTGTTTTTTGTTTTCTTGAGGCTCTCAACCGTGATGAAAGTAGGTTTTTTTAACGGAGATACAGGTTTAATCAATGAATAATCGTCTACAATATCCCCACCGACCGCCTGTAATTTTTTTCCCAGAACTTTTTTCAATACGTCCTCTAGTTCACCGGCGATTTTGTGATTTGAATCGATGTTTTTGGACTGCGCAAACTGCAATGACCTCCGAAATCTAGAAGATCGGTCTAGTGGCTCTTCAGATTCGTTGATGTCACTGCGTATTTCGTCGTTAGAACAACTTTTTAGACGGTTTAGATTTGTTGAAATAGATTCTTCGTTACTTTCATTTAGGCTACTTAATGTTTCCATTGTATCGGTGGAGTCAATACTCTCTAATTTCGGCAGTTGTGATGTAACGGTTTGTGGTCTACGGGTAGGTGGTCGTCTAGTGCTAATTGATCCACTGCGACCTACGGTTGCTTTACTTTTTTGTGAACTCACGTCTAAATGATTGTGCTCCAACTGAAAATATAATATACATACAAAAAATAAATTAAAAATCATTGGTATTTTTTTTTTTTCAATAAAATATAAATAATTTCTAATAGATAAAATAAGTATATTTTTATAATTCTAACTTTTATCAATTCAAACTAAATACATTTTATACCATGTTGTTATTTTGTTGGATTCGTACTTATTAGTGTGACCTAATGATTTTTATGATATAAAGAGTCGGTAAAAAGTATTTGATCCTATTCATATAATTTTTTTATATTAAATATTTTACAAATATATGTTTTTTTTAAATAACGTACACGTAATTGATCGAACTGATTGTTTTTTTTGTCGAATATCGAAGACGGCCATTGGAATGCATTTGAACCAGCCTGTGAGACAAAAAAACACGATAAATTTCACATAAGAATGCAGGCAAAAAAAAATATTATATCGCCACGAACAAAACGATCGATAAACAACGAGACGGACACCGTGAGGCGATAACGCCGAACATTTCGTTGAGTATTAAATGGCTTACACTAGAATTATGCCACGAACTGGTGGTACTTGTTTGAGATCTGATTACTTGTACCGAGCATCCGGCAGTGTGAGCTTGAAACACTTCCAGCTGTTTGGTCTGTTGCGTATTTTCTGTACTGCCGTCTGCAAGATTCCTGGCGCGTCTGTCAACCACCTATAAATGCATATATGATTATATTTTTTGGATAAATGTACAAATACAATCACTAATCATTACAGCTATATAGTTTTACCCTGGTCAAGTTCTTCAAAATTAAAATTTAGATATGCGTTACACCGGTTATAATAAGATATCAATACTTTTTTCAATATAAGTCAACCCGGGATCTTAACTTTATTTTTACTTATTTTATTTTTAAAATCAGTATTTAAAAAAAACTTTTTAAAAGACGGGTTTTCAGTTGTAATTTCTCCACCTGCATATATTATGTCGTATCCGTCTTCATACACATAGTAAATTTTCATACACAAGTTTAAATAATGTCATGTTGGTTTTGATTTTATAGAGTAAATTAACCTAGAATCAAACTTTTAGGTAAAAACATTATTTGTGTGTGTTTGTTGGTGTTATACGATATTTTAATTTTTAAGTGAATTTTCAAATATAAATATTTTACATACATCTAACTCCCTGAAAAATAGAATCATCGTAAAAACAAACACATATAATATTTTTACCTAAATGCTTGATAATAGGTCAATTCATTCATAATAGATCAATTTATTCTAATTTCTAATATCAAAACTAACTGAACACTATTGAAACTAGTGAACAAAAATGTACAATTTTGTATACTTGTATTTGCTAGCATGTAAGACGGAGACAACATATAGAGGTGTAGCCACATTTTAAAGGAAAACTTTGTATATAAATGATAAATAGAAATGATGTGCTGATTTTATATTATGATACGTATATAATACATCGTAACGGGTTATTAGAGTTAAAAACTTTTTTTTTTTTAAATACATTTTAATACTCATTATCATATTATTATATACATATATATTATATTTGTCTAGTTATTCGTAAATCTATATATTTTTGGCAAATCTCCCGTCCCTGAAAATTATGTTTTTTTCGGTTTAAATGACAAACGCCCATTATATTATATACAATTAATTTGCAATTAGTTCGTTATCTCTTTGATACGGCAAATATGCATAGGTTCATAAATATACACATTCATGTAATATATAGGTGAGATTCGTCGTTAAAGAACGATTGACTTGAGGATCACGGCCGAGCGAGTAATTATGTTTGTGTGGAAATAAAGACTGTTTTTGTGGTTAATGAACCGGAGCGTAGTCAAAATTTACCGCTAACGAGAATTTCTGACCTCAAAATCTATGTTGTAGGTAAGGACCATCCGTAGCGTTTGGCCGAAACGTAATATATTCCATTTGAAATCGTTTGATGTCATTTAATATAATTTTCTGCAGTCGTATACGTGAGTTCAGGTATATGTGTAGTGCATGTAGTTTATCCAGGTCAGTTGTTATGTGGTCAGCATAATACTATATCTGCGTTTGTTGCTCCACGTATATTTCCCGGAAAATATTGTATTTTATGTTTGTGAAAAACGAAACGCTACTTTTACTATCACACATGTAAGAAATATAGAATCGAAGTGCTGCAGTACTATTATAGCGTACATATAATATTAAGTATATAGGTTTTGTTCAGTACGCGTTTTCAAGTATACAACACATTATTTCGATTACAGAGAATATACGGGGACCATGATCCATCATATTAGTATAACTATATCATGAGTTATTTAAATGAAACGAGATTGATAATTAATTGGTTGAAAAAACTCCTTTCTTCTGATTTGGTTAGGTTAAAACGTTGGAAAACGTAATATATTAAAAATGTTAACGATAAAATATTATGTATATGTTACTATACGAATTTCCTTTTATGGAATCGACCGGTTAATAAAATTGAAACACCTTTAAAAATTAAACGATAATATGTTGTATTATATTATTATATATTAGGTATTTCATATTTTAATATTAATCGATCAAAATATAAATTATACAAATGGGTGCATAATTTATCATATTATGGCCGTTATATATTTTTTATTACCTTTCCATATTTGTGTTTAGTGTTGGCAGTGTGATTGGTCCATTGGTCCGCTTCGACTCTGGCGTGCTCCAAGATTCCGGTCAACCTGTCGAGTCTCGACCATTCTTGGACGTGTCTTTTGATGCCGTTATCACCTTTGGACGCATCCGAACCGGTGGCTGAACTCCGTATCAGAGGAATAACCTCCATTCTGTGTATCGTCGCGGTCACAAGCGTGTGGCATCAATATACGACAAAATGATGTAGCGAGGTCTGTGAACAGTAACGGAAACCATTGATTAGAGTATATCGAGAAAAACAGTAATATATGTAAACAAATATAATATATATAGAAACAAGTAGTTGTGAAGGGGTTTGGGTAAATCGAAAAACGGTTTTGTCGAACTGAGTTCTCGGTCTAGGCCTTATCAATAATAAACCTTGTGCGGTTGATATCATCATGTAAAAAAACACACCGGTATACAACAGTTGTGATATTATATCGAACGTTACATTCAGGAACTTAGACACTTAGGCATCCATATCATAATTTACTATCGTATGTTATGCACGTACTTGCTCAAGCATATCCGGTTACGGGTCTAGGGGTGAATGTATGCATACCACATTACATAATAGTATAATTTTGCGGGTTTCAAATTATCGCCACCAAGTGTAGTGTCAGAGTCCGCAATTTTGGAATACCGTATGGGAAGCGTCGGATGTTTTATAATTTTAGCTCACTCTCCCGCCTCCGCACCCACCCCCGCCAATACCAATACCAAATACAGATTTCGTTTCCATACTGAAGCATTGCGCTTATTAGTTATATATTATGATTGCCGTGTCCTTGTTCTCTGCCGGACCGAGACCGTTATTATATTGTTACAGTAATATTATCGGCAGAATTCATCGCGCGCGTCGAATTATTTCCACCCAAACGTTATTTATTGGTTTCCGTGCGGTACACATAATAATGATAATAGTATTATGATATTGTTGTATTGCAATTATTATTATTAAGATTATTGACGAGCTAGTTGTTTGGTCCGTATATACCATTCGCTCGACGGATAATACGCGTTCCTATCTGTCTGCAGTTTGCAGTGCATGTACTGCCGAAGTCGACCATATTATTATTATTATTATACAGCTGTCGCAGATCGTGAGCATAAAAACGAAATGTGAAGTGAACCGTTTCGACTGCCGCGAAAATGATTGTTAAAAAAAAAAACATTCCAAAAGCTCGCCGTCACCCACCTATATGGCTATATAATATATAAGCAGGTCCGTGACTGGAATTGTAACGCGCGGTAGATTCATATAAATATAATTACAACATTCGTATAGTATATATTATATTATAATATGTACAGACGACGATTTATTGCCAAAGGACGTTATCGGAGAAAGAAAAATAAAAAGCTGTCTGCGCGCGCACACAGTCGACGTAATAAATTTCGATTCGCGTAGGTATAAAATAATATGAATGTGAATATAGGATTTTCGCAATGATAATAAAGTATACAATAATATTATGTTTGCGGCGACGACTACGTTATTCTGCTGCTGACAGATAATAAAAGCATAATCATCTTTTTACCGCCATCTTTAAGGAGCTTCGATCAGAATATTATACAAAGTGTTTTTTTTAGAGGAGGGGAAACTTAGGTACATACTTCCAACCAATTTGTACTATGTGTGTGACTTTATGAGCCAATAAGCTTTTAAAAATGCATTTGATTTTGTCAAGAAGTTTACTCGAGATTGCGACATTTCGATTTTTCGATCAGTACCTATAATAGTGAACCGTCTAAAATGAATTTTCAGATTTGAAAGTTCAAGACATTTCGAGTTCAGGTTGTACCAACAAATTAAATAAAAGTATGGAAAAGTATATGAGAAGTGTAAAAGTTATAGGTATGTCAAGTAGACGAGACTAATATTCGTGTTACTGACACGTCTTACAAATATCTTTACAAATGCATAAAAAAAACTACCTTTCTACTGGCTGTTACACACTGTTTTGTAACATTATTACGATTTTGTGTATTGTAATATACATCAATATAAAAGTGTATACTTATTGTCCACATCACTTATGAACACTATTTGTGCGTTACCTTATTAATATAGATATTATTATGAAATAAATATACTATTCCTATTATTAATATTTTTTTTTTATATTTTGTTATTATGGTCTGCGTGCAGATATTCGAGCCGAAAGGCGTTTATCTTACAATGCAACACGATATTATTATGCGAACAAAAAACTAATAAAAAATAATTAAGCATGTTTTTTTTTTTTGGACTGCATCGTTAGAGTCAAGTCGAATTAGTCGAACTGTATCAGGGTCGAGTTTACCAGACACGATAATATTAAATTTGTACGACATTATAACTTAATAATATAATAATTTATAAAAACCGTCGGGTCGTTTAAAGAGCCGTTGCCGTATCGATTACCGTCCATTTATACATATACACACATATGTATAAAACGACAATACCGTACTGTCGGAAAGGTCTGGTGGAGAGGGGAAGAAGGGGCAGGTGAAGGAGTCATTAAAATGTGTTATTAGGGTTTTTTTTTCTCTTTCTCCTGACGGGTTTCGTCGCGAAATTTGGCTCGAACGACGACGAAGCACACGGGCGTATCCAATTACTCGGACCCGAGTGTGTTATTGTGATATCTGGTTTTTAAGGACTCCCAAATTACGCAACGAGTTCGCTTTTTATCTCTCGCGTTATTACACAGCCCTACGTCATTTTTTTTTTATAACGACTGATTTATACGCACCGCCTAGGCTTGCTGCAGCCCACGCACCGGCCGGACTACTATCACTGAATATATGTATATATAGGTAGGTACACCATATACATGAATATGTCATATTATTATCATCATCATATCATATTATATGTATATTATACACCCGTAACAGGACTTACGGTTTGTTAACATCAATGTCGTATGCGCGGGAGCGTGTGTACAACCGAACCGACGTTGTTCCACCGTGTTATTATTATTATATAAACTATAAATGATTGCACTTTGAGATGTGCGTCTTTGGATCGTGTGCTTTCCACTGCTTTGACTATCGACAGCTGTTACGTTTAAGAACTGGCGCAAAAGGCGTAAACAGATAACGTATTCCAATAATTATGACACACATACACAAAAATCAAAATACTCACGTAATTATTATTATTGAATTGGCACGTGCCATTGTTTAACAATATAATATTCTATCGGACAGTATTCTCATTTAAAGTTGTACAATAATAATAATTTAAAAAAACAAACACGAGCAAAAGGCGAATTCGAACGTTAACATTCGACGTATGCGAAATCTTAAAAGAAGGTCAAATTAATGTTGTTGTAAATATAGTTAGGTACATACAAAAAATAGAAATAATAATAACGCCGATTATGTCGACCGGAACTCATTAATTTCTACGAAAATAGATTCTATCTTGGTTTGTTTTTGGAGTCAATAGTTTTTGTTTTACAAAGCGGGAGTTTAATACAATGCTTATTTTTATTTTTTTGATATACCTAATATAGAAAATATACAAGCTTTACAATAAAACACAATATACTTGACGTAGGCCGTAGGGGATGGAATTATAATTGGGGTTGCGTGATCACCCATTAGGTAATGACATTTAGATATTGGCGTTTACATTAGGTTTCTACACAATTTTCTTTTGAGTTTGTGATGAATTATTTGCTAGAAGTGACGGGACATATATGGGACATGTATGAGTACATTTTTCGATGGATAAACGTGGCATTTTAATCTATAGTTTAGAAACGTTTATAGACAACTGTAGTTTCTTTCCCTATAGTTGTAATATTAAGGTCTCTATGAAGAGTCAGGTTAGAAAAAAAGTGTGGAGTATTTGTAACCTTATTATGAAGTGTAGTAAGTACTTTTGAATGCTTGTATTTTGTATAAATTTGATTTTTTCAACAATACCCAAAGTTGAGTCCCACACGTCCTTATGGCTTATAGGCTTAAGATGCGATTGATTTATTAGTACTTTTGTTTGTAATGAATTTATTTTTTGAGAGTAGTATTTTTAGTGATCCGAGGGGACTTTAAATATCTTTTATTTATATATGACTTTGCCAAGTTAGTCTTTTATCGAGGTTTATTAAACAGTGTCGAGATAACGAATATGTCTTAAGGTGAGGGTCGTATAAACAAATGTATTTGAGTTCAATTCAGTTTACCATTTTGCGTAGAATTCAGAAAGAATATTAATTTTGTACAACAGTTCAAAGCATCAAAAGAAAGGATCGTGAATATGCGAATAACATTGCAGTTCTATTTAAATATTTAAGTCTTGTCTTCTAAAATTAAACTAAACTTTTTCCACTTTGATGCATTTATGCATACATAATAATATGATATGTTATACAAACAAGTACGTGGCCAATTAGCGGCATTTGGACGTTGTCGTAAAAATACGTTTATTTTGATTTATTTGATCTTCTTCGTTGTTTTTGAAATACTGTTTTCCATCACTTTCAAGCGTTAAATTACATTTACATTATATATTATTATTTATAGTATTCTTCCGTTTTCATAGTTGATATATATATATATATATATATATATATATATATATATACACGACAATGACGACGATGACAATTGGAAATTCAACTCACGCGCGTGAGATGTCTCCTGCCGCGTACAGATTATACTTTCGGAAATGTAAATTTTTCATTAGTATACTATTATGGAACATACCTGGATATGTATATTTAAAAATATTTTTGACTAAACGCAAGAGGTGTATAGTTTCGAAATATTATTGTGAAAATAAAAAACCGATTGTTTGACGAGTAAAAGTCACAAACATAGTAGGTTTACCCTATAGGTATACCATATAATATTATATACTGTATGTTCACCAATTTAGGGAACACTGAATTTCTCAGCCGGATTATGTTGGAATAAATCAAATTTTTTTTACAAGCTACTGGTATATAAATACACATTTTCAGATAAATTTCAAATTTTTAACCCTCTCGGTACGTGCATGCGCAATGAAACTTATTTTTTTTTTATAGCAACCGGTATTTTTGATACCAAATTCAGATAGACTGAAGTTTTTTAATTTATTTTGACCAGTTAACCATCGCTCTAAAACCAAAATTTACTGAATGAGAGCCATTCAAATTTCAATAAATAATATATTTTTACAATTCATTATTAAATGCATAATACAAATTAAAATTATTGATTATTGGTTACTTTTTGAATATTTCTACGTATTTTTTTTCTACGTGTTAAAAACTAGATTAACATAATAAGGATATAAAATTATTTAATTAAAATTGATTAAAACTGTGTACGTAAAAATATTCAAAAAGTAACCAATAATAAATAATTATAAATGGTTTTATGCATTTTATAATGAATTGTAAAAATTTTATTTATTAAAATTTGAATGGCTCTCATTCAGTCAATTTTGGTCCAAAATTTTTTGGTTTTAGAGCCATGGTTAATTGGTCAAAATGAATTAAAAAAATTCAGTCTATCTGAATTTGGTATCAAAAATACCGGTTGCCAAAAAAAAAAATAAGTTGCGTTGCGCATGCACATACAAAGAGGGTTAAAAAATTGAAATTTATCTGAAAATGTGTATTTATATACCACTAGTTTGTAAAAAAATTCAATTTATTCCAACATAATAGGCCGAGAAATTCAGTGTTCCCTAAATTGGTGAACACATGGTATAGGTAAACATTAATTTTCTACCTGTCTTCTTCAAACATTTTAAAAGAATATAATACTTCTATTGATGAAAACACACTTTACGCTAATATTACTTTTGTAGTTAGAGTATATAAAACACTAATAAAAGAAAAAAAATATTTAAATACGGCAAAAATCAATAATTTGTAAAAGGTTCACATAAGATAGCTATATTTCTAAGAATTTTAAAAATTATAAATGGAATAACTTATTTTTTTAGTTTGAGTAAGCCATAAAATACCCACCAAGAATTATAACTAGGCACTGGCACATTAATTATAATCCAAAATATCATATTTGAAAAAATACATTTATTTTAAAATACAAATATTATTGACGAAAATGAACCTTCTTTCTTATAATATATATCTACTATTACGTCATGTACAAGATACGCCTACCATCATCCATATGCCTACAATATGACATTAAATTGCAGTTTTACCTACTCTCTTACATAATAATAATAACATAGTAAGTGCTTTCGGGTATACAATTTGATACTGCAGATGACGGTTAAAAAAAAAAAAACTCGTCGTGTGACAAACGACGATTACTTTATGTTAGGTATTTCAAGTGTGCGATAGTGTGCGCGTGGTTAAATCCATCGCGACAAGAGTATGGGGTATTCGCTGGTATATAACAACCGCTCATCTGGTAATAACCGCTTTTACCAGCAAACCACACACCGTGGTCGCCGTCTTGGCACGCTTTATCCGAGTCCTACATCTTCGCAAAGCTCTCGTGGGCGCGACACATCGTCCCACTGTGTATATAATAATAGTAATAATAATAATAATATTATGTGTGCACCATAGATTCTGCTGCCGGCTGCTCTCTCGTATAGGCCTCTCCACGAACCTGCACCCGTAGGCCCTATAAAAGTGCCTACCTATATCCGTATTTAAATAGGTATTCGTATTTATTAATTATATGCAAATAATACCGTGTACGGCGTGTATACGTATATGACGAAACGACGTGCGCGTGTGTGTAAAGCAGCGATGATGATGATGATAATAATGCTCGGCAGCCTGTGAACCGTTGAGATAACAAATTTGGTTTGTCCGTTAGTTAAATACCTGGTTGGCTTACTCGAAACGAATATTTTTATACAAATTGATGTATACATGCAGCATGCAGGTACTATGACGTGCTGACTTGTGACCACCAGGATCGACTCGACCTATTAAAACGCGATGTATTGTTGTAGCTCGCGTTTATATTTTACTTAGGTATTTTATTTCGATAAATAATCACAGTTTAGTTAACTTATTAATTATTCGGTTGGGATTGTGATGTGGGGTTAATTGGCGCGACTGTATGCATTTAACACCCTCCAAATTGTAAAATTTGTTTATCAACTGCGTGTAAGCAGTTATATCATACCTAATTAAAGAATAAATTTCCTATTGTATTTTGAATACAAAACTATTGATTTTGACTTGAGGAACATAACGGGTCTGGCTAACTTTAACGTCGTTGAATTTGAATCAAGTAGCTCAATTGTAACGTGTAAAACTCGTAAAAGAACACCCCAACACAAATTAGATTATAAATCACTTTAAAAATTATATAGAAACATCAAATATTCTGTCGCAAATGATCATATCCGAATATTCGACTAACACAGAATTTATTGCACGGAAGCAAATAGCCATATTTCAATATAATCGAATTACATTTCTATCAGGGATCCGGATGATTACATTTCGCAGATGATTAGCCACTGGGTATTGTTCGTCTCATCGTGAGTTTTTTTTCATGTTATTTTTTTCGCATTGATGGCTTTCGCGATGTTATTAATTTAATTGATTTGAACTGGTCTGAAACAACGATTTGAATTGTTAACTGTGAACCGGTTTTCGCCAAGTTGTGGTTTCCACCGAGTTTCAACATCACGTAAACAATGCCAATAATAATGACCGTTTAGAAGTTATAGAAAAAAAATAGAAACCTGTAACTTTCTGGCTTGATCGCTGGCCTTCTTTATTCCATTCGACCGTTCTCAAATGAACTTGAACCATATTATACAATAAACACGAGTAAACAAAATGTCAGGTGAAATTGTATTTTAATGGATTAACATAAATTAAAAAAAAAGAATATATATGTTAACTTACATGTTCGATATGTATGTGTTAACTTACATATTTATTATAACACACTGCGATGTATTTATAGATATTAACGTGACCACACGAGTATCTAACCAAAAGTCGAGTAGTCGTTTCGATCCATTTTTGGAATCATAATGATAAAAAAATGGACGTTAGTCGGTGATAAAACTGTATACATTACATATATATATATATATATATATATATATATAATATATATTATATGTGCAATATGTATACGCCGTATACGAGATGAATTAGGCTGTATTCCAAATTGAAAAAAAGAATTAACAATCATGGCAGTATCCACGCGACCGCCTTCATCTATAATATATAGTGGTATACGAGTTTTTACTCGTTCGAACGAGGAAATTAAATTGAACTGCCTACGCATCGCACAATATAATGTATTTTTCTGAAAATTTTGACACAATATGGCGCGTGAAGAATTAACACCGGTTTGGTTGGTATATTATATACGTTTCACTTTTTTCGGCACCGCTTGTATATCACGAACTCCGAAAATACGTTATGGAGACACTATACACATTATTATTATTTATCATAATAAATTGTATATGGTATTTTTATTATTATCGTTATTGCGATGAGTACCGGAAGATTTTACCAGTATAAAGAGCATATCATTTCCAAAAGTCATACAATTTTACAATATTACGATTTATTTATATATTATTACACCATAAATATATTATTGTATGAATTGAAAATCTTTTATGTGGGGGAGTTAAAGATTTTTCAAATGGTTGGGGAAGAATAGATAGGTAATTTTAAAGAAACGAATGAAATAACAACTGGTTAGTGCGATTAGTGACATGAAGACAAATAACAACTTGGAAAGAAAACCGTTCAGTACGTAGTTAAAAAAAAACATTTGAGAACACGATTCGATCCATTAAAATAATATTATTTTGGTGTACCGCAATGCGTGTTATGACGTGACGTAATCACGAAATTCGTTCAAAAAACATCTCTACGCGCTTCCTACAAAATAATATAGCATTTCACCACACTATCGTGCTAGAAAATCAATGTTACGTCAAATGAAAGGGTTTTAACGTCCAAAACTGCATTAATAATGCATGCGAAATATTATCGACAGACCAAGCATTAAGTCTGAAAAAAGTTACTTCCCGTTAATAAAATAATAATGATTAAGAAAGCTAAGCAAGTTTTAAAAGTCGATAGCGGCACGTTGAGAAAAAAAAATACAAAGACAGACTACCTTTTCTTACGTTTATTTAATGGCGATTTATTCGTTACTGTGTACACCGGATTTCGTGTGATATTAATTTCCAGATCATGTATTGTGTATAATATATATGTGTGATAAAATTATTCGTAGGAAACGAAACATCCGGAGGGCGAGCCGGATGTGTAACGGCAGCCAATACGCCGGTATGTGTGTTGGTGTGCGCACTCTCGTCAAGTCGATTGTAATACCTAAGTGTTATTATTATTTATTAATAACTATCCGGTCGTGAAAACGAAACGTGAAATGACGACGACGATAATTACTTTAAATGGCGAAAAATAACATATCATTATG
Organism: Diuraphis noxia; assembly: GCF_037042655.1. Classification (NCBI taxonomy): domain Eukaryota; kingdom Metazoa; phylum Arthropoda; class Insecta; order Hemiptera; family Aphididae; genus Diuraphis; species Diuraphis noxia. The sequence goes on from NW_028301713.1 coordinate 71,808,801, forward strand.
CAACAACATGAATTTGTTGTGATGTCAAAAAGCACTATCTATGCAATGAGTTTTCCGATCACTCGGTGTTATTTGGACAAGCTCCGTAGGTATAAGGACTCGTGTCGACAGAATCGATGAGCCGAGGGAGTGGAAAATGGGGCAAGTGACCAAGGGCGACAAATGTTCAAGTATGCATATATGTGTTTTAGGCATAGGCGCAATTCGGGAGTTACTTGGGGGTGCATAGCACCTATAACTTATAACTTATGATTTTATTTCATAGGCATTAGGAGATAAATTTATCACTTTGGTCAACATAAATCTAGCATCCCCACAAATCTAACCCAAATTGCGCATATGGTTTTAGGGACGTCAAATATTATTGCCATGGTGCGCATATATGCAAGCTCGACACTGTCGAATATCGTGAAACGATCACAAAAAAATTATAGCATAAAAGCAATACTCATCATAATACGTAAACCGACCATACAGTCTGAATGACAACAAGAATGACGTGCAAATATGAAATGCTCTTGATGTCGATGATGTCCGCAGATCGCAACTAGGGGAATTGCAGGGGATTGGGCACCAGGGTTGGGGGGTTATAACCGTTTCGAAATCTTGTTTTTTTGACTTGTTTTTCGGCTGCCAGTGTGTAATCCCTCACGTGTAGATAATATTATAGATTAAAACAATGTAATCTCCTGAAATTATTTTCCAGTCGGTTCACTGGATGTCTGTAGAGATTTCCACGTCCTGCAGCGACGACGATGAGTATATATAACGCGATAATATAATATTATTTATCCGATCTACTCGGCGTTGGTATATTCGGAATTATTTTTTTTTTAATAATATTATTATTATCATCATTACGGTGTGTGCGTCGATTATTATAATAACGATATCGTATAGGGATGGCGATTGCGCGCGCCGACTAAGCCGCAAAACGGCCATGGACGATATTATTTTGACGATGCGATGAATAAAATCGTTTGGCGCGCGCGTCGCACCTGTCGCTTGAGACGATGAAAAATGACAAACGTCCGTGTCCGTCAGTTTTCGAATTAAACGCGCGAAACGCCCCGTATAGCCTCCGACGTGCGGTCGACTGGGTGGGTATGGGGTTGGGGTGGGCTGGTATAGGATCGGTTTGTTCGCTCAGTGTTGATAAATGACGACGACGAAGAGCTCACGACGTCCGCCGAGTACGTATTTATATTACGCAGGTGAGCGAAATCGTTCGAAAACGTCATTAATAATTAAACGTCACAAGGTGGATGGCGACCATGATCAGAGCACGCGCATATCGGTGCATATAGCATATATGGCTGGCTACAAATTAATGCACTCGAACAGGCAATTTCGAAAAACACGTCACGCCGATAATTTAATAATATTATGCTATAATTCCCTATAATGGTTTTAGCATACGTATATTTGTATCTCACGTGTTCGGAGAAAACCGTTCGATGGAACTATAGGTACACATAATATTAACATATATATAACATATTATTATTATTGCTTCTCGATCCATGTCGAAAAATGCACGTCATGTCGTACCTATATACATGGTGAGCTGCTGACCACGGATATATTTTATTAAATTTGTATTACCTACATACAATGTACAGTATGATCAATTTACACTAATTTTCCAATTCGGTCGTTGTGACTGAGTAAAAAAAAATGTTTTCTAGCGTTTACATCATTTATGATACTTCGAATGGCTCTCTATTTTCTTTCATGGTGATTTCTGAGGAATTTTATTTTATTCTGAATTGTATAATATATTATATTCTAGAGATTTGTACGATAGTTCGTGTAAAATTTGATTTGAGCAGATCAAAGAAATAAAAAAAAATTACGATAAATAGAAAAAACAATGTTTTTCAAATCGATGTGGCTATAATTAAAAGATAAATTATTGATGATCCTACAATCACGAACATCAAATTCTCAGATAACGTACTTATATCTCGGTTATATTAGTAGATATTCAAACGTGTCTATAACCACATAATATGACTGTTTCATGATTATTACACTTGGTTCGTTGCGAAGAAAAAATAAAAATCACCCTACGTATATACGCATAATAAGCTTGCGTCGTAGTGGCGTTGCGATATTGTTGGGCGACGTGTTGTGTCATTCGGTAGTCATGGAACATAATATATTATTATCTATGTATGTATAGAAATGCATCAGTTGGGCGCGAAGGCCTTGGACCCGGTCTGACCCCTTTGACACGATTCCGAGAAGGCACTGTAAATCACCTCCGGAGTTGGTTTGGAAAATAATATAAATATTGTATTATAATATGTAAGTACCTATATCGTGATAGGCGAACGCGCTTCCGGAATTTGAATACTCGTTCGAGAACTTTATTCCGTAAACGGCGCGTGCTAAGTACTATTATTCCAACAGCCGTCGTAAAATCCTGATTTGGTAGACGTATTTCTCCTACCTAAATAGTATTATTATACATCCGCACCGACTAAAAATACCGTGTACACTGTACCTAGACAACGTGATTATATACAATTTCGCGTGTATACAGGAAACGATTACTAAATATTAATATTTCGTTTTCGTATATATCCGGGTCGTGCTGAAGATGATGCAGCGGAGAAAAATGGTACACGTATCCCCAATATTAAAATATATTATTTTCCATTTCCGCCTTCCGGGCCCGAACATTGATCTGACCAAAACAAATGAAAAGTCACAATAAATATACGACCCCGGGGTGTTTTACGAATACATTTTGTTGTTGTTGTTGTTGGTCGTTGAGTTAAAGCATTGTTCGAGTGTTATCAGCTATAGACTTGTAGATCATTTGTCAATCACGTAACGTTTCTTGTCTATATTTGGTATAATATAATATTTATTATTGACCGTACACAAATATACACAAGATAACAACTTTAATAAGTAAACATTGGAGATTATCGAATATACAGACAGCATACGTACAAGTACGTACTTGGCTACTTAGCAAATAACTTAACTAGATTTTTTTTAGCCTGTTATGGTGATTGTATTGAAAATATGTTAAAATATAATCACTAAAATAATAAAACATGTTAGCTTGTTGTGTTTGGTAAATAATGGATATTTTGATGTTTAATCTTAATACGTATTTGTATTATTTATGCAATACTTTTAGTGCATGATCAATTACAATAATATTATTATAAATTTTAATTTTTTTTTTTTAATGTTTAAATTATTAAACAATATTACCCATATTTGAAAAAAAAAATTCCCGAAAGTTTGTAAAAGAGACCCTTATAACTTTACTCTATGCCATTAACACGTTTCAAGTGCCTAATCGTTGATTATTCGGGACAGCAATATAAAATGGGGCCACGCGTAATTTTAATGCATTAGGTATAATAACCTATATATCATATTACGTACATATTTTATTGTTTGTACACCCGCGATAAATACAGCTTTTTCGATCGAGATCGCACGAGATCGATGCTATTATTATTGTTGTATGTGATTTGGTGGGAACGATAGGAATTGTATATGAAAAAAAAAAAAAAAAACAATAAAATAGCCCCGAGCGTTGTTGTATACTTGTATATAATATAAGTAAACATATTTGTATTGTATCGTCTCGGCGTGCACGTGAAAACGAGTTTTACTCTCGACTATTCGCGTAACCGAGGAGTTACCAACATATTTTAATAATATACGCGAGTTGTCAAAGTTTTCAAAAGTATTGAAAATTTTATTTATAATAAAATTGTGACTACAAGGTTAATGTTAAATTTAAATACGAGCTGGTACTCCACAATTGGCACAATTTTGTTACAGGTAAGTATATTCTATGGTTGTATATATCAGCCAAGTACCAACCTATGTAGTATATTGTATAGGTATATGTTGCACTATAGGTATCCAACTACTGGTTGGCGAACGATCGGTGAAGAAGTCTCCTTCCCGATACGGAAAATAAATCTCGACCGTACATAATATTTTTATAGAATCATTATGTTTATAAACGTGTACGACGCGCTTAAATTGAAATGCATCATCGGCCATGATATAATATAAATAGGTAGGTATACCTATTACATTTTATCGAAATAACTATATTTTTACCGTTCATAACTCGCCAAGGCACATGCATATAAATAATAAATCTACTATGATCATAAACTCGTTAACAAAACCTAAATCTGTAACATTATCCAGGGCTTTATACACCGTGCTGTAGTACACTAGTACTGTACAGTATATTGTTCTACATAATAATATTATATATTATAGAATGTATTTATTTTTTAAGTAATAGAAATATTCTATTTCGCATACGTTTTGAGTATTCACACTGATTGTGGTCGTTAAACTTAATTTTTGATTTTAAATCTTAGATAAAAAAATAAATTTGAATAATCTTTGAAACCTTGATGTTTGAAATGCAATATACGAGTAATTAAACGACACCGATATGCCGCGGCTGTATAACAAGGAAACGGATAGCGAGTCTGTACAAGTGTACGTACTGTGTACATAATAATATAATAATACATTATAGTATAGAATAGACACTTTGAGTGCTATTTGACGATCGTCACGATAATAATATAATGTATCATAACGGTCGGTGTTGTTCGTGTATACGCATATATAACGTATATTTCATTTGCGCGATGAAAATTTAAAATAGTAGTATGAATCGACCTAGCGAGTAATATTTAAATTAGGAGTGAGTGTATAAAATATAGTATAGAGAATCTCCATTGGAGATGATGATAAAACAGTTTTGGAAGAAAAGTGCATCTTCAGCGATCGAACGATATTAGCGTGTTGTGAGGAGAAAAAAAAATACCGGAGTGATAAGGTCTTTTAACGGTCGTTTTGATAGACGATGACGGGCTTACTCGTCAAGTCGATAGAGAAACGGTATTTTTGTTTTTAAATTACCTGCAACATTAGAGTTTAAAGTTAACCGTTACGTTCATACATAATATAAAATATTATAACGTGCTCGACTGCAAGTAGGGATATTGTATCATCGTAAATATCGAGATTTATCAGACCATCACGCGATGTGAATAATAAAAACATAATATCTTTGTGAGATATCTTTATCAGTAGGCACACGGACGGTGTAAATAGTAAAAATTCAAAAGCGTGAAGAACGATTCGATGAGATTATTGGTCGTCTTTCAGACCAAAATCATTCATATGTAGGTAAAGGTAGGTAGTTTAAGATTCGGTATATGTATGCCAGTAATCGAAATATCAAACTCTGTGGTAGACCCCTCCCCCTCACAGAACCATACACGAATATTATTAAAACTAATCTAAACGCGTCGTAATAATAATAATGATTGTCGTCGTCGCCTTAATTTATCGCCGTCATCGTCGTCGTCGTCGTCGTCGTCGTCATTGTAACATTCTAGCTGAGTATAGACACGCTTTTTTCCGGAGCACATTTATTTATTGGCACCATTCACTATAATATATAGTCACTATCGTGTAAACGCTCTACCGCGATGACTATTATAATGCTATATTATTATTATTATTATTATTTTTGTTATATTCAATACGATTCAATAATGAAAATAATATAATATTCCTGTGCATATAAATGGCCGACCCGGAGAGTAGTCGTGTACATGCGTGTACACGAGATTATGATAAATATCGGTTGGAAATGCGTACACGAGAAAATACTAGTTTCCGTATTTGGTATAAGACGAAGCCGGTCATTACCGCACTCTGTTGTAGTTGAATGCGTCGGTCTGTTGTTAGTTTTTTTTTTCGTCCTTCTTTTACTCCGAGTTTTTCCTTGCTCCGTCGTCGTGGTCATCCCGCAGGACGGTATACACGCGTATAAATGCTGCAGGTATTCGTGTTATTATTATTTGCACGCTGTTGTTCATTAATTGTCGTCGAGTTTTCAACGGGCGAGACTATAATAATAATAATATAAGTACTAAACCTACCTACATCGCCGCAAAAATCAGACGAAGACTTATCGGGGCCGGCTCAGTCATTCTATGATGTGTGGTATTAAATATATAATGATCATAATGTGTCACGTTTGCTCGCAGTTCTACATCACACAGCAGAACTGTCGTACCGATCATAAAATTGTTTCAGAACATCAGTGCAGCATTTCATACATAACTAAGTGTTTATTCATATACCTAGCAAATAGAATTACCGAATTATCAATGTCATAATAAATGTAGTTCATTTTACCCGTACCTATAGTAACGCGACCATAAGACGTCGCATTCGCATGTGTTGTCTCCGTCTTACTACCGCATAATAATAAACCAAAATTTACGTCCAGTAGTTTCGATTTTGTACCACATTATCTGTGTTCTCTCACTGATTTTTTACGATATTTTAATTTTTACGAGAATTTTTAGATTTTAATATTTTACATATCTACTAATCTATATATATACGATATGAAATATCGTGAAAAATCAACGAGAGAACACAAATAATATTAGAGTATTGGTTTATTATTAGATTATAAAACGGAGACCACATAATATTATGGTACATCTGAATATGACGTTCACATTACGATTTTGTCGGCTATTGTAATAATTAAATAATATTATCTTGTCATACCTATAATATATTATTGTATGACAACTATAGGAATTAGGAACTGCGATAGTTACTATATTTTCTTTCGGGCGAAAGCCGTCAAATCCTTAAATCATTTAGTTTCCATAATACACGTCATATCGTTCAGTTTTGTATAAGTTACACTTATAGGTATATATACAAATTTATTCAGAACAGTGGGCTCCGTCACCGAGTTTATATTTAACGTTACAAATTTAATTATATATATATTTTTAAATAACTATATTATGTGTATACACATAATAATATGAGTAATATGACGTATTGTATAGTACGGTCGACGAGTTAGCCGTATGATTATAACACTAGATTTGGAGTTACCGCATAGATAACTATAATTAAAAACTTTCACGGTATAAGTATCATAATATTACTGTTGAGCAATAATATAATTAATTTGGTTTGTTATTTTTAAGGGTATTTGTTCGTCCGGTGTGTTGTAAATGTGCAATGTGGACTATTTTAGTGTTTTATGATTCTATAGTTTCGTAACTTAAAAAATAATAATCCTCCAAATGTTCGTAATTAAAACATTGATTACTAAATTATTTAATTGTTCACACTAAACAAAGATGTCATAAAATATTATAGCACTGAAAGAGTTAATAACAGTTGTAGTTGTAAACCGTCATCGTATTAGATCCTAAAAAATCTTAAATATAATTTATTTATGTACTTTATAGGTATTATTATTGTACAGTGATACGCTTACAGTATGATAATTCATTGTTGTAGACGATTCGTCTACAACAATGAAACGTCATTGCCATGTCAAAACTCAACGATATTTTAATTAATATTTGGTTTACGATTAAAAAATAAAAGTGATTGAAGTATCGAAGTAAGTAACAATTAATTTTTCCTACACTAAGAGTGAACATATAGTTTTTTTTGTTGTTAATTAAACGTCAATCTATTGTTGTGAACTATAAAGTATTCCTTTCATCTTGGTCTCATAAGGTTTATATTATGCTATTATAAAATAAAATATAATATTCAGATATGACATATGTGCATACAATTATTCAGTTTTGGTATCATCTTGTACGCAATTTTTACATTGATACGTCATACTAAGTGTTATGCTATTAAATTAGAATACAGTTTTAATGAATTTCTAGATGTTCAGTGACAAACGATGTAATAATAATATAATATGTACAAATTTAAGTTTAATAAACGCAATGTAAATAGTTAACGACAGAGTAATTATTGGAAAATCGACGACTTGGCTAGGTAATAATCAATGGCTTGTTAACAAATCGGTTTGACTGCTTGAGTACATTGGATTTGAACGAGGATTTTCCCTACGGATAGGGCTGTGCACATATTATAAAGAAAAAAAAAAGTAAGTCAGTATAGCTTGATTTATCAGCTTGGGATTTACAGGAGCTGCAAGAGAATTTAATGTTATTAGAAAGTTCATGGCAGTATTATGGTCGTGTTCTAAACGTTTCGACGACGGTGACACAGCGAAACATATCGTAAATTAGATTAGGCGTAGTGTGTGTGTTTACCTTTTTGCCGTACGTAATGTTAATTCGATTATAGTGCGTGTAGGTGTGATCATTTTGACGGGCTCTATTAAAACTAAAATGGATTTAAAGTGTACATCATAATATTTTTTCATGTTATTTTACCTGGTGGTTAGTAGGTAAGAAATTGTGTGTGCGCGCGTGTGTGTGTGAGGTGAATTTTATTGAAATTTATTTATACATTATAGCAATATAATAACAAAATAACATTATAATATTTTAAGAAAATATTTGACAAGGAATGCTTTTGCAAATTATCCACAAATGGAAATCTTATCACTTAAAATCAGTTTTAACTAGGAAATATTTTACATGTATAGACAACGTCTATACCTATAAAAAATCACCAATCATAATTTTAGTGTGCCTTAATAGTTTTAAACATATTTCCATTAGCAAAAACCAACGATGACGCAGCGTATATAAATATTATATAGGTACCTGTGTATAACATTATTTTTATAAATGATAAGTATATTATTACCCAGTCAATCTGACGTGGATATTTAAAGTGGACGTTATTTAAATAATGGTCCGTTGCATGACCAGGTTTATCTCCATCATCGTGATAATATTTAGTAAGTGAATTTCATATTTTGTAACTTTGGATATTATTTCAAACACGAAAATACATATACAAATAATAAAATATTTTACGCTGAAGTGGAATTTTGTAGATCACGTTCTAGAGAGTGTGAGACAAATTCAATATTATATACATTTATATGCCTACATGATGTACGTATTGAATTTGAAAAATGTTATGAGATTAATTATAAACACAATTGCAGAATACCAACTTAAAAAATATACAGAAAATTAAACGTATTCATACGTAAATAAGTTAATAACAGGTAGGTCCGGGTTCCAAAAGTTTTGTGAGACGCTAATGCGTTGACGGCGCGCCTATTCCCGGTTTCAGATAAAAATGAACTTAAAGGAGTTCAACAGTTAGGAAAAAAAAGGTCACGGAGAAGTAAGCGCTGAATACTCAATTCCATTAGCCCTATCACAAAACCAGATCTAAGTACCACATTAATGTCTCATTCGAAAACGAGTAAAAACGTAAAAGTATTATTATAAAAAAAAGTTTTTAAATTCGAGTAACTGAATTTCCTGCATGATATTTATCGACATCAAAATATCGAATCATTTATGCGCAGGCCGTTTGGGCGACTTTATAAATTGATGCGGACGCCGAGATGTAAATTTCTATACCCATTTCGAGTTGCATATCTCCTGCACCACCACTTAGCAGAAATTATAGGTAATATACTATATTATAGTTAGCATAGTTTAATCGTTGTGGCTTGTGAGAGTAGAAGCATAATATTATGATAATTATAATATATATTAATTTAAAATAGATAGTAGATACTGCTATGTTTAAGTGGTGTGCATATTATATTATTATACCATTATAGGTCTATTGTTTATTATATATTATTAAATGGGTGCGCGTAACAATAATTAATGGACGGTGCAATAGCATTATAACATCAAAGTTGTTATTATTTATTAATTTATTATTTAAATGTTCATAATAAAGATTAATAACTATTACAATATCGTGCAGTGTAATTATTTTTGTTATATGAATAAATTATCAACACAAATATCCATCAATAAAAAATGACTTTAAATTAGGTTTACTGATTTTTTGTTTTAAAAACTTCTTATTTTACGCAATTTGTATCCTTACAATTACAATGGACACTTATATTATATTCATAACACTTCAATGTTATTTTTACGTCAATCACGTGTAAACTCAAATCTAATGTAATTAAATTACCCATTAGATTTTGAGACATTGTTTTTTGACAATTTGACAATCCCAACGAAGTATTCAATCTAAATTGATACTTTGCAATAATTGTAGGCACGTCCAACGCGTTTTCAATATTATAGTTAGTAGTCACTGTCATTAGATTCTCTCGAAGAGTTGGGAAAACAGATATATTATGTCTCACGTTATTGTGTAATCATACTTTCTAGAATACTTTATAAATATAATTTTAAGATTTTTCCAGCTAACGCATCTGTTCGTGTCGTGTCAAAACATTATTATCATACAATTATAAGAGAAATGCGCGAAAACAGGCGGCGGGTCGATGTCGACGGACCGGTACATAATAATACGTTTATAAAATATGTCGTCGCCCCGAAACTGAAATCCTGTGCAGTGGCGGTGTATGACCCGTTGCGGTTCGCTCGTCGAGGAATTTCGGTCTCTTTTCTTGGACGAAAAATCTCACGCACTAACACACACACACGCGCGCGCAATTTTTCGGTTCACTTGACGCCACGCCGCCCCAGATTTCCGGAGAAATTTCGCACTGTTGATTTTGTTATTTTTCTGTACACCAATTATTGTTGTCGCCAGTGTTGTTGTCGTTTCGCCGACGACCATGACTTGCCATGGTTAGGTTCGCACAGAAACACCTTCGGAAAATCGACTAAGTAAAGATTTCGTCCTGATCGAAAACTCACGCCATCCCGGAGTAGGTTTGATAAAGCATTTTCTCGTCGAGTATATAAAAGCTTTACAAATCGTTTCTATATGTACGCCTGCACACGATTCAGACGATTATATTAAGTATACTATTTTATAGAACAGCTGAAAACTGTCATCAGTGTCACTGTTGAGTTTAATTTACCAAGATTTTTTTCGGAGTTCACATTTACGTATGTATGAGTCTTAATCACCGTCCGGCTTCGGAACTAGTTGGTTGTTAGCCTCGCAATATATAGAACTATAGAGTATATAGACTATCTGGCGGCTGCCGTATAGACATAATATACTTCGTACTTACTGTATATAGTATTATAGTGCGGACGACACTTCCGTTTTAAGCGCGATTTAATAATAACATTTACACGGTCGATTAGTAATACGTTTATAATATTATGATGGCGACGTGGTTTTGACCGCATACCGATGCGTAGTTAAAATATTATATCACATCATTTTATGTTTGGTTGTATATAATGCATTATGTACAACGACAATGGTATATAAACTTATAACACAAACTATATTATTAAATACCTAGCTTTTTTCCTACTATAAAAACGCCCACGTTGCGCGTCGCTACATATATTATGCATATAATACATACGATATACGTGTTTGAAAAATTATTAGTATGCCTATTACCTACCTACAATAATTGCTACGTGTTCGATCGCGGACCATAATATGACATAATTTGTAGTTATCTGAGCGAGTATAATTATTATTATGTTTTTATCCCCTATATGTTATATATGTGTTTATGTTTTGTCAACAAAAAGTCACGTTTGGTTTAAAACGTTATGTTAATACATTTTAATTCGTAATATTATTCTGTATATTTTGGAAGACTGATGATTATAATGATATAATTCAATTTCGCTCATATATATTGTAGGTGAATAATGAATATTGCTTGAACTGTAGCCCAATGTCATTTTGGACAGAGCCAAAAATGTCGATTGTGTATATTTAGACTTAAGAGTGAAGTATAATATATTCAAGGTGTAAATAATATTATACTATAGTCAATGAAGAGAGGTCGCGTAATTATTTTAATTCATAGTAGGCGCCTATTTTACGGTAAATCCAAAATAAAAAAATCTAAAATATTTGTTAATACCTATTAATGGGCTTTTCGAAACTGCAATCTAACCGATACGTTGTTTGAATATTACATTGTACCAATTATTATAATATTAGAGTGTTTTTATTTAGCGATAATGGTCATTATAAGTTTTAAGCTTGCAACAAATATTTTATAATTATACAGTTGGTCTTTTTCCCTACGCCCACCTTGACGCTTCAATGTTACAACTGCTACAGATCGCAATTTTATTCAATTGCATATATAATATTATGTGTAACCGGTTACAATAGATCAGGGCAAGAGCGTACATTATCGCTTGCATGAATAGATAATATTATTATTATTATTATTATTATTAAAGGCAAGTCGTTCTCGAACACTATGCATCATTAGATATTTCGAGCGCGAGTGTAAAATAACGTCGTCACTTGAATTTGTTTCTCGTTGACCGATTTTTATTACTCTTATACCTGCAGTATACGATATGGGTACCAAGCAAACGAATTTGTTGAGGTTTATGCTTGTATGCTTTCCGATGATAAGTGTGTATGAGATAGGATCATAATAATAAGGGTTCCGATTTATACATGCTCAGTAGATATCTACTTACTTTGTTGATATTAAAACAAACTAAATCATCTGCAGTAAAAAATGGTTATTTCTCACTAAAATCCTGCATCGAGCCATCGGTACAGATACTCTTTAAATGGCGTGAAAAAAAAAATTAAGAGAAGTATGTTTATGTACAGTATTAAAAGATACGGAGGATGATCAATGATCATACTTAACACATCTGCCTGTATATAGGTCATGAACGAGATAACGTGAGATTACGTGATTTATCAGTTATTAGTTTATTACACATTCGTAACATAATATAACATAATATAATGTTATATACGTAACATTAATATACATCTAGTTTTCCGTCGAAAACCCGCGATGATGAACACTCGAACGCGGAGGACCCGACTACCCGAGTGGTACTAACACTGGTAACTGAAATAATAGTGCGATTTTATTAAATGAGTATTATTCTTGTTAATAAATAAAAATAAAATATAATAATAAAATATTTATTGATTTTTATTTCATACTATACGTGAGGGGGTTGAATCCTGATCGTAATAATTCGAACGACGAACGTCTCTATAGTCACAGTTACAGCGTTCTATATATGTATACGCGGCGAAATGCCTAAAACATTTTACATTTATGCTCACTTTTACTTACCCGTACCGAGTACCATTTTATATAACATGTGCAGTCTACAAAAATAGTGCACATTATCTATGACAGACTTAGTTCATATATTACTCAATACTCCATACATATATATATATCTGAATTCTGTTTGCGGGACACGAAATCGGGCTGTTGGATCATAAATTTCTGAGACTTAGTTTGTTAACTTTTGTATTTTACGCATGCGCAACGACTTGACTTTTTTGTGTGGGTACCCCAGAGGTTCTCAAACTTTTCAGGCCAGGCGCCCCCACTTTGGTCAACCCCAGACGTGAGTCTGCCTCATAAAAATAATTTTAATAGCGATTATTATTACGCAAATTTTCCAAATCTTTTTCTGTCCTACCAATACAATATGTTGATGATTTTTAAAACTTTTTTACGCCCCCCTATAAAGCTTTCGCAGTCCTCCAGAGGGCCACGCTTCACTCTTTGAGAACCTCTGGTTTTGCGGGCCCACTACGGTATGGCTCCGCAACAAATATCGCATAATTATACATCGTTATTATATACCGTGATATTGTACTACTTAGAAAACACTACTTAGTAGAATCGGACTTCACGAGGGCAGAATTTAGACCAAGTAAATTATTTTGAATAAAATGACAGACATATACCGACTTGGCGCCGGTTCAAATAAGCGCGTTAATAACATCGACCTTGGTCGCATTCAGCTCGAACACGTTTTTCGCGCGCTTAAGTCACGGACCGGACAGCGTATATAAGTTTTGGGCGATGGATTTCCGCGATCCGTTTGCTATTATATATTCAACGTGTACAGATAATATTAATAAAATGTGTACGATTATGGTACATGAACATTGAACATACATCATCATAATATTATATACTATACGTACCACGGTGATTGCGCTACCATTTACGGTCCGGCCAATGCCAAGGGTACACCACGACTGCGGAAAGTCAAGTACACAATATATATAATATACGCTTTGATGACGTATATATATATATATATATATATAGCTTTATGATAATATAATTATATTATATAAGTGTCGTGGCGATTTTACGCTGCAGCAGTGATACTAAATTGTAAATATTATTCGTTTTCATTTGTTTATTTTCTTCCATTCCGGTCCAAGGTTCCAAGGGTAACGACGACGACGACGGTTCGATGATGACTGACATATACGAGGCGGTTAATCGCGGCTGCAGGCGTGAAACGAGCGACGACGACAGTAATAATATCGTCGCCGCAAAGTTGTTAGTAAATATTATTAGAATATGAGTCACGCAAAAATTTACCTATACAGTGTCGGCTTTGTCATGGTCGTTTCGTTTTTTTAGGGTCTCATAATTCTTTCATTTGCTTAGTTTTTTTTTTTTTTTTTTTGGGGGGGGGGGGTTGTAGGAAGTAGAGACATCATTAAATATATTAAACCGTATGTAATTTTTAGATCCAATTTCGCTTCACAGAGTCCAGGTCCAACCTAAGAATTTTTCGGGACCTCTGTATTTCATTATGACGAGGACCCTTAAAAAAAAATAATAGTATATTATGTTGTATAAAATAGAATGTTTATATGCAGTAGTGATCAAACTGCGGTAAACAATCACTTTCCAAAACTCAAACATTGTTTTCAGTCAAAAAAGAACTACTCTGCAGCCTAAACGGATTTATAATACGCGTGTGACATGTCGATTGCTAAAGAGGTGTGTTAAAAGCACGCAAGTGGAAATCTAGGGTTGGGTCTAACGTGCTACGATTTATTGGTCGAGTTGGTCGCAATTTTTGAATGTTTTTTGTTTTCGTTTCCAGACGATCTGAAATCGCCATCATGACTCGACTAGTCGATGCGTATGCACTTATAGGTGTATACTTGTGTTTTATACATACATATATATATATACAACATAAAGACGGCTGTAACCTATGTACGATGTAATATATATTATATCTATATGGCTCGTATCGGGTGCGTAGACCGGAAACGAATTCGTAAACGCGGACAACCGTAAAAGTATTTCTAATTTTCTTTATTACACGTTTCCTTTTGACTTTTTTTTCAGTCCACGGGCAAGAGTATATATGTATATAATAAGTAATTGTCGTTGTTCTATTGGACTTTCAGACATGTGATGGAATGAAGTCGTCCGTAAAACTGGGCATATATATGGTATTACCTATACCAAAAACGTTGAAATTTCCCGTCATTTGTTTAATATTATATCGGTAGGCAAGGCCGTATATGGGGGGGGGGGGGGGTTAGGGGTTCAACCCCCCCCCCCCCCCCCCGAAATATTTTACAACTCATAAATTTAATTGTATAAGTAACTTATTTTGTGCTATAAAATATTTTTAAAATTAATAATTGTATATAATATAAATTTACTTTAAAATAATTAAAATGCATTAATAACATAGTAAAATGTGATTTTTTTTTAAATAAATGTTTTTTTAATTACTTAAAATGAAAGTATTATTTGATTTAAAACCCCCCACGAAAATTTGTTCCAGCTACGGCCCTGTCGGTAGGTATAGGTATGAAATACATACAGGGGTTTTTATTAAAAAATACTCTTTATGGCCGCACAAACGATGATATGGTGCTCTCTTAGTTTCCCCTTGTATAGAGCCGGATTATGAGGAGTTTAAACGATCACAGATTTTTAAATAAATGTTCATATAACATTTATATAAATACTATACATATACTAACAAAAATAATTCAATGAAGAATATTAATAGGATACTTGTGTGGGACGAGGCGAGGACGAAGAATAATATCAACTTTCATAAAACAAATTTTAATCTTTTTATAAACACTATTTTTCAGTTATCCTTGAAAATAAAAACGATTCAATTTTTTTTTTATTTATAGCACTAACTTAATCAATTTAAAATTCCAATTGCATTAGAATTTCAAAAACCAAAATGTATTTCATGTATAAATATGCACTGTAATACTATAATATATCGGGTAAAATTTCATTTATATTAATAAACATAATTGAACGACAAATCAAGTGTAATATACAACGAAACCAACAAAACCACTTTCCACACAAGGCATATTATCATGTATTATCCTATTGCAAATTATAAAACCTATTTATGTATAGAGAGTAATAAACAGACATGTGAAAATCGAAAATTGCTATTGGTGTATTAGGTGTTTAAATAAATATAATATACACACAAATGAACCAACGTCGACAAAAAATCTAACGTCAACATATTATATACTTACGTCGATTGAAATACGTACCTTATCGGTAAGTTATTTTGATTCTCAATCAATGATAATACAAAATAAAACAGTTATACACAGCAATTTAACTATTATACACGTTTGAGTGATATTGATATAATATATATTTTTTTGTCATGATGATGAAAAAAATGTTGTGCTTCCGTCCCAACGTTTACAAGATATGTTCAAATGTGCAAATTAAACAGATTGATGCGATCGATTAGTTGAAAGAGATCAAAAATCGAAAAATAAATGTTAACGAAATCGGATCAGATAAAATAAATTAAAAATCGACATTTTTTTCATAATAAATTCGTTGTTGTTATCTACCGGATTTAATAAACACGTATTTACAAAACCCGGATTTACAATTGAAAATTTTTAACGTCTGTCAAGCTTTTCGTATTAATTATTATAATTGGATTGAAACAGGAGCTAGTTGGATAACGCACGCAATCACCTACTCAAAACACGAAAGTATTGAAACCGATAGTATTATGATTCTATGGTGTGCATGATAATAATGCCATGTCAAAAAAAAAAAAGTTAATTAAAAAATAATATAAGCTGCTGCTATGACAAAACACGGGTAATAGCCAACAACAACTGGTCGAAGCATAGGTCCGGTTCTTTGTCGAACTATTATAATATTATGTAGATTGGAGTTACTATAAATTATTTCTATATATTAGACATAACACATAAGATAAAATGCATAAAAATCATGGTAAAAACGTATTCTCGATAAACAATTGAAAAGATTTCTTAAAATAGTTTTAGAGTTAAAACGCCTACTAGCAAATTAGTATATATAGAGACGTATAGAAGATTAGCATTTTATGGAGTAAGCCACATGGGTGGTATGTTAAATTAATTAATTACAAAAGAGGTTAAAATAGTTTAAACTATCTAACAAAGAAAAAATACGTTTTTGAATTAATCATATCATAATATCTTAAGCATTGTTTTCGTTCTGGCCGTTTTCTCAAAAAAGGTCGCAACAGTAAAATCAGTTGTCCTAAAGGGTTCAAAATAGTGAAAATCACTGTTTGTATATTTAAAGAAATTATGTGATCGAGTAATTGAAGTTAAATATTAGGTTAACCTACAACCTTTTATTAATATCCAAAATGTAGTGATTTCTAGAAATTTGAAATTTTGAAATCAATGATATCACATGGAAACTCGCGGACTTATATTGTAGTCACATTATCGTTACCGATGCCAAAACTATGCAATTTTTTTTTTATTGCACGTACAATGTGGTTTCGGTCTTTTTTTTTCGTCCGACAATAATAATTAGGGTCCGTGATGCAAATGCGACGTTCAGAGCTCCACAATAGACGTCAATTAATGGCACATCCTGCGCACAAGCTTTTCCGCATTACCCGCGGAGAATATCATATTAAATCCGAAATCGCATATTGCTAGCGTACACATGCACTCTCAAACAATCTTCGTTACACGTAGATATATTATATTATTATTATTATTTTTATTGTTCACAGGGACCCCCATTGTACTGTTAATGAATTTTTTCTTTCTTTCCGGGCGTCCATCACGCGATTGCTCACACAATAATAATACACTATGTATCCATATATAGATATACTAGATTACTATGATGACATTATATATATATACGCGACTCTATATTTTAAAATTGTCTTCGGTGGCCAAAACACCGGCACACGCGTAATAGTAGCAGGTACATCACCGAGAGACGGATTATATATTTTTTTTTTTACGCCCATGGTGATAAATCTGTGTTGATATTATAATATATTATAATCGTCGTCACGAGTGAAGGGAATTTTGACGACGTTATTCAGGCACACTATATTACGTATATGTATACATTGTGTATATATATTATATATATATGCGATATTGATATATAAGATAGGTATTATATTATACGATTTGCTGCGTTTCGATTTACATTCAAATTAATTAATATCATTAATAATTGCAGGATAAAACATCGAACATCATTATAATAATATTACGCGCAATGTGAATTATTGTATATTATTATACTGTGTTTTAATACATAATATTTGAGGTATGCGAAATACCTACTTACCTATCTATGAAATTGTGAATATCAACGATTTTTATATTAAATGAAAAAAAACAGTTGCAATCGATCAGAGGTCGACCGAAACTTTGGTTTCACATATGATATTTTACAATTTCGGCTGTAACTAGGGTTTTTTTAAAATGTTTATTTCACTTTTTACAAAATATTTAATATAATAGCATTGATTAAATATACATAGATAGCCCATGTCTATGAACGATTTGGAAACTTGATTAAGGCATTGATTAAATATCGATAGATGGCGCGGTTGCATTGTTCATTGAAAATTATAATTAGATAGACAGAGAATAACGGGGGGGTCATATCGTCGTACACTTATAAATACCGGTTGCGATAACGAGTAACAATTTGATCCTACATGACGAATACAACAAGACAAGTAGGAACTATCGTAGACCGTAGTATCGTGGGTCCATTTCTATTCCAGAAATAGTATCCAATGTGTTCGACAGCTCGACGCGTTGAATTAATACAAGCTGTTTTTTTCGTATTCGTCGTATTTAAATGGGAAAATGTATAAAATAATATAAATAACAAATATGACATAAAAAAAATAAATAAATACGTTTTAACAATTTAAAATAAAAACTTACTTTATTTGTATTTTTAATAAATATAAATTATGTTGATTCAATTATTTTTTAAAATACTTAACTTATTTTTATTTTTGTCTTTAGCATTACTTTTAATATTTTTTGATTTCCAATTAAAATCTCTTAACAATTTACAATTAATTAAATGCGTTACTAGAAAATCGATGTGTGGTTCACAAGAAGAATTGAAATTTATAACTGAAGATAAATCATTTTTAATTTTGGAAAAAATAAATTTTGAAATATTTTTCTTATGAGGCATTTTTTCGACAGTTTTTTTTATGATTTTCTGTGCTAAGGACACAAACTCTGTGAAATCTACTGTTGGCCTTTTTAAATGTAATAAAGAATTTTCGGAAGAATAATTTTTACAAAATATTAAAAATTCTTGATTGTTAAAAGTAGCATCTTCAATATCTTTCAACATGTTGCCTTCACAAATGCTGCATTTAAATTTATCAACGCACTTTTTACCTAAATACCCGGCAAAATAGGCATTAGAGCAGTCTTCCAATGTGACATTGGGTGGATCATTTTCTTCCGAGAAAACTTCAATTGATGACAATGAAGAAAGTGAAAGATTTGACGAGCAACTTGAACTGCAGCTGTCATTACCATCTTCTAAATTAATATTTGTTTTGTACATTAAATTCAAATCACCATCAGGTTCGCAGTTAGACTGATCAGGTGGTTTCATTAAATTCATTTTTATATTCATTCTAAATGTGGTTCTGAATACCCTGGCCGTTGGATTCCTTAAACATATTTTAATAATAATCTTAAATGTATATAAAAATAAATAATTGTTTATCCTATATAGATTCAAAAATTTCTGGACCAATTTTAATAAAAGTTAGTATGTTTATTGTTTATAGAAACTATATAGATTCTCTGAGTTATTTTATACTAATAGTTTCAACCCTAAAAAGGTACCATAATTAGAGTGTAGTTCACAATTTAATTTATTTTTTAAATGTCACCAGTTACCAATACTTTTTTTGCCTAAATTAAAAAAAAAAACGGAATTTCTTTTATCACTAGTTATAAATTATAGAATTTTAACCCCTCATTATTTTGCTTATATTTTATTACTAAGCATTAATATAACCAAATAGGTATTTTGTATTTACTGAATATCATTATAATATTGTTTTATTTATTGTATCTATATTTTTATATTTTACTACTAAACACTAATAAAATTAATTATTTTGTAATTACATATTGAGTATATCATGTATAACTAAATATAATATTGTTTTCTACACAAACATTAATTAATTAATTAAACATAAATAATTTTAAATAAGAATGTTTTTGGTAGTTATACTTATAATATAATATGTGTTTATAGTTCATACAATAAACATATAATAATATATTTCATATCTCTGATAATGGAGACTGTCGGAAAATGTATTGACGAATGTATTGAAAATGGAAAGATCGTTATTTTTGGTGGAAACAGGGGACACTATTTTTTTTTTAAAAAATTATATATTTTTTTCATTATTTAAATGATTTTTGCATTGATCAAAAAAAATGAATAGAAATTTTTTGTTGGTTTTTTAAATGGTTGCCATTGGTTATAAAAAATAAGTTAATTTTTTTTTTAAAAAAAACTACCGTAGATGGCAACCAAATTTAACACCAATATAACGAACAACGAAGTAAACGGGGGACATGCTATAGTAAATAGTATAGCATGTCCCCCGTTTACTTATATTGTATAGCATACAATATACACATGCACACATATATATATATATATTAGGTTTTATTAATTTGCTTAAATTTCACTTACCTATTATAGCCACCTCTTTGGCGGAAAACAGAAAAAGTATTTTCTATCACATCTGAATTAAATCTACTAGTGAGTAAATAGGTATATCCTAACTCACATTGCTGAGCATATATCATCATAATTGAGTTGATTGTCCAAATTAAACCGTCAAAGCATGGTGGTCTGGTATCCTGTCGTTTTTTTGTTATTTTTTTCTCAAGTTTTTCAATCCAATTTCTCGCTTCGAGTAAATATTGCAATTGCTGAGGACGTTCTTGAGAAATGGCACACTTAAACGGATTTGGATTGAATAAACTATTACTGTTTAAAACATCTAATAGATTATTTAAATCTTTTATCATTTCCATGGTATGAGGTGCAGTTTTAGATTTTAGCTGTTTAGTGAGGATACACGATTCCATTGTAGCCGACATGGAATTACTAAACAGTTGCATGGCAAGTTTGCAGGACATTAATTGGAATGGACCAGGATTCATATGATTGTTGGTAATTTTTAAAAGTGAACGGCTTGTACCACTATTCTTGTCCAATTCATACGTGTCTTTTAAATCTTGAAAAGATGTTTCATTTTCTTTGTAAATAAAATTATTTTTTATAAAATTGTTTCTTAAATTTTTATATAAATGAGGAACATCAAATATTGAAAATACTTTTCTCCCTCTAATTTCAATATATGGTTTATCTTTAGTCATGTTTAAATCTTTTTGTAGTGCTGAAACATTATTTGTTCCTTGATCGCATACCATTGATAAAACTGTAAAGCCACACTCGAATATTTTATTAATTGCTTCTATCAAAAGTTCACTTAATATTTTATGACTCACTGATGTTGATGGTAAAAAATACGCAAAAGGCAATTTCCAGTTTGAATATACTCCTCGTATCATAAACAATAATGCTTGACCAGCCAATTTATTTGATCTACCTTTAGTACCTAGATCTTCGTACCCTTCTATAAGATCAAGAAACTTGGAATATTCAAGGTAATTTTTAATTTTCATTTCGTCAAACACTAATGTACAAAAACGTTCCTCTTCAGTCATAGTATCAGCTTTGATTTTTAATTGTTTTAAAATTCCCAAATTGAAACCAGTTTTAAACTTGGAACTCCCAATCCAACGACGTATAGTAGATAATCCAGGTAAAATAATTTGTTTAGAGTTTCTTAAAAATTTATAAGCTGAAGGTGATTTATAAAATAGGCTTAATGCAAATTGTTTTTCATCAAAATCCCACGGTTTTCTCTGTGTTTTAGATCTTAAAACTTGCATTTTTACTAGTGCCTTAGAATCACGTGATGAAAATTGTATTGTATTAAAAATATTTTTGTTTCTTAAATTGGACCTTGAAATTAGCAAATTTTTACGGAGTTTTGAGATTGAAGCACGTTTGTTTTTTAATAATTTACTCTGGTTTTTAACTACTTGTTTTAATTGTTGTATCTTTTTATTCATTTTGTTCTTTTGACTATTTAAATTTGGAAAAAGTACTTTTGGAGTGATTGAAGGACTTGGAAAATTCATTGTTGTTTGTATTATCGATTTAGTGTTTGGAGATTTTGGAGATGATGATGATAAGTACGATTTTGATGAAAGATTTTTTGAAGATTTCGTTGGTGTTGGTAAATACAAAATATCTGTATTTTTCAAATGATAATCTTTGCCACTGGTGGGAGTTGTATCTGGAGAATTTATTCTTGATCTTTTGGATTGAAATAACGTCGATGATTGTTCGGGGCTTTTTGGAAAATGCTTCGGAATATAAGTTTTTTTTGGAGTTGATACTTTTAAAGTTACATTATCAGTTTCAAATACTTTTGGAACGGCCGATTTTATTAAATTACGTTTATTGAAAGTAAAATCAGTATCGGAGAAATGTAACATACATAAATGTTTTTTGTTTAACTCTTCGAGATCAAAATCTATGAGCTTAATATTACCTGTATTTTGTAAACATATTAAAAATAAGTAATAATTAAAATAAGTAACGGGATAAATATATTATAAGGATATCGAGGAAAACAATTACCTATTTTAATTTCTTATATTTTATGTCTCATAAATCTTTTTAGTATACTATTGTACCTTTATTGTACCAATAAATGTAAATAACTTTTTTATGTGTATACATAATGTTTAGTTTATTAAATTTGCAGCAATAATATACATTTATAAAATTAAATATAAAAAATAAATTATTTAGTTTTATTTTAATAAACAATAATATTACAAGTACCTATAAACAATAAAATTAAAATTTATTTTAAATTATTTTTTTCTGATTAACTTAATAATATTGTTGAAATCTGTTTAAATAAACGTACGCTAGACGGTTCTACAAATAAAAATTATAATGATCTGAGTGTACCTACTTATTGCCAATTAAATCCTTTTAAAAAATGTTGCTATATTTTTTGTAGTTAATCGTTTTATTAAAAAGGAAATTACAGTAAAGCACAGTAAACCCCTTATCTAGGCCAACTTCATTTTAACTTAATGAATATTCAGTATAAATAAAACATCCACGTTAGGCAAAGTAATGTTAAAAATATTTTATATTAATGGTAATTTTTAGATTTTAGCTAAAGCTTTTAGTTCTGTTTCCGTAATCACATGTTTAAATTCTTTTTTTAATAAGTACCCTATATGATCATTTAAATTATTTTTAATATACTTATTCAATTAAGTTTTAAGCAATTATTTTTTCTTATATTTTATTTGAATATACTTATCTGTAGTTTTTTTTATTCATTTGTTTAAAATAATCAATTTTGTATTATTCTCTATCTCTATCACAACTCACAAGCTTGCTTAAAATAGATAGATAAAATGTTGTATAAATAATGTATAATGTTAATTTTTATTTATGAATAGAAAAAGAATATATATACCTATTGTTTATATTTTCGTACAAATATCATTTATAATTAGCGTAATGACAAACATGAAAAATTTGTCACAATTTATTACAAATCGTTACAAATTAGAAACTTTAATAATTATTTTAATTATAGGTACTTATAAAATGTATATTATTTCTACATTAAATATTACAAAGTCAATATAATTCTAGTAATACAATTTGTATTTCCAATCATGAACTTCAGTTCAAATTAATAAGAACAATTCACCAATATCAGTGTATCTAATCCGACTACTGTATTTAACAATTATTTTATGTATAAAATTAGTTAAGCTTATACCTGAATTCTGAATCCATTTTTTACATAATTCTTGGTTTTTTGGGAAACGAAATAACCTTAATCCATCATAATTCCTAGGACTTTTTCCGCATCCGTAATATGCACATACGTTCCCACTTTTCCGTGACATTTTTTTAGATTTAAAATTTCTCAATTTACAATTAAGATGATAATTAATACAATAAATAATTATTACAGTAATTATGGGAGATCTGTTCACTTTAAAGTTCGAACACAAACAAACTGTTAAATTAATATATAATATTATAATAATCAAAAATAATAAACCTAGTTTCTTACTGAATTTACCCAGTTATAAATAATCGCTGAATCAAGCTCATTAAATCTATACCATTGATTAAATATGTATATTTAATCAATGTCTATACTTTATTAATAGTGTAAAATTTATATTTAGAAAATTATAGTATAAACTTAATCAATGGTAAAACCAAAATAGTAAATACATAACAGTGCACTCAATAGTCGACCTCTCACACTGCTATAATTTCACCATTAATTATAGAACAGATTCTATCTTGACTGAGAATCGATAAAAAAATAAAAAAATATATCAAAAAAGTTGCAAAAATTTTTTATAGGCATGGCAAATTCGATCCTGGCTTCTGCGTTTTGTAATACCTGTCACTGACCATTGGACTACTAGGTAGACACCGCGCCAGGTGTCTGGCTCCCACACTACCAAATTTCTGGCTCCCATAGTCGTGATTTCAGCGCTGCCATATTTTATCATTATATGAACTATCTATGTATATTTAATCAATGATAATAGCCACATCTTAATTGTATCCAAGTTAAAGCAGCCCGCTTCCCAATCATCACTATTGACATGCTCCACGAATGTACTACACACAACCAAAACCTAGTCCTTCAGACATTCACCTATGCATCAACGGTGTTATACAGTGTTTAGTCTTACGTAAATCTAGTTAGGTAGTTGACATATTCCCGAATCACACATTACTTTTGATAAAAATATATAATATAGTTATGCGCGCCGGAATGGTTTAGTAATATAGCAACACGTAAATAGAATTCCTATATTATAGTAGTATGGAGAACGTTTACAAACGTGAAATGCTTAATATATAAATCACAATTTTGAATGCAAAATGATATAGTATGGTATTAGGTATATAATACTAATAAAATTATTGCAATTATTGTGAAGATCGATCAGACAATCAAACATTTGGGACGTTAATGCATTATATCATTGATTATATATATAGATTTTGATTTTAACATTTTCCACGCTGGTCGTCGAACCATTAGCTTTTAAGTGATAGGTATAATAGGTAATATAAATATGACTACCAAAAATCGACGATTATAAATAGAATACATCAGTTGTACTCATATCGTATGAAGATTATTACTAGAGTTCGAAAGTTATAGGAGTTGCATATTGTTCTGTATGCTGTCGAATTATAGCAGACAAAGATAGAAATCCAAGCTATACAATGTTGAGTTTAAAAATTGAAAATTAAAAATGCATATTTTGCATATTTCGATAATTTTAGAGAAAAAGTACATATTTCGTCGATTTTCGCATATTGGTATGCATATATATAATATTTTTTACAAAAATTAACTTTTTTTCATTCTTAACCAATTTATTTTAAGTAATGTTACATAACACAACACTAATAACGTGAAAAACAACTTAACAGGTATTATTTAACATATATTTATTTCGTATTTCACAAATAATGAAAATATATTTATTTAACCATTTTTTCAGTTCCATAAAATTTCAAACACCAAACAGTAACGTGCCATATTTTTTAAATTTTTTATACATAAGAGTTTTAAATAATACAATTTTTTAAAATATATGTATTTAGAATTTTTTTTCATGTATATTAATAAATAAGTAACACACTTTTAATGATTTTTTTTTGCATATTTTGCCTTTTTTTGCTCCTATGACTTCCGAACCTTAATTATTACTCATTACATTATTGTATACCATTGACCCATAATGTGTTTATATACATATTACATGTATAATATATAAATAAACACGTTTACTATGTGTGTGTATTTGAATACATTTCTAAAAACTTTCTTGTAAATATATTCATATTAAAATCGTTAGTATATTTAATACATATTGAGGTTGTACGCACCAATATATATATATATAGTATAGTATATTAGTATGACCACCTGAAATCCATAACAACAATTCATACTATTTAAACAGGTTTCGAAATTTAATATGCATAAATTTACGAGGTATGATGAACGAACATGAATGATGTTGCGCAGCTGTTGGGGAAGTTGAAGATCAAAATTTAAAAAAAAAATGACACGCTTGACGCTTATTAAAATATTAAAATGAACACCTTAAGTCACGAGCTACATAAATAATAATGTAAGACAATTATTAAACGATTATTTTTTAAACTGGATAAATCGTATAGTTGCCGATAATAGTTGGAAGTCGGAACACTATTTTTATCGTAATTTATAGATAAACGCGAGTACGGGTATATGTGTATTCACCCAGACACGGCCACACGGGTATATACCTATTACTTAGTTAAAGGTATTATTGAAAACTGGTCCAGTAATAAATTAAAAATATGTGGGAATACCTACATTATTACATTGATTGTTTTCGACGGTGGGTTCGCATTGTTTATCGATCGACTATTTTTATTAATGGTGTACGTGCATTTTCAACCAACGAATACGAAAGTTGTGGTCTCGCGTGCGATCAGGAAAAATAATAATAATATTATCATTATGTAGCTTGTAGCTTTCTGTCGTCCCAACAGCTGCAGTAACACAATGCGTTTAATATATAATTGCTGTATTTTTCCGCGCACATTCAACAATAATAACATCACGTTGTGTATAGTAGTTGTTTGCACGCGTTATTAACCCGCGTCCCGCAGTCGTATAATATCGATATAATATTACTATTATATTGTAGCGGTCTTAAGAACTGGTCGTCGTCAACTTTCACGAGCGTCCGAATAATAATGACAATAATAATAATAATAACCATAATAACATGATAAAATGTTTAAAAAATAAATAAATATCGGCTGACGTTTCAGACAAGCAGAAAATAATAATAAAATAAACAAAATCCAGATAATGTATTTATGCTACGCCTGAATATATTATATACCTATATATACCAACTTAAATACCGTGCGATGCATGCGCTTTTACTAGCTAGGTATATTTGCAAAAAAAAAAAAAAACGTACATTATTGTGTATATTATGTAGTATATTATATTATAGGTACAAGACTTTCTCTGGCGTGAGACTTAAAGGTCATCTCCTCGCATTTTCTTCGTCTTCTTCTTTATCATAGCACTTATTATTATTATATATACCCATAATAATATTTATTTTTATACACGACATAGCAGTACGCCAAAATTCGCTTTCGTTTACAGATGCCTGCATAATGAAATAATAATAATAATAATAATACGAATATAATATTACGACGCTAACAATATCTACAGAACTTATGGTTTTTTGTTTGTTCGTATGCGTGAAACTACGAAGCGAATTAAATAAGTCGAAGGAGTAAACCAATAATAATGATATTGTGCAACGACAAAAACTTAAAAATTATTGCGGTACACAGTTAAAAAATATAGTACCAATATCTGACAGTTATTATTCCATGTACATGCCTACTTACATAATATTATGAACCAAAAGTACTTATCTAATGTATAATACTTACTATGTGATGCGCACTCGTTCGAGACTTATATGAATTAAGACGGGCCGTGATGAGTGATTACAATATAGGTATACGTGTATTATAAACCACCGTTGATACAAATATTATATATTTTAATAGGTACTTAATGAATCACGTCAATTAACGTGTCGCACGACTCTGCCGAGGAAACAGTCGTCGTCATTTACGTGTATTTATGTTACGTGGCTTTGGTATTTATGGTCTATGGCTCTATGCAATCCAATTGTAATATTATAATAATATCGTTAGTATCATAATATTGTATACCAATAAGTAGAACATGCGAGAGAAGTTTTGCGCGGGACATAACGTCTAGTGAATCATATATATATATATGAAATGGGCGATTCATCACACTTTTAAAAATTAATTTATTCGAATTTAGGTTTTTGTAATATTAATAAGTGTACCTATATACTTAAGGACTTCATTTTAAAATCATGAATTAATTTTTACTAAGTTTTCAAAGAGAGCTGTGTCTTGTGGTGGTACAAATCTGTTTTTTATTTCAACTATTAACAGCCACTAACTCGCTATAATATATTATTAAGCAGATGATTTTTTTTTTTTTGAAATAATCGACGCATCTAAATTGAAATTCAAACGAATAGTTCCCGAGAGTTTGAACTTTAAGTACGATGGATAATAATTAATAATATTATAATAGGTTTTGTGGAAATGGGGAATATAATGATTTGAAAACAATCTTGCTTAATATTAATAATAATGTATTTTACGTTATTATTATAAGAACTACACTAAATATTACATACATTTTATATTATAAGTAAACCATGTATTGACATGTATATATGTTTACGCTTAAAGCGGCCCATACACGATCAATAATATTGATCAATATTATTGACAAAATATTGACGAACATTGTCAACGACCACCAACGTATCAATATTATTGATCAGTATATCATTATCTAATTGTTATCAATATCCGATGATAATAATATACCATCAGGGTTATTGTCAATAATATTGAACAGTGCCACCAACGAACAATATTATTGACAGTATGTCAATGAAAATCAAAAAATTTTAATTTGTTCAATATTATATTGATCAATCCTTCAATATAGCCCATACACAATCAATATTATTGTCAATATCAAATATTAATCAATATTATTGATCGTGTATGGGCGGCATTATGGACGAGCCCATAAATTAAGTTTTATACATTTTTGGGCCTTTGAGAGCGTTACCATTACGTCATCGTGTTGAGGCCGGAAAAGTAAAATATTTGTTTTTCTGACCGATTTCATATTATAGTTGACATGAAAACCAAACAATAACAAAGATGAAATTAATGTTATAAAGTTAGGTTAGCAACCAATGATTAATATTTAATAATAATAGAATTACGTTAGCATAACAACCTAATTATACCTTTTTCAATTCTAAGGGTAACGATAATAATTCATAATTTATAATTAATTAATAATATATATTATCAATAATTTATTACTTCCTATGTTGAATGAAATCAGTAGCCGCATGAAATTTACATGTGCCGATGATGTATCTGCATTGTATTGTGGATACTCTCTATCTTTTTTACTACTTATAAACTCATAACTCAGGATCTACTCGTTCATATCGAAATACCCATATAAAATGACAACCCAATCGGTTCAGCCGTTTAGAAGTTATGTGAAAAAGATAAGCAAGGAAGGATAATTCATGCTACCCGTTGTCCAATTATCCATTTTCCTGTAGTAATGGAGCATTTTTCCGCAGTAAAAAGTAGCCTATGTTCATCACTTCATCAGGTATAATGCTACGGGCTACGGGCTAGGCGGCTTTTAATGATAAAACAATTTTTCAAATCGGTCTAGTAGTTTTGGAGCCTATTCAATATAAACAAACAATCTAATCTTTCCTTTTTATAATATTAGTGTGGTAAAGTATAACGAGCAGTGTATGCGCCACTGAGAACTCTAATTATATTAATTGTTACAGGACAGCCGGGTTTTCCGTTTTTCCTAGTAGGTACTGTACACCGTAGATTGTTACTGTAGTCATCGAAGGAAAACGGATAAGAATATAACACAAATTGGGAGACTCGCGGAAATAACCTTAAAAAACAACAACAACAATATTACAAATTATTTTGTCACCTAGTTCACACCTACCTTGGCAGATTGCAACTATACTGATTTACCTAACCAACAATGTAATAATAATAATAATAATAATAATGTATCATACTATTCATACTATAACTATCTGAGAACGATTATTTTGTGAAATCGTGGAGGATTGTCCGACGTTAACTGACAAAAGAATTGTATCTGACCGAAACGTTTTCCAATAAAATGTAAGACACATATTATATATTATTATATACAGTCTCGCAGAAAAGTTTTATAGAAAAAATTATTATTTTTATTGTTATTAATGTCTGTTGTGCGTGGTTTATGGAAAACTGTGACAGCAACGTACAGCATACTGCATATACATATGTATATATACGTTATACATTGTTCTGGTCGTTTGCGTCTGTGATGACGGGTGTAGAACGAGGAGAAGATTTCCCCACCCTCCAGTCGCATGCCGACCACAAGGATCTGATACTTTCTATTTTTTGTTTTCAAATCTAAAAACAAAATCACAGACGAAAATCGAAAAAATTATTAAATCCCTTCGCTTGTAATATTTGTGTGATGATTCCAAACAAAAGAGGTAACTAATGTTCAATTGGACAACAAAGTAGCTACAGCTTGGCCTATAGGACGTGATGTGGTGATATTATTATTAATATTTTTGATGGTTAAAATATCGGTAACGAATTCGACAAAAAACGATCTTACTTATTTTAAATGTGGACACAGTTGCACACAAAGTGTAGAAGACGACCAGCAACCGAAATATTTATATACCTTTGCCTATATTATGCATGATATAAATAGTGTCGACTTAAATATTGTATACAACAAACTTTGTTTTGAGGAGAAAACAGAAATATTAATTGTTTAATGATTATGAAAGTTATAAAAATTTACCGTCGAAAAGGGAACAATAATATACTATATACGCTACTTATATTATAGTATTACTATAACTGAACAACTAATTTTTTGCAGCAAATATAATATTATGTTATTAACGATGCAACACGCAAATAAGAGGGAAACATTTGAATCGAATCGGAGGAAGACGTTTTAAGAGTTCAAAAATATACAATATACATGGAATGGATGTTTTAATACAAATTGTTTACAGAAAAACGTGCGCGTGGCGTACACATACGCATATCATATCCGATACAATAATCACTAAATCACTCTATAAGTATATAGGTATACGTGTACGATTATTATTTGCGAAAGCACGAATGTACAAATACACATTAAAACACTGGTCGTGCTACTTAACCAAATGGTTGGCTTACGCCCGATCTCACAGCTGTGTTGTCGAATACACGGCCGAACGTATTTTTATGCCGCACTATAATAATAATAATGATAATGATAATAAAATAACGTCGATTGTCCCGCGGGCGTAAAAGCTTTCTCAATCACGACGTATACTGCCGCAGCAGTCATCAGTTATTATTCTAATTAAATTCCGACATTGAAATGGATTGATCGATCAGACCACGCGCATTATTTTAAAATGCATGACCGCCCGAGCGCAACGAAATATCAATAAATCAGACGATCGATGATATACCCTGTCGGAATATTATTGACGAGTTGAAAATATGCGAACGTCGATCTAATTTGAAAAGCAAATGATAATAATAATAATAAATGAAAAGCCGAATAATTTAAAATCCTTCTACAACAGCTAACACCTATATTTACTATATCCTTGGGACAGAGACCCACATGCATATAAACTCGATAATTATTTATATTATTGGATTTATGCAATATTTATCACCATGCCAAAAATTCTGTAATTTATCTTAATACTCATATCGTTGAGATATAATCTTGCGGTCCGTCTGCAGAAGATGCTTATATAATACGGTGAAAATCTTTATATCCTACAACATATATATCTACTTTGAAAACACGATATCTGACGCGACATAATTTATCAACGTGAACTCTATTATCAGATAGGACAGAATTTGCTTAAAATAAAAAAATGCGAAATGCTATTTTATTATTCACTTATACACGCGTAATATGTATACGTAATGGTAATAATATTAATAATGATATCATAAGTCATAACAAACACATGGCATCTTCTACAGTCGACTCAGACGAGAATAATATTACAATATTATATATAAAAGTATGCGTTATTGTCTGAGTATTAGAAACGTTCGTATCCATATTATAATACACATCATAATATTATAGTCACTTATATATATATTATATACATTATTATTGCAACGGCGGTCGACCAACGCAGGTACGATCTCTATTCGATGTTATCCATCAACGGACTTATATAATATAATCCGTCCACAGAGGCGTGGGCCTCGATTTTGTGTGCACACAGTGTGTAAACCTTCGTTATTAACTCATATTTTGTGTGTATATACATTTATGTATATATATAATTTTATATTACATCGCATAGCGCTGCAGTATATACCTTACAATATATGTGTGACGTGTGTAAACACACAGAGTATACGTCGTGTACCTTAAAACTTATATTTATTTTATTGTATAAATACTAAGCGAGTATTATAGTATTATTATACAGCCCGATATAGATATTATATACCGTGGTTGGTTAAGTTATAGGTTTTATGGTTAAGTACCGAATGTGGCGGCTGCAGCGGGCAGTAGTGTATATATAGTATACCTAATCGATTTATTATTACGTTTACATAATTATCATCAACTATTTTACCATTATTATTATTATTCTTATTATTCGAGAAGTAGGTATAATTCGTATTATTTCTTGAGGAAAAGAATTTTTTTTTATTAGGTCTATAACTAGCAATTAACATTAAACCCCATTCAAGTGCAGATGTCGCTTTTTATGTAAAAACGTTTTCCTTTATCGAGTCCCTATATAAAATGATAAAGAGACTTTTCAAATAAAAATGAATTATTATAAAACTTACGAAATATTTACAACGAATATATTTTATTGAATTAACATAAATAATTACTCCGTGGGCATCGGCTTATAGTGTTTATACTGCAGAACAGACGGCACAATATCGAATACCTAGCGTACGTATACATTATTTATTTAAAGCTCCCCTCCTCTAAAGCTATAATATTTGAACAAAATATATAAAATATTTACGGCCGCGTTATAATGTGATAAATAATAATAAAATAATATATAATAATATGTATTACAATATCGTACAAATTGTTGCATATTATAACAAATACGTAATATACATTATACATACTTATATTTATATACATACCTATATGTGAGCATTTTTTTATTCATAAATATTATATAATATGATATTTTGACCACCTTTTATATCCTATATGAAGACTATGCTTTTAAACAACTTTAGGTTCGGATTTTTATTCCCGAGTGGGAGAAAACGTACTTATCTATTTTTGGCAAAAACCGATATATGCGGTCGGGTTATCAACTCAATTTCAAAACGGACTAAAAATATAGGTGTATCGTTTTTAAAATATATTTCAACAACGTTTCAACCGATCCGAACCAAAATAATATGTTAAGTACGGTTCAATTAGAAACTAACAGCCATCATGCTATACCGATTCGGTCAGAGCTCAATATATAATATTGTACTGCCTTCATTTGGATTAGACGTTGCCACTGGCCAAAACAAATTTTTTTTTAAAATATAATTCGTATATATAATATATCATTGTCTTTAATATTCGTTTAACGATCGACGTTCACGACAAGCCATATACATAATATATAATATAATATGAATATATCATTATAATAGGTTAATCAGACACGAACAACGGGCGTAGATCAGCCCATTCCAAAACGGATTGTGCGGGTTTAACATCAACCGAAGTAGCGAACTCTTTAAGCACAACAATATTATAACCGCTCATTAGCAATAATAGCTGACTACTCATAATACGTTATATTACGTAAGTACTCAACGATTTCGATTAAATATTGTATACCTATCGACAGGTATACGCACTACGCACGATATGTTATCGTCAGTTGAATAGTTAGATCTTTTAGATGTCTCATCAACAGTTCATAATATTCGAAAATATATTATAATTTGACTCAATCGCTTGCCGTGTCTATATTAATAAGATTTTGACAACGATGTGATACGACGCTTTTTGTACACATATGAATATATGAGATGTTTATGATCGCTACACGCCACTAATTAGCATCCTGAACTAAATTATTACAAGCTCTACGTATGAACGACGATATAGAAGGTGAATACACCGTATGGTAGGTATGAAGAAATGAGTTGTTAAACTGTTTTTTTCTTTTCATTATTATATTATCGATCTATCTATTTTCGATATAAACAGCGTGGAACAGAAATATCTGAAAATAAGAAAATTGTACTAGTCAAAAGTATGACTCACACTTGAATATTTTGTTTTGGCTCACGAAGTACGAAAATTAAATATTTTTAGTTTAGTTTATATTATATTATGGCGTTGTCATTGAATATTTGTGTGTGCATGTGTAGCTTATATAGACTAAACACGTGACTGGACCGATTTTGTCAAGAAATTTCAGAAATTGTTTTTAGATTTATCAGAAAAGCTTACACAGTGGTTTGAACTACGTTAAAAAATATACCAAGTGCTATCCGACACAGACGGATAACGATCGAGTTTATTCACAAAGCGAATTATTCTGACTCTAATTTGCCAATGCGAGATGTATACATTAAAACCGATAATATACACCGATAACGCTGGACTAATTTTAGATATATTTTTTTCTTTTATTTACGGGCAAAGTTAGGTTGTACGCACAGCTATAAACAATCATAAATAATATGTGCAACACTGTGCAAGTTACTAAACTATACAGAACACGGAAATGTCGGTTGTATTCAATGTTTTAAAGCTTTGCAATTTATCGCGAAAATTATATGACTTTGAATAAATGAAAAAATGAAAAATAAAACCCATGATTTTGCGTTATAAAATAAAAATATTTAAATAACTTTAACGGAAGTGTAAGATTATAAAATTTTATAAAAAATAAATACTTAATGTGGTTTCACTAAAACCTTATAGTTTTCGAGAATATTACCAAATTTAATTTCGATAAAAATTATATTCATTCCCACGAGTATAAATACAAGTTTTGATATTCAGCCAAAGAATAGATAATAATATTATAATAATAGCACATGCAATCAATTTATGTTTTAAATAAATTTACCCGTGGGTATATTATAAACTTTATTAGTTTTCAATTACTGTTAATGCGTATTGTACTTTTATATCCTACTGTATTCCTAATAGAATGAAAAAAAGATATCTATATGTATTAGTCAAGACGAAAAATACATCAAATAATTAACTGAGAAATCTACTGCAGTTTTCAATAAAATTAAGTAATTTAAATATTACCTAAAATTATCTACACATTTTAATCTAATTGTATTATTAGTGATACCTAAAAGACAAGATTAAATTATCTCTTCCACATTGAATTATAAATTGAAAAAAGAGCTTTACAAGTACCTATATAATATGCATGATTATGGTATATGAAAGCGTACTGTTAGCGTAAAGTAAAATGCTCTTACGTCACAATACGAGACACAAGTAAAACGTTTATTTTACAGATTGAGCTAAGTATTGCGTTTGTCCAGTAACATCATTAAATGTACACAACTCGTACAATACTGTTTTATATCGTTATATTATATTTATGATCATCGTTCTATTTTTTTTTTGTTTTTAATTTATCGTTTATTTTAAACGCACGCCTAACAAATCGTAATTTTTCAATGATTTACTCAAACAGTTCAATTTAAAATGTAAATATTCCTGTTATATACATTATTGATACGATTTGGTACAATAAAAAAAAATATAATTTACTAATTTTTAAAATTTCACGTTTTTTTGGTTTGTAAATTGATTACCTCATTTGCATTTGTTTTTTTTCTGAACTAGGTCATTTATTTTTATTTTTAACAAATGTAAACCAAGATAATTATTATATATTAGATTTTCTGTTGTTTTTTTTTTTTTTTTTGGAATGTTCACAGTCATTATTTATACATTAAATTTACTAAAAAAAAAAAAAAAATAATTAAAAAATACGAACGTCGCATAACCATGGTCATTGTTTGATTAAAAAATTCCATTGAGGCAGCGGAAGATTTTCGTACACTCCAGAACCCGATTTAAAGATTTTTGGACCGATAAACGATTTAATTTGTATACTTTTAATCTGAGGTATATGCGTTAAGATAATTCGATGCTTATTGTAGAAAGAAAATTGTGTTGTCTATACACTATATACTAAAAACAACTGTTCACATTTCAGAATTTTGCTTTGAAACCAATTTTATAAGAGTATGAGTTTTTCAAATCTTAACGTTAAAGATGATGATACTATTGATGTATAGTTGACTCGATTGGCGTTTATTGATTTATCCTTTGTTTGATCCGTGATATGCATATCATTATTATTATTACTATTTTTTATTTATTTTTATTGTTATTATAATTTAAAATAACTCTCTAAAGTATTGGTAGGGGTCGTTAGAAGAGATTTACACATTATATTTATTCATATAAATATGGATTCCATAAAAATGATGAATAGACGGATAATATCATTATAAATCCAGTTTGTCCGATTTTGTTACGTATACATGAGAAGGATTCTCGCTAAAATTAAATCTTTTAGAGTATACATTATTATTATTATCTTTGTATTACGCATGATGCCGAAATGTTTCTAGAATTGGTCGCCGAATCATAATATAACAATATTGAAATATTGAAATATATTATATCGCGTGGCTTTAATATTCACGTGATATTGTTGTAAAGGCATCCAGAAAATGTGATACATTTTTTTTACGTTTACCGAGTTCTAATCTCAAAACTTTATAACAATCGCCATCGTATATAATACTCTACACGATGTACGTGCAAATGCACCATATCTGCTCTAGAGTAAAACATAGAATTTAATATTATAATATAATATAGTGCGTTGACCTGTGCCTGACACGGTAGTCGGATCGAATCGTCAACACAACCACACAGCGCGCCGAGGAGGTTTCCGGCCGTCCAAAAACTCCATTGTGTTGGCCGTTTATGAACAATAATATGATGTAAGTATAATATGTAGGTACCTACCATTTTAATATGGTATTATTATAATTATTATCATTGTTAAAGAGTGTTGTACTAGGCCATAATAAGAGTATTGTGGCTTTTATTTATTTTTCGTAATTCGACGAATATATACATGACTGATGACCGCGCAGACCGTTGTTATTGTGCGTCGTACACTTTTAGTATGTAGGTACACACGACCTCTCCGCTACACGGACAAAGTCGTAAAAATAAATTGACATTTTGATTGAAAAAATAACAACCAAATTATAATTATATAATATACGACCGGTATAAAAGTGCAAGAAACGCTTTGTTGGAGATGAGGGAGGTGGAAACAAAAATACGACCTTCGACCGTTTGAGAATGCCAGCTCGATGGACTTTACGAAGGCGATTATTGTTTTGGACATTTTATAGTGAAATCGTTAAAAAATAAAATAAAATAGATATAAAACACAAAACGACCGATTACGCCCGCGGAACGTGCGTTTAGTGCGGAACCGAATTAGAGTTTTTGAACATTTGTTTTCGTCATAATAATATACAATAAATATGAGTGTGTATGCTTAATATATTATTGAGACGTGTCGTCCGCGTAGGTCGAAACTTGAAATTATATTGTCAATAACTTCGTGCGCTACGCGGACATAAACGTCGTAAGGCCGATATTATACTCGCAAGTTATTTAGGAATTGAATGACCATTGACCGGGCTATAATATTATGCGCACGAAAGCCTAACTTTGTGTCTATTATATTATTATTGTTTCCCTGCAGGTGATATGCTGCAGCGAGTCCGCCGAAAAGTAAATTTAAATTTTTTTTTTAAAATATAATATGGTAAATATTGACGAAAATATCAAATAAATTGCAACAGTTTTACTGTTTGATATCTCTAGCTACAGTGTATGTATATATTTGTTGTCTCAATATATTTTGACATAAAATCCATTATACTACGTCCTTTGATCCCATTAACAAATTGAATATATAAATTCATGACAAAAACTCTATGATAAT
This sequence comes from Diuraphis noxia, assembly GCF_037042655.1. Classification (NCBI taxonomy): domain Eukaryota; kingdom Metazoa; phylum Arthropoda; class Insecta; order Hemiptera; family Aphididae; genus Diuraphis; species Diuraphis noxia. The sequence continues at coordinate 71,846,760 of NW_028301713.1, forward strand.
ATTGACATGTATGTTTGGCAATAACACGTTTCACCGGAGATGAAAAAAAAATTATGTGAATATTTTTGTCCGTAGTTTTTGAATTATTAGCGTATACTATATCGTGTTTTATTGAGGTTAATCGAAACGAATTTGACACGTTTAATATAATATAGTAACACTCTACACCAAGTCCTATATACCTACAACTATAAAATATTATAAAACGTGTCTTGCAAAGGAACAACCTTTCATGACTCCGCATCACACAACAATATATTATGTTTTAATTTAAAACAGAAAAAAAGACGCTGTCCGACTGTAAATTGATATAATTAAGAAAATAATATTACATTGTTACAAGCTTATATTTTAAGAGTTTAAGAGCTTGCGAAAGAGTTTTTGATGTGTACGCTAAATGCTAATGTATAATATTTATTTCGAAATGAAAAACGTGCGGCGTCATATTATGATATAGCGTTCAGGGGCGTTACTGCTGCAGCTGCAGGTGATAATATTATGGCATATTTCAATCTCACATAGGTATATTGCCCGCGCGCGTTCCACAAAGAATACTGACAATATTATTTTGTTTGCACAAGGCGATGCGGTCTGGGGAGGGGGAAAGGGTGTAACGTCCGACCATATCATTATATTATATACCTACAATACTATACATATTATACATAATATTTTAATTACGCGATCGATGGCCGGTGTATATAATATATATTATAAATATTAAACGATGTGGGCGTGGACGTAGAGTGGATTTTCTATTACTGCGACTACTGTGCAGCGAGTGACGGGGATGCTACCGGACCTCGAAACAAGGCGCGAATCAAATCCGAGTAAACAGTATAAATTAAATACTTCGGAATTCATGCGATTACATCGGAAACGACACGAATAATGAAATCTGTTACTATGTGCAGTACATGACACGTACCTATAGACGTATACGCGTGAGGAGATTTGATATTATACAATAATATCACTGCAATAAATTGGTGTCGTCCTCGTGCGGTGGCAGCGATGACGAATATAAAAACCACCCGTGGCTTTTTTGTTTTTGGTAATTTTACATCAAACTGCGCATAAAACGATTATATTATTTAAATAGTTTACTCGTATAGAAAGAGAGAGAGAGAGATAAGAGAGCGTGTGGTAAGAAATAGCATACGATCCATCAAAGTGATGGTGGCAATCAAACGGAGCTTAGATGACAATCCTCCATCAACTACATCGACATATTTCATATATTATTCTTTCATCCCCTTCCTACAGCCACCGAAAAAAAGCAAGTCACACGCTAAGTACAATTTCTGTGATTTGTAGAATCACAAGCGATACCTATATAAGCTATTAAAATTCAATGACTTTTTGTTTCATAGATATATTATTTTTCGATAAACTATTGATATTTGATTAGACTTTTGACTACTTCGTGTCGGTGAAACTTTTCGATGCTCTAGCAACATAATATTTATCTATCCATCTCGCTATCGCACCTCACTCATGTTAGCCACTTCAAACTTCCGCAGCAGTATACTGTACCCCATAGACAGAGACGTATTCAGAAATTTGGCGCCCGGGTGCCAATGTTCCCCCCCCCTCCCACAAATTTTTTTTTTACTTTTTCAACTTACCAAGCGCGTTGGAGCTTACTTTCCGGTGACAACCCGTTATCGTTATTCTTTTTAGAACAAAAGTTAGAAAAAAAAGCAGATTTTAAACTTTAAATATTATGTTATCTTTATAAATTAATCACATTTAAATATTTAATATAAAATAGGTTTAGTTATTATCAACTATAATTACAAAACAATAAATATTTAAAATTCACATATTTTTCATTTTCATTTTCATTAACAGAAGATGGGTTATGTAAAAATCTAATGCCGCCCCTATAAAAATGCCGCCTGGGGCGATCGCCCCCTTTAGCCCCCCCCCCTAAATACGTCACTGCCCACAGAGAACCACCGCTATAAAATACAAAACTTTTTTATTATTAGTGGGTGGATTTATAATTTAATAATGCGTTTATTATTATATAATCATATCAAAATGACAGCCTCTTTAATATTAATATTATACCTTAGTATATATTAATATTATGTTATAAATTATAAACGTTCTGCTTGTAAATCATATTATTATATAATTATTATCTCTATTATTATTTAACAAAGTTCAAAAGTTAAACGGCTGAAAATTCGCCAGTACATAGTTTAAAAGTACGTTAAATAGCTCTCAGCGATATGATCCGTTTGAGAAAAACCACACGAAGTTCTTCAAACACACACAAGAAAATGCGATATAATATATTAAATACTTTTAAGTCAACTTCGTGCTGCAAATAGATCTATTATATTGCAGATATATTGCATATTCAAAATAAAAATTGTCCTTTCAGATTGGAAATTTTTACTTATATACAATTTTTATATTATAACTTATAAGTAACATTAGGCATGTGTGTGGTTGGGCAACGGAAAAAAAAAATTAATAATTATTAATGATGCTTAATATTATGAAAAACGATTTCGTGAGTAGTCCCACGGATTATGAACTAATTAAAATAGGTCAGTACCTACGAATTTAACGATTGCAATGACATTAATTAGGTATAATACTAGAAACTAACCTAACCGTCCCGGATGAGTGTTTTCCCGGAATCTGTGCCAATATTTCCTTGTGTCGACGAGTTGCTTTGTCATAAAATTATTATTATCTTTTACATATACAATATGGACAAGTCATAGTCTCCAGTAGAGCGGTGGACGGGAACTTTTAAACAGGATGTACAGTGTACACATAGGTGTATTATACTATTTAGTTGCAAGCGAATTGGCGCATCACGATTTTCACTATCTTGATTATAGAGTTTTTAATGTGATAAAACGATATATAAATGAAATTCCTGGTGTTATTATACAAGCGGCATTGAACCGATAAACCAGTTTTTGCAAATTAAAATATTATTAATAAAGATAACTGTAAAAAAAATATATTACTATTATAAAAGCGAAATCTAAAATAGTGTAGGTACAATTGAAATGATAATAAACAAAATTACAAGCACCATTAAGCCATTAACCATTCTGACTATTAACATTAATATATTACCGCACACAATATGTATACTTTCGGAATACCTTGATGAATGATAATATCATATTGGAGGATTAACGGCAGCGCCAATATTATCATTATAACTTATAATGAATATTTAAATACGATTGCGAAATAAAAACGTATCGCATATAAATAAAACGTAGGCATCTGTTTGATTTTAAGTAACTATATAAGACCATAAAATTACGAAATAAATATTATTTTTTGTATTATAAAAACGCATTTGAGGGCCTTTTCAAATAATAATTTACTATAGGTACTTCGCAGTTATTTCGTAACCATCGTTTAGAATACATCGATAGCAAAACGCGTATTTTTTATTACTATTGGAAGATATTATTATTGTTACTACGAGCTTTTGACCAACCTATGGTACTTGCCTAAGAGTCATCGAATTTTTTCGCGCTTACTAATAGAAAAATTACCTGTTAAAAGGCTTAGTGTACAATATAAACTTGTGGTTACTATTCTCGTCAGTAAATTTTCAAAAACCCTGCCGAAAATATTATCAACGATTGTACACAAAATAATATTAACAAAACTGTAATATAATATTATTATAAGGTGCATAATATATAAAATCGTCAGGTGCGCCTACCTATTCAATCATACTAAAAAGCACCTTCGCGACAATGATGTAACGCTCGGCCATTAAAAAAAAATTCTAAATAGGTAGGTACCATGAATTCATATAGGTACTATACGCATATTCATCAGTGTATAGTATAAACTATATAAGTTGGTTGTAACTACGTATTTTAATAACCTCGATTTCGTTCATGACCACGTATAATTATTGTGTTAATACGCCGAACGTGACTCAAAAATATTAACGATATTACGATGCAAAGTCGATTTTTTTTTCGTAGGTATTACATATAATATCATTATCATATTTCGCGTGTCGCCGTGACGAATGTAAATAGGTACGGCTAGTGCATAATATTAAAGTGTCTGGAAATTTGTAGAATACGAAATCGCATGATATATATATATAGCACATGTAGACTTATTCCCGTCCTCACTGTCAATTGGACTTTTGTCGACAATCTTAACGAACTATACACTATATAATACATATATTCGTACAGGTTAGAATCTATTATAAGAACACTTACCAGATTTCACGTGTTTGACAAACGACCACGTATCTACAAGCAAACAAATCTGTAAAGAAAAAAACAGTATTTATTATTGAAAATTAGAAAAAAATATCACATTTTGAAATCGAAATCGAAATCAAGATTACATTTTATGTGTTGTAAATGTTAAATGGTAACGCAACATTTAGCTATTATCGGTCACATGCCATCGTGGTAATAACGTTAATTTTAACACGCCAATATGAACTAGCTAGTTTGATTAAATCAGATATACCAATTACCTAGTTTTCCGCTACCATACCGCGTATTGTAGACAATCAAGCATTGGAAGTATATAATTATGAAAATCAGTGGTATTGATTAGTAAACAAATTGATTCTTTGAATAACACATTTTTAATACCGATGGATATAAAATATTTAAATAATACTAATAACACTAATAAAAAATATAGCACTTCTGACCTATTGAGATTGTACAACTTTTATTTGTACGTACCTACCTACTGCATATTATTATACTCGTAAATTTCTTTGACTGCACATACGCATAATATTACATAATGTATTTAATATTATGTTACAGACAATAAAATGGTAAACGAAACAAAAAAATAAAAAATAAACATAAACTGCATATTATTATAAATTCTTTAATATTTTTATATTATTATTTATTTAACGACAATACTGCGTACTATGGAACAAGTCATCTTGTTCCATTTTACACGAACATTGTTTTAGTTATAAGACTTATTCCTTTTTACCCGAGTATTATTAATTGTCATTATGACTTGATTCATTTTTCCTGCGGATTAAGATAAGAAAAATAATCAAACAATATTTTTATTTCTATAGTCGGGTGAATGAAAAGTGGCCGCTGATGCCCACGCACCTAGCGGTGAATTTTCATCATTGTACCGCAAAATTATGGAAAAAAGCGCACGCATTTTGAATTATTAATCATTATTAATCGCATTTTACGTGATTCACTTTGAGAACCCATGGCTTATCGAAAAAAAAAAGGTTCCTATCATATTGCCAGCGGCCACTTTTCATTCACCCGACTATAATATTGAAAACCGTAGAATTTTTTTTTCTAGATGGCGTATTAATCGAAAAATGGCTAAATTTGACTTTGATTTTAGGTTATGAACAATAAATAATATTATACTAATATGTTATAATATAATACCTATTTATTTTCTGAATTTAAATAAGATGCATCTCGCCGGGGTAGGGGGGGGGAGGTGATATGAGTTTACTATCTAGGTACACATAATATATAATTTATATTGTTATTGTACCTACCATATTATAGCTGCAAAAGGCGGACACAAATCTTTTTCAAAAATTTCTGCTGATTTTTATTTATTAATTGTCGGTATAATATTAGGTACCGCATAAACTATTATTCCGGTATAATATGATTGCTGTTAAAAGGTGTTAAATTTACATAAATACATAATCCCGCCGACCATAATGATTATACCAGAGGTCGAATTCGCACCGTTACAGTACAAATGTTATCGTGTTACAATATTAATGGAAACGGACGGAAACCTATATAAGCTGACCAGCCCGTAGTCGATTGTGTCATCGTGCGTAACTTTAGTTACATATATTATATATTATTATTATGATTTATGATTAACTTCACATACGCGCACACTACACGTCTACACTTTGGTCATAGACATTCCGACGATGAATGACATCCGCGTGAAATGAGTAAATAACGTTCGAAAGTGATTTTCAAGGTGTCTTTACGCGTCGCGCGACGTCATCGTCCACCGATTTCGTAACGTTTCGTTTTCGTCTAAACATTTCGGGGGCGTCAAAACTTTCAAAATACAGACGGCGAAGAATCGCATCAAGTCCCCCGCGATTATTACGTCCGGTTGTCGAAGTGATCGCGACTATATTTTTCCTCAACTCATGTGTATATAATATTTGTTATATACAAAACGTGTCCAAGGTCCAATAAGTCTTTCTTATAGGTGTAAATAAGTTTATCGTTTATATTTCTGACTGTAGCGTGCGCGTTATAAAACTGAATAAAGTTTTTTTTTTTTAAATTATTATTTATAAAAGATATTTATACAATGTGTAGGTATACAATAACTAACGATACAATAAGTAAATATGGTGACATTAATTATTGGGTATATAGACGCGGCTGCGGCGTGACATTGACACTTCTTCCATTTTATAAACTTAGCGGAGTAATTTGGTATAGTATAATACTAAATATCAGTTAATATAGATTCTGTGGTCATTTACATCCAAGACGACGGGGAGGGTTGTCAGGTACTTAATGTGTGAGAGGAGAGTTTAGATATATGAGGGAGCTTGTGTGATTGAAAGAGTTTTTATAAAAAAATGTATAGTGATATGAAGTAAGTGTAGATATTGTTGGTACCTATATGTTGAAGTCATGATGTATAGCATATACATTATACATTGTATTGTAATGCAGCATATACGATTATGATGTACCTATACAGGGAGCGTTAGAAAAAACACGAAAAGAAAAATTGAAAAATCTTATATTAATTAAGGTTTAAATTTATTGAGGCCCCTTGCAAGAGTTGGATTCCATATGCCATTGCGGGATTTTGTATTTATTTGTAAAATTGTAAATTAATGTTTTGTTGTTTAGAGGGATTTGGTATCGAAGTAGTGGTTAATTATTTTATAGAATCTGAAGTTAAGCCACGGTTTGTTTGTCTATACTTATTCCAGGTTAATCTTTTGCTTAGAAGTGCACCTAGGTATTTAACAGATTTGTCTTTGGGGATTAATTGGTTATGTAGATGCAAAATGTATATTTTATGGGCTGAGAGTAACGGTGATGTGGGTGGATTTGATTTGGTTGATTTTAATTTTCCATAAACTGAACCATATTATTCAATTATTGTAACTGGATTAGGTTGTATTAAAGGTTGTTTGTGGAAAATATTATATCGGCATTAGATCAAGTTATGGCTATATCATCGAATCCCGGAAAAAAAATCCCCGTAAAAAAATCTCTAACTATAATTTTACTATACCTAATTATATATATATATATATTTTTTTATTGATTAACTAACTAATATTATATTATTATTATATACACTATAAAAATAAAACAATATATACAATTTTTTTCCAATTTTTAAACTACATATATGATATAATAAATATAATTTAAATGCATTTTATAGTGCATTTCTTATAAAATAATATGTTGGTACAAATTAAAAATTCATATTTATTAAAAAATTTTAATGTTTTAAATGTATTTGTATAATTGTATAGAAATTAAATGTTTTATGCTGTATAATATGTATATTAATGTATCATTATTACTATTTATTATTTTTTTTTACCAACTGATATACATACTCTAATAGTCGAATATACTAATTAGGTATATTATTATAATTATGTAATTTTTTAAATAGTTGCTTTGGGGATTTTTTTTCCGATTACCATATCATCGGTGAATGTAGATTTATCTTGTTGGATTGTGGTGTAGGTCTGCTGATATTTATAATATACTATATTATGTTTCAGAGACTACTGTCTAAGTTAAAATGTATGGTATCAGTTGTGTCGATATCATTTTTGAAAACGTTCAAAAATGATAAAATGAAATTTGCAGGTACGTAAATATTTTTGACCATATAGTATTTCGAATTTGTTCAATAACGATTGCCTGTTTGAGAACACTGTTTTAAATAAGCTTATACAACTTTTCAAGTCGACAATTTTCTTGTTTTTGCAAAATAATTTCTTAACATTTCGATTTACTTATTATATGTTATATCTACATACACGAATTAGGCAAACGTACTAGACGAGGTAATACAATGTTATATATTTGTTTGACAGTCGAGTACTTGAATACTTTGGTAGTCGCGGTGAAGTACTACATATAATATTAGTAGGTATATTTGAAAATCACCGAATGTCACAGAACCTAGTGCATCCGGCAGTGACCCACACAAAAGTGTCAGTGACATCACGAAGTTTACCTCGTGATCGTGATTTCATCGAGATTGGTCATATGTTTTTTTCGTTACCTGCACGTGCGACCGACCGACCGACGACAAACAACTGTTGTCCGCGTACGTCGTAGGCTCGCAGCCCGTAGGTCGTTAGAGGCAACTCGGCAAGACATGATGAAATCAGTAGATTACATGATACTATATACATACATTCACCGTAGTCTTTATAATATTTACTAAGCATACGAGACAATGCGTTTCCGTCGATAATAAATTTTACGAACGAGCGAGGTGCGGCGGTGCAGCTCTCCGACAAGGCCGTCTGTTATATTTTCACGTTTATATTATAATCATAATAATAGTGATAATAATAACAAAAACATCGAAATGTACGAGTATCTACGACAATAATTACTAATTAGAACAATAATATCACAAAGGTTCAGGTCATGCAGATTTGAAATTGTTCCGAAAAAACGAACTTTACTGTTCGGCGCGTTATTAATTAGTGCGGGTTACGATTTTTCATGGTATGTGTTAGAGAAAAAGAGAGATAAAGAGTGAGAGAGAGAGAGAGAAGTAGTTTAGGTGTAGGTGTCACTTGATTCGGTCCAATGCACTTCAGGGCATCGCGCCCGCTACGGAACAGACGGTTAATCCAGCTGTTTATTTTAATTTTTTCTCTCTTTCTACAATTCTATTCTTAGCTAGTCGACCATCGTCCACCGTGTAGAACGGATTATACCCATTATATAAATTGCTAAGGATGCAAATTGGATCTAAAATTACAATGATTCACACCACGACGACGTCCGATCGACGTAATTATTATTATTAGAATTCAAAAATAATGTGCTCATAATGTACCTATTATTGGTGTCGGTACTCGATACAATTGTCCGGAACTGTTGGGTCGGTTTTACGGTTTATAGTTTTTTCTTTTTTTTATATATACATATATATAAGATTGTTCTCGAGCATAACAAATAATACGTAATTTTATAAGCTGTCCACATCGATGTGCATCGGGTGCCGATGAAAACGCGTTTGACAATTTGTAGCTCAAGTTCCACGACTGGATCGCTGTGTTCGTGGAGTAATCCTTGATTTAATTTTGTCCGTTATTCTCCGTGCGTGCAGAGTTACAATAGGTGCTCGTTATTATTGTATAGGCACCTGTATTGATTTATCGTGTATACGAATCTACGCTGTATAATGCGTAATATGTATTATATTTAGGTTTTAAACAAGCGGTCGCGCATCGCGTAGTGTATCTATTATTTCGTCGTGCAAAAGCGCATATTACGCACATTGTGTTAGTTAATTTCGTCGTTGAAACGGTCCACCGACCGTTGGCATCGTGATAACGGAAATGCCCACAGCGTCCATTATTGGTGGATGTACCACACGTGGTACGACATAGTCCTATTGTACCAAACACGGCGATAAGTAATCAACATTTGCGTTTATTTCACCGTCGCTGCGTCCGCTTACACCGTCCGTGTTTCATTCGAGCGGATTCGCATTGAACGAATTGATAATAATTTAAATAAAACAGTACACGAAGTCCATGTAACAATATTAAACGCATCTTATGCGTTTACGTATGGCAGACATCTCGTTTCGTATTATACCCTTCAATTATAATTACACCCTATTGTGCGATGCGTTTGAGAAATAAAACATAATATGGTATACGATGGGTACGTTTTGGTACCGTTATAGAGGCTCATACGATCAACGTACTAATATGTATATAACTACGGGCGCCTGCATGTGGAGTTCCGCGATTGCATTTATTCGATTTACGATGCAGTTCATGGCCGTAGGCGGTCGTTCGTCGACAAGTGCTTTAAAAAAATATATATTTTTTTCTACTAACTGACGACATTTGATGGCTATTTTTTTTTCCTGCGAAGCGTATTCAGTCGTTGTCGAGTTATACTTTATTCCTATCGTGAATGCATAGTAATAATAATAGTACATGTTGCACCATCCATTATAAGTGTACTATGTAATAATATGTGCATTTATAATCAATGTGGTTTTACATACTTCATATGGTTTATAAGCGTATATATAATATAATGTATGCTCATATAAATATAACCCTGCATTTCGAAAAGACGTCCACATATTTTTCACGTCCGTGTAAAACGCTTGTATGTACCTAAACCTATAAATTATAAAACGCTCGAAAATAATCTTCATGATCGGCTTAATGTAAAAGTCTTATATGATTGGACGTTCTTTGATAATCTACTTACACATATTATAATAGGTTAATGCTGTATTATATTTTTGGACTTGAGAGTTTACTACGATTATTTGTGAATTCATATTGCTTTATAGTAAACAATATAATATAATATTTTACTTTGTTATACGTCTTGATTATGAGAATCGGGTGTTTAAAATCTTTTTACTGAAATATATTCACAAAAGCGTTGAAGGTTAAACTAACGTATAGGTTAAGCCATCCATCTAACGAGATGAAACTACTTACTAAAGATGTAAAAGTATAGGCACTATACAGGCGTTTATTTAATATAAAATTGTTCTAGATAATCTTTCGGCTATATTTTATGCCATATAGTATAATAGATATACTAACCCGCGAATGGTAATCAAAATATATTCTTATTTCTCCATATCTTGTTTTTTTTTTTTTGTTACTTTCCACGACCTCTCGCATGTTCCGACGTGTCAATTTATTGGCGAGATAAAAAGTGAAAGAATATGTGAATACAAATGAAAAAAAAAATGTACATTACATTACGATTTCGAAATTTTGTGGTACCTGCTATTATTGACATGATCAATGGCTTAGTGTTCATTAAAATTTATAATATAAAATGTTCTCCATCCAGTTACTCCGCGTGTGAGCGTGTATATATATATATATATGTTGTACAGTTGCAAAATCTGGCAGTCTGGTTGACATTAAAATCGAACGATAAATTAAGAGTTTTCGCAGCCGTACGTCGGTCGAAAATTATGCGGAGATCGGGTCCTCTGCTGATATCACGACGCAATTTTTCTGCAGCTTCAGAAGGAGGAACAGAAGAAAACAGAAGAAAGAAAGAAGAGGTAGGTAATAATCTGCGTAGGTGAAGATTCGTCGTCACAAGATGATAGTTGTGCTATTAATCACACATTTTGTTTGTTTTTTTCTACACCAAAAAAATGTCAAGACACCGAACCACTATAATAATAATAAAATAATAGTGTCGAGGTATACAATATGGTCATATATCTAAGTCTGTTAATAATATGAAAATCGATCAGTGGTAATAATTCTTGTTCGCGCGTATCTAGCAATAATCCATCACGCAGTAATAAATACTTCAATAATAATCATCATATTATTTGACATATTTAGAATAATATTATGTCAATATGAGATGTAGTAAGACAGTTCTAACTTCTAAAATGATTGGATGCCGTCGAATAAAGGATTGGTGAATGTCAAAAACAGAACAACAAATCGAGATATGATTTTATTTAGGATATCGGTCACCGAAAATTCATGTGAAACAAAATCAGTATAATATAAACAACGTGGCTATAATAATAAAATCATGTATAACTATTATAATACGCCAAATTAATAATTTATATATTTATATATTTGATAAGTCATTACTCATTATACAGACATACAGTGTGATATGTATGTCCAGTGCTTTGTCATTTTAAAATAATTGATGAATGCATATTATATATACAAGTACAGTATAGAACCGCCATAATAACAATATTTATGCATTCGACAGACTGCTGACATTGAGTGCAAACAATGCGGGCGGGCGGATGAAAATTTGTTGAGGGTACGAAATTAATTTTCGAAAACCTATTTAGCCTTCAAGGGCACGCGAAATACAAGTGACGTATATTATTGTTGTACATATTATACTACGATACAAAATATATTACAAAAGAAAAGCCCGCGGTTGATCATCGATTTCCAAGTGCGTCTCAATAGCGCGAAAACCCCAGTGGCGCCGAACTCAATTTTCATAGGTAGGGCAAAGTACTAAAATTAATACCCACCCCACCCAGAAACACCTAACTAAATCGAGTATTTGCATCAGTTTTTGATATTCGGGAATATTTATGTTTGATTTTTTCTTATATGAATTATTTTTATACATCACAATCATATCCTAGATTCATCTACCCATTCTCACAGGTCGGGTGGTTGCCCTATCTGAACATAAGGTTCAGTACCACTGGGAAACCCACAAATAAAATGCTGCCAAAATATTATTATTATTGTATAAACAATAATACGTGATATTACAATGCCGAATGTAGTATATACCAACCTAGCTGTACACCTCGATCGATCAACCACCGAGAAACGGTTTCGGGATCTGGAGAGTCGGTCGTTCTAGCCGGGGGCTGAAACCGATATAGGTATATCTCGTCAAAACCCTTATTTAATTATTTTGAGTGCTAAAACCTACCTATCACTATTTCAATCTAAATAATTGATAAAACATTTCAGACATTAATTCTCTAATTCTCGATATATATACATATATAAAATATATACGAAATGTAATACATTTGCGGGTATTATGTTAGTTGTACCTGACTATAGTAAAATTTGTATTCAATTTTGATAATGATTAAGAAAATAAATACTTACTTAAATTATTAGAAGTATAATATATACATTTTTAAGCATCAAGTTGTGAATATTGTTGTTCACTTAAACAGAAATCTTAATTTTTTTTTTTTAACTTGACCAACTAAAACCTATACATACTACATAGCCATATCAAGTCGTTTTTATTACATGATTTTGTCGGAAGTACGACTACGTTCATCTCGCTGAAAAGTTCGAAAATCGTAAACGTGTTTATTTGTATTCATAACATAATATTATACCTACTTACCTACGGCAGAATGCATAACATTAACACTATGCGCGATCCGAACGCGTTATGTATACACAGCGTATATATATATATATGTATGTATGTATACGCGTAATAAACTAATATCACGTCTCGGCCTATATATTATACACACGCGCGAACGTGAAGAGGTCGTGGCGGGCGATAGTTCGACTTTTTACCCGCGGCATTTGATTTAACTCCCTTCCCTTCGCCCCATCCACACAACGCACGTGCGTTTGGCTTAATATGAAACAGACGCCTGTCGGGTATATATCACATGCGCATGATGCATTATATACAGGTATATATTACGCCACGAACATAAGTCGATACATGAATGTTATAATAATATAAACGTTCATCTGTCATCAGCGGTCGTGCACACACCCGTTCGGATGAAACACGTAATTTGGCCCGGAGCCGACGGGTGTCTGCGTGATGATAAAAAAAATCAAATCAAATCAAATAAGTACACAAAAAATAATGTGACGCGCCACAGAGGCACTCTGCAGAGACGTGGGACCTACTCGGGTTTTCGTAGTCTGTCTGCAGAAGACTTAACCCGGTCTAATCATAACGATATGTACTTAATATTTTTTATTTTATTATAATAATTATATATATACATTATACAGGGTGATTTTTTTATCATGATCCACTGATTTTTTTCACAAAGTTTCATGTTGTTAAAAAAAACAACGTTTTTATTAAAAAATTATGTTTTTAATATTTTTTTCCTTTTCATTTTTTAAGTTTTTACTTTTTTGAATGACAACCTAGAGTTTTAATTTCATATTCCAAAGCAGGATATTTTTCTAAGTATTTTGATACGTAATAATCGAATTTTGGACGAGTAGTTTATGAGTTATAAGTATTTAAAGTTTAGATTGGCGGAGTGGAGTGTTACGGGGTTACCCCACAAAATGTTTGTCCACAAACATTGTTTTTTTTAACAACATGAAACTTTGTAAAAAAATATTTTCAAAAACATTGATAATTTTTGAAATAATGAGTGGTTCATGATAAAAAAATCACCCTTTATATATATATAATATATATACTTACAAAAACAACATAATATCTTATTGATATCACATAGTATCATCCGATATCGAATAATGACGACAATATCGTTTTAGCGGCAAACCGACGTGATTTTTATTTTATTATGATATTATTATCATATCGTTACTATAACAATAATTATATTTTGCGGGAACGGCGGACCCAGTCGTGTAGTATGGGTATGGCGTATGGGTTTCTTTATTATTATTGTTATTATTACGGATTACGATTATTATGTTATTATCGTATGGGTATAATAATATGCGAGCGAAATTGACATTACGACGGACCATAATGTACACGATATAAACAAGCGGCGGCAGCAGACACACTGACCTAGTTTTTAAGGTCTTGCCGACGAGACATTGTCGCGTGCGCCCGCACTATATCAATAAAATTTTCGACACGTATAAGCTAGAGCGCGGATTTATATGCATTAAAAATCAATCAAATATGCGCTAAAAAATCTTAAATATGCATAAATATATGCATTAAAATGTTAAAATATGCATGGAAAATAAAAAAATATGCATAAAAAAATCCCGAAAAAAATTAATTTTTGGAACATTTAATTAATACAATATATTATAAAAAAAAATTATGGAACAATACTAAAAACACTTTTCTTTATTTTTTCCACTTTCACTATTTTCAGGTAGCTTTAATCTATATATAAAAAAGGAATCAATTTATTTCAAAAATGTCTCCTAAAATAAATGTACTTACCTATATTTTGATATTTTGATATTAATCGAAACAATCGAAACTATAAAAATATAATTTTTTTTTTTCTAATATTATAATTGAAAATAGTATAAATTTAGAAAAACAAAAAAAACATCGAAATATGCACGAAAAGATGAAATATGCAATTAAAATTGTAAAATAAGCCCTTAAAATAGAAAAACGAAGAAATATACTAAAATATGCACTAACAAAGTTTCATTTTTTAAATCGTTATGTCATGAAACAAATTTTGTGCTAACTTACCTAACATATCATGCGATCAACCAGAATAAATATGTAAATGCATACAAATCCTCGCTCTACGTATAACGTATAATGTACTATAATATTATATTAAATAGCGAGATGCGTCTTGTGTTTGATCACATCCACATTATGATGTACAATATTTCCGTACCAACACTATTTTCGTGCGCTATACTCTATTTAAGAACAGATAATGCATTGGAGGGAGATTGAACTTCTTTTTATTACTTAGGTAGTTAGGTGCTTAGTATCGAGTAGAGGTACTTATTATATTAACTGGGATACTAACATTCTACGAGTGCGACGGTCGTTGATAAGGCCTAGATTTAAATGTCTCAACTATTAAACAGTTCTCTAAAGATAATCAAAAATGTCTTTTCACTGCAATATTATGTTTTCAAAAAATACTCGAATTATTATAATAGACAGTGAAAAATTCTAAAATTTCGGAAGTTACAGACTTCCTAATATTTCTAACTAAACTAATCCAAACTAACAATAATAATATCAATAATAAATAAACATAAATACAGAATGCACAAAAAAGCAAATGCAATCGCGATAACTAAGAACCAACTGACCAGCTAGCTATTTGTTATTAATTTTTTGAGTACAGGTAATCACGCCCGAAAACCGCTGTACATAGATAAGGCTTTAGGCATCACAATCATTAACAGAACGATATACATTATGTACAGATAAAAAATACCTAATATTTATTAACTCAAATATCACGTATTTTTACACTAAAAGCTTTTAGAATGTAAGTATGCTCTAACACAATTAATAAAATGGTTTGAAAATAATATTAAACGATATAAAAATGGAAATACAGTGAAAAATGCGAAATAAAAGTTTTGAAGTATCTGTCAAGTACATGAAATTAATTATGCAGGTACTTGGAAAGCATCGCGTCTAATAGCGCGCCCCTCATAAAAAAATGTATTTTACATTTAAATCTTGGCCTTAGTCATAGAATATAATAATATACGCGTTGATCATTGCTATTATTACCATAAAACTCGTAGAATGTAGAGTAGTGTGCTTTACATTTATATATATTTTCACAATAATAATATTATCCTTGTAAATTGGTTTGTCATTCATTCATTTATTACAATAGGTACTACGTAATATTTTAATAAACGTTTATGCAGTTGTTGGCCATTATAATTGAATAATTTTTTTCCATATATCCTATACCATTCTGCGAAAAATAGTCCTCAAGTAAAATTATATTGCTGCAATTTGATTTCAAATTCCGAATAACGACTAATAAGAATTGCATTTAACTACCTAACAACAATTTATTATTCAAATTAAAGAACTTTTCAATGATAAAGTTAAGCACAAGATAACAATATTATGTTAGAAAAATAATAGAATTATTAAATCGTTATATTTAAAATATTTTATTTAAAAAAATATCAAGATTTGTCTACCCTTTTATTTGACTGTGACTAACTAACTCCAACGGTATATTAATGAAATATTGTATGTAACACAACCATATCCAAACTTAATTTAGTATTTTATTTTTGTACTTTTGCTATGATACAATTCCGTTAAAAACATAATTACTGATTTTTATATTACTCTATAGTATACAGTATACCTATCATTATACCCAAGACCCATCCTAGAGCATCTATATGAATAGGTACACCGTACACATCACTGATGAGTGATGGTTGCAAAACAAATTACTAAAACGTTGTGGAATACGAAATTTCAAACATGAAAACTATACATGAATCGTGCACGCAGAATCGCTAATAACGTTATAATCCCAGTTTCCTGTTCGTAATTCGGGTATAGACAACATAGTATTATAGTTATTTGAGCGGTAAAATAAACGTCTCGGCTGAGTGCTCGGTTTGAAGTCGATGGTAATAATAATCAAATTCAACGGTGAAATCACATTGAAATAATGATATTATGTACATTTTACAATGATGATAATAATAGGTAATAATATTAATAACAACGATAGGTACATGTATACAATTCTATTACAAAAGTCGTATAAAAATAAAAACGAAGTAATAACAATAAAAACGAATAACAAATAACAGAATCGGAGCAAATTTGCATTCATACATTGAACTTACTCGCAGAGGTCATTAACGGCGATGACGTGCCGCAAACGCACATACACAGTATACACATATACACACGCTACACATACAAACCACACACCCGCAGTGTTATAAACATGACTCATACGATCCAATAAAACAACTCAAAGACGATCGCGTTGTCCGCAATGGTTCTCAGAATACACCTCAATCAAAATAATTTCGCGACCGTCCTATCATAGGTATTGAAAGGCACTTATAGCTTTATTTTATAGCGGAAGGCAAAAACAAAATTTAATACTAAAAATGCTTCATATTTGTGGAGAAGAGCATGAATTAATATTGGTCGAAAATGATATGAATAATTTGAATCTACGAACAAAAGTCCTGCAATAAAAAGTCCCACGAAAAAAGTCCTGTGTCATAAAATTCCGCGTACCAAAGTCTGATTTATTTATATATATTTATTTATAAGTTAATAATAA
Source organism: Diuraphis noxia (assembly GCF_037042655.1). Taxonomy (NCBI): domain Eukaryota; kingdom Metazoa; phylum Arthropoda; class Insecta; order Hemiptera; family Aphididae; genus Diuraphis; species Diuraphis noxia. The sequence continues at coordinate 71,864,502 of NW_028301713.1, forward strand.
TAAACAATAGTACACAATATTAAATTTCATATGATATATAAAATATAAGAGGTTGGGATCTGTGAGTAAAAATATGAGTAATGAATAATGATGTAGGGTATGATTTTATTTTTTATTTTTAAGTTTGACAAACCATATTTCAACCCCTTTAGTCGAATACAGTGCATGTTTAACTTAACATAAAATATTGGCATTCAATTTCTAATTATATTGACAAAAAATTATGATGTAATATTTTTATTTTTATTGTACTTATAACATTGATTTAAATTGGAAAAAGTATTCTTATATATTATATAATAAATAAACCGGAAATTTACGACATCAAACTTTTGTTAGCAGGATTTGTGTTCGGCCGACTTTTAGCTAGAATTCTCTGAGTACATACAACTTTATTATCGTTGGTTTACGGGCTTGATAAAAAATGATGATATTTAAAAATGGGTAATATAATTTCAACAGGCCTATGATCCACCCTTAGATATTTCGGATAGATATTTGTTGTGCAGTGCGAGGGGAAGCTTCCTAGCCTAGGCTGTCAATAATTTCTCTCTCAAGCCCAAATTTTGACGCCGCTGTCGGTCATTATAATAACGTATAATATAATTATAATGTACGTCGTATTATTTCATTTTTGTATGCGACCGTGCTCACTCGGGAAACTTTGTTCGCGCGAAAAACTATTTATTTATACTTTTATACAGCTCCGACTATATTATGTAGTAATGGTAGAGACTTCAACGACTATTGCAGCCATATATACCTTATATACGCATAATTCGGAATGGCTCGTGCAAGTCCCGAGGCCGCGGGTTATTCGAGATGACAATCTCACACGGGTAGGTTAGGTAAATGCATAATGTGCAAGCTGTAGCCACGGTGAGCGGGGTGACGCGTGGGCGGTAAAATAGTGTGGCTGTTTCGCGGATGTCGCTGGACTCGTGTGCGGGCGACGGCGAAACGTCTGCTACGGGGAAAGCGTCGCGAAGTACCTATTCTTGTCCGTTACGATGTTAAATAAGTATACGGCTTACTATATGATGATGTTGATAATAATAATAATCGTCGTATATCGTATTACCTGCTAGCGTTCCCATCTATATAGGACTGGTCGGACAAAATAACACGCACGTATATTATTATTATTATTATTGTGTATTAAATATAATTTATTTTATTACAGCCCTGCACGTGTCTGGCCCAGCGATGGTGGTGAAATCCCGAAGAAACGCTTTCGTGATGCTTTCCGACTTCCCGAATCGCGAATATTGTGCAACACGGTCTTTCTCGTGTCGTGAATATACATTTTATTTAATGTATAGGTATACGATGATGCACATGTAAATGGTCCGTTGGTTCTTTTATGTACGAATTTGCGATCACACGCGGGCGACGGTTATTAGTTTATTACTTATTATATAGTACAACCATAATATTATAATAATTTAATAATCACCTCTCACTGCCACCGACAACCGACTAATTGCACCTGATGCGCATAATTCGAAATTGACTTACATATGGATATGGGTACATAATATAATAACGCCCAACTCGAACCTCGAAAAATCGAAATCAAAGCCGGTCGGCCGCTCATCGCGATATTATTTTTATTTAGGTACTCAATTTTTGACTTAAATTATTACGTCCGAGTTGCGAATTATTAAAAAATAATGGCACTAATGCGGAATTTTGTAATTACGGTAAAATCTTGGATTCTGATATGTCCTTGAAAACAAAAAAAAATAATAACATTGCGATTCCATACACTTTTCTCGAGGCGAGACAATCCAGATAAAAATTGATAGAAAAATAAAGTAGCGTATTTATTGGACGGTTCAGGGTTATAGTAGGGAATGATGTCCTTCGCAAAATTCGTCATCTATATTTTTGCGACGTCTTGCAAGCCGAGTTCACGAAACGACACGTAATATTTTTAACGCTTTCTCGTTAATAGTAAATAAATTAAAAACTAAACCGTAACAATCGTACACAATGAAAAAAAAACCGAATAGTGTATAGGTTCAACTCGGAGAGTCCGCAGCAGCGCGGAGATTGAGTTATGTAAAATTACTTAGCTTATTGTGCTATTATAATATAGAAGAACAAATTTTATTGTCCAACTAGTTGTGTTAAAAACGTGGGTACCTATTTGCTACTAAACACAATTGAACAATTTTTTTATTTGTATTCAACAACATACATTGTTAAATTTAATAAGCGTACAATTAACAAAAATGATTTTAAAATGGGTCTTAAACAGACCGTTAAACGTCACACACAAATTATTCGAATCAATATCAGGGGGAAAATATATTAGTAAGTATACTTACTAATAATAATACAATCTATCCAATAAATAAATAGAGAGAAGTCGTCCAATGTTAAGAGCATATGGACATATGGTACACCATTTAGAGGTTGACGGTATATCCCGTCATCATGCAATCCTGTTTTCGAGACGTTATTTTTTTTATGTTAGTAGTGGCCAGTGTAATCTGTTCGGGTCGAATGCCCGAGCCACTATATAGTAATATAATACCTACTGTATGTTACAATACGTGACATAGCTAGTTGAAATCATAAATAATCTTTTCAGTCACAGTCATCACTCCATCTATTCTGCAGTACCCACTACTGGGCTTTTCCATATGTGCGTGTAAGAAATTACGTGCCTGTTATTTTCTGGTTACGCAGCTTTCATCGGCGCTTTGTCCGTCCCGCGCGTTTAACGCCGAGAACAAAAACCGAACGGAACTGTGGTACACAGACTGGAGAGCAAAACTCGCCGAAAAATAATAATCATAACGAAAAAAAACGATGACAGAGGAAGATTAAAAATAAAGTGTGTGTTACGCAAGTTTTTGTATGAACATCAACCTACACCCGTACCGGGATACTCATGTGAGCGATGGAAATACCACTTCCGAAATGTGTGTGGCGTGGGTACTGCATCACATCGACAATGGATGCTGTACAAAATTATCGAAACAATAATAACATACTAAACAATTAGAAGAAAGACTATATTTTTTTCGGTATATGTTTAACCATATGGCCGTGTTGATATAGGTTTTCCGTGGTTGATATTAGTAGGTCGATGACACCAACTCACAGGTATCTAACTATAAAATGTTATAATTATAACTACTTTAAACCGTCCGTAGATGTAATCGAAAAGTTGTTCAGTGATAGGTAGTATTATAGCAGCAAACAGTTTTTAAAAGTGATTCAGATATTTTTGATATTATTTTATCCGATTTAAACTAATATCCAAAATATGTCTGGGTATATTTATTATAATAATAATATATTAATATAAAATTCATCATCAGGGCCATACAACATATTATTATATTGTAGTATTATGTTGTTTGTCTTGTTCGAAAACCCACGTGCTGTTTTTTTAAACCACTCAAGATACCTCTACGATTTTTTTCGTTTGACGTACCTTTATATTGTTTTGTATACAAAACTGAAGACCGACTATACCAGATAATGCGTTTGTGGTTCGGTTCAGTATTACGATGTGTATAATATCAGAAAGTTGACTGACCACTATGATTTCGAACAAGCAATATCTATACACGATATTTACGAATCCGAAAATACAATATAAAATATATTAAATGGTTGACAGGCCACACACGATTTGATGTAGAGATACTTTTAAAAGTGACAGTAAATTTATTGTTTTGAAATTTTTGAAGGGTTAAATATTAAAATACATTTTTACAGCCTGTCCTTAAAACGAAGATTGAATTATGTAAGAATACTTCAACGACAATCGGCTGTTATACGATTTTACGACATATCTAGACAAATACATTTGGATATATTATAATAACTGATATTTAAACTTGTATTTCAATCGAATAATCAAAACTATGCATTTAATTATTAAAGTTGATAGGGCGGGTCTAAATGGAAATTTATAATTAGATTAATGTTTTCTTACACTATAGTTAAACCATGGTGTATACGAACTCCTATGGTTATATCGAATTTTAAGGATAACGAAAAATGTTCGAGATATTAATCGAAAAATTCAAGATATCGACTTTTCTTGGAATGATAGTTTGGTGTAATGGTAGTTTTAAGGAATTTAGTTTGAGATGACGAAAAATTCGAGGTATCGGCTTAATAAGAATCTACTTTGTGAAGGTATGTATACATACATATGGGTATGTTAAAATTATAATTTCCCAACAAATCAAAACAATTATTAGAACTTAAAATGTATTGTAATTATTCTTATAATCTAAAGTATTAATGATTCTTATGTTTAAAGTAGACTCCATATGAATAGCTGATGCGGTTAGTATAGTTTTTAAGAAATTACCGAAACCAGAGTAAATACATAGTATATATTGCTTGGAATGTATTACGAGTAGATAGTTTGTGTTTAGTTTAAGTCTTTTTTTAATGTAAATCGACGCATTCAAGTAAACAAGAATGTTGAGACTGTCGGTTTTTTAAGTACACTCGTCATTGTTTGTAGCGATATAACGTAACCGATATATTGAATATAAACTACTTCCAAATTTGGAACGTCGCGTCGGACTAACGCGAGTGTCTGGCGCAGCCGACGACTGCCATCAACCTGCAGCGAGCTACCGGCTGCAGGCCCGTTGACTGAAGGTATAAATAATGATAAAAATAAAAAATAAAAAATACAATAAAAGCTATATTTAACGATAGGTCTATTGGCGTATATTATATAATATTATGATGTTGTCTACTATAACTATCGCATAATATATATTCGTAATAATGTTCTGATATTCTGAGCAATAAATAGGTACGAAAGTGGATCGTAAAACTCCCGTGCAATCAAATAGAATAATTCAACCGTTACCAAAGTACGATCGGTAACAAAAAAAGATCGAACGAAAAACAATATGTGGGCATATAATGCAATATCAAAATAATTATAATAATAAAATAATAATAACCTTAGACATATAAAATATCATAATAATATATAAAACACATACCCTATCTCGTTTTAGCTGGTCGTCGCCGATTCAATTGTATAATATTAGTAATAAATCGTTTGCTGCGGAGAAGCAGTAGTAGCTAGGTATACGTATATTATAATATTATTATTATTATAGCGATGATTGACCGGACAGACGGATTTCGTTAATTGGCGTTAAAAAAAAAATTGATTTTAAATCGCACTGAAACCAAATTGGTCGAGATTTTCGCGACGGCGGAAATAAAACACGCGATATAAAAAACGAATGTGTCGCGTCGATTCCTGTTGACGGTTATGAAAACCGATACATATATATTATTATTGTTTAAAATGTATATAATTTATTTACTATGATAACGCAACCAGATTATAACGTAATTCGCGTGATAACTGCGAATTTCTATTATACCGCGTGGGCGTAATAATAATATAATTATATGACAAAAAAATAACAATAATAATATTATGATATCTCGTCGTGTATAGGCTCGAAGTCGCACGTGTCGTGAAAATTTTCGCGTCGTCCGCCACCGCCGACCCGGTCGAACGTGTTTCGCGTACTGCGGCTCGGCAATCGTCTCGCGTGCCGGCCGGGCGCGCGACACTCCGGCGGCGAGAGTTCACCGTCCCCACCGACGACGACGAGACCGCCGACCACATAATAATATCATTATTATTATTATTATTATTATCGTATACCTATGATGATGACGATGACGATGATGATGATGATAATAATAATAATATACGCGTACGTTTGTGTTGACGCACTCGTTCGGTTCGATTCGCGTGCGTGCGCAATGCACATATGCTGCATATGCTGCATATTGTAGGTATATACAGAGCGACGCGGAAACCGGTGTGGAAACGATTTTTCCTCGCGTTTTTACACTCCCCTCGACAACCCCCCCCCCCCACATACACACACACACAACAACCGTAGTCCGACCACCGCCCGACGCCCACTTGGCACTGAATGCGTGCCAGTGACTGTCTGTGCGTGTGTACAGCGTACACGACTGTATGTGTGTGTGTGTGTACGAGCACCGTGTCCGCCGCGGGTCTCTCCTAAAATGGTCAACACCAGACGAGCGCGCGCGCACACACACACACGAGTACACCGAGTATTACATATTATTATTATTATTATTATTATATACAATAATATGTAAAGTTGGGTACTTGTGTGGAAGCAGACCGGTGACAGCTGACCTAAGTCTGGATTTGCCATGTTCATCGCGGTATATGTGCGTGAAATTCGGTGATTAACGTTGTGTCGTTGTAAACGTTTTTGGGTGTAATCTTTTGTTTTTATCAGTTAGCCAATAATGGTCACGTTAATGATTCTGTTGTAGTTGCGAAGCACAATATCGTATAACATTTTCCTAGGGTTCAGAACGCGGCCGTCTGATATCTGTTGATCGAGGAAAGGTTTCCCGAAAAAACAATCTTTATATGTATACATCATCATGATATTATTGTCCACGATAAAACTCAAATAACAGGTGCGGCGGATATTTCGACTGGACTTGGCCCGGTATCTAGAGAGTCTTGTTTTTAATTTCATTTTCAATTTCGAAATTCCCCACACCTCCCGCCGAGGAGGCAAAGATTCGTTGAGCGGCTGTGTTCACCGTTAGCCGACCGTTCCAACGTATTATGATATATACCTATAATCTACATGCACAATAGCTAAAAGTACGATTAGGTCGTGCGCGCGTCGGAGAGCCACTTGTGTTCGTGTACTTGACAATAATAATAATAGTACCAGCTATATATATATATCTATATATGTATAGGTACCTACCCAATAATAATGATGGCAATTATTATTATTATTATTCAGACGGTGGCCAAGAGCGTTGAAAATACCAAAGGAAAATAAGACTTATTCACATAATATTATAATCTATAGTTATATTAGTTATACGCATATAGGTATACGAATTTATTAAACGAGTCCAACGCGCAGCTTAATATTCATTTATTGCGTTCCCACGTCCTCGTTAATATTGCATTTTTATAGAACGTGGATCATATTATTTGTGAAAAATCCATAATAATTAACTTTTCGTCTTCAAACCGACCGTTTCAGAGAAGTGCATAATTTATTAATTATAGGAAATTATTTTCCAACTTCTTGAGATTTGAGATAAGTATTCATCATATTATATCATGACATACAACAAAATCACGAGTATAATGTGAATGAAGTAGTACGTCATCGATTCGATATTATAATTGTTTACATCTCAACGGTGTGTTTAATTTTTGATAATATAATATCTCTACTATTCCACAGCAATGTAATATACCTTGAGTAACGTTTTCCAGGGACTTAGATAATCGCAAATTAAGAGGATTAACCTTGTCTTCAAATATGAGTTGATTTTTTATCTTTCGGTTTTTTTTTCTTAGCCTTCCGGTGTTAAACCATAATCGACCTCCATTAACAAAATAATACATAGATAAACCAACTTATCACCGAACTAAATGCGTATATTATTCCGAATATACCACTCGTCTTTAATATTTTATTTTAATTATTAATTACCACTATTTTTCATCATAAATATATTTTAAAGGACACGCATTTATATAGGTACTATAAATAAATATGACTTAAAATAAATAAAAACTCTTCCGTTAATAATGAGTGTAAAAAAACTATCATTATAGATAGTTGATACTAAAAATGGATTTCGAACCATTTTATAAGGAATACAATATGTTCCCTTTGTAATTAGTAAACAACAATATCAGATATGATATAAGATATTATAGTCTTACAGTGACTTGATATTAATGTAAAAACAAAAATGAAATGGTACCACTTACGAAATTATTTTTGAACAATAAGTTCAATGTAAACTTAATAACATCACTCTGAGCCGTAAGTTATAATAGTAATAATAATAATTATTATTTTTATATGCATTGGAATTTCAATTGATTACAATAAATAGGTTTAAATTTGTTCATTTTGTATGTTTTCCAGCTCAAACGACAACAGTAGTGACATCTGAGAAACATTTTGTTCTCGCGTCAAAGTCTAACGAATTAGGAAAATCGTTGAAATCCGAATTGATCTATGTCCGCGATTGTGTACACAATTCCGGGAAATCATCCAACCGTGTTTGTCAATACGCAATTATCCCGGGAGATACGGTCACAAAATTGAACGCATCGACTAGTAATAATGTAATATTATAATTCGGATTCAACGTTTGACGCGTTAAAATTATAAACGCGGTCGACGTTGAATTCGAATTAAATTAATAGAAGAAAAAAGCGAACTCTTAATACTGCATATTATAATATTATAATAATGCATTATTATTTTTAATATTATTATTATTATATTAATAATAATATGCATAAGAATAACCACACTCATACTCACACACGGAGGCACAGAGCTGTCAGGTTTACGGCTTATGCAAGTTTATAATAATATTATGTGCATGTAGCCAAACGAATGCACCTACAACTTGTCTGAAGTGGCGGCGACGATTGTAATGCATTCGGTCAAATGTGAATATTATATAAACGTCCTCAAACGCAATCATTTAAATGTGTTCTAATAAAAGTCTGCATAATATCAGCCACGACCACGATAGTTGTTGCATTAAATACATATATATGTATTATTATTACATTATTGCATTATGTCTAAGGTGTATTCAATATATCATATGATTATAATACTATGACAATAATGGTAATACACTAACACTTGTAGCACAAACGATTTGTTTGGTGTCAATATTATACAGTTCTGCTTATTACATACAATGAATAATATCGACAATATCGTGCTATAAATACAAATACAATAACCTGGACGATTGAATATAAAAAGTGTTTGAGAGACTTTTTACGTTCTTTGAGTGATAAAAATATTTCCCAGGCCTGAATTTGATGGCAATAACGACGGCCACGGCCCACGAGGACGTCATCGATTTTCCCGGAGACTTTAACGAATCGCACGCAATTCATAACGACGTTATAATAATATAATGATTGTTGCATCATAAGAATATACATTGTACATTTAATATGATGTCATATTGTAACGTTTTAGGATAGTCCTCATGGCATGGAAATACTGCAGGTACATATGGCACGAGTCTTGACATCGACGATATTTAATCTCATATATACCAATAAAATGTTATAACGATGATCGGGCAACATAATAATATTTATAAAAATAATAACATAGCATGACTTCGATAATAACTGTATTCATTGGATCATAAGACGAACACGTCTTCTTCAATATACACAACGAGTCGTAATAACGGTATACTATTAGGGTATTATCAGCTAGTATTACCTACAATATAGCAGTTTGTTGTCAACGGTTCAGCAGCAGTGTCACGTACTAGGGTGGTATTATATGTAAAAATATAATATCATTGACCTTTTTATGCATAATTTAAATAATATATAATATACAGGGTATTTATAGAACGAATGTGGAATGTTATAAGACACAAACATAATAATATGTGGAATGATCTAAACTGAAAATGTTGGAATTTTTATCTTATAAATAAGGATTTTTTATTTTTATTTTTTAGGTAACTACTAAAATTTAGAAGTTGTCAAGATATTCCTGGCAAATTTCACATGCAAAATCATATTATGTTCCACGACTAGCTCAATTTTTTGTTTACATCATGTGGGATGTCATATTTGTTGATGTCATAATCTAAAAAAATATGTGATCTAAAATGTCATTGTTTGATAGACACCAATAAGTGGTGGCAGATATCACCAGGTAGAAACAAGTAACGACGCGGCATAGCAGATTCCAGATATTGACAGGTATTTAAACAGCTGGAAAAAATAATGACAAAACAATAGTAAAAACAAACTCAGCGTGAGTACAATTAATATTCTGTTATATGTTTTTGCCACTTCACAGAGTTTGTTTATTCAGATGATAACTTTCGTTATTGAAACACCCTATACATATTGTAATGTGTCTGATGATTTACTACATAGCGTTTATTATTACTAATATAATAATCGGCTTACTTACTCGTGAGGTACTGCAGGTTGATGATAAGTACGTAATGAGTATTCTGAAACGGATCCCTCGGATTGTCCTCCATCAATCTATATCGTGTTATTCCTATAAAAAAAAAATATATAATGTTAACTCCGTGTTATCATGGACCTACAACCTACCTCCATCTCCTGTGCATCGGGTGTAAAGCGTTCAGGTAGGTATACTAAAAAGAAAAAGATAAGAACAAGAATGATGTATACGTGTCCCGTTATTGCTATTATAGGATGGAAGAAAAGAATCAATAAAGATAAGCCATAAACAAAATATACCATGTAATACCAAAACATTAAGGACACTAAAAGTGTTTTTAAGACAAATAAAATATTATATGTATACCATGTTCGTTTAAATTGTAAATACTGTTATTTTAATGCCTATATAATACCTATATGTTTTATCACAGAATAACCAGAAAGGGCACTTTTTAAGATAAACGTTTAAACTTTATAACTTATAACTAATAAATTATATGGTTACAAGTATAATTTGCAGTAACCATGGTCTAAGATATAACCAACGGCCGGTATACGTTCTTATAGGGAACATATTTGCAAAACCTGATGATAAACCAGTACGTACCTACCTACTACCCGTAGAAAGATAATACCCATAATTTTATTTTTTTAGCGAAACTGTTTTTCTGAACAGGAGCAATTCATAGACATTACAGATATATTTCTTTAATATTAATTATCTATTTTGTAAACACTGCAAAGGTGATAAAAACCAAAATTTATGAATATTTAAAAATATTAATACATTTATGATTAATGTATTTTATTAAATTGTATTTATAACAAGATGTAATGAAGATGTTCTCTATATCGTGGTCTATAATTAATACTATCTAAAAACCTTGGATAAAAATATGGCACGTATTTCTACAAAAAAAAATAAATAAATAAAAAATTCATGCAAATAATTCAGTGTAATCTGCAGACATAAAGAATTCTACATTTTTGTTGTATAACCAAATTAAACAGATTTTTGAGTTCTCAGCTAACGCCCCTTCTAGTTATTTTGTGGTATTATCGTACGGCGATATTTGATTTATTTTCTAATATAGACTGAATGATTGTTTATAACTTATAAGATAATAATAATAAATTAATCAATAAAAATATTCTTACTATTAAATTATTTTTTTAATATTATCTAACTTACAAATGTACAGTAATAAATATTTTAAAATTCACAAACTGCGATAGTTTGAATTCCGAGTGATGGTCTCATTATATTCTGACCACATCGTTGCAAAGATCGTTCTTCGTGAGTATTCATCGTTCTGCTGGCTGCAACATACTGTTACAACACACAGATCATTATAGGTGGTAGACTATTTAATAATTATTATTACATAAAATATTATTTAATAATATTATAGCGCAGTGTTCTATTAGAAATCTTGTGCTATAGTATAATACAGCATTTATATTATACTAAAATAATTTATGTTTATAGTGTTTTCAAAAAATTAAAACTGCTTATATATAATTATAATTACGATTTATGGTCTTTAATTTCACGTGCATCGTGTTGAGATTGGATACGGTAAAAAGCTCAAAACATAGGTTTTTGAAATTTATTTTTACTTATATAGTGTTTGCTGGTTCTTTAAAAACTTTTTATAACACGTTATAGTGTATATTATGAATAATTACGAGTGATTGCTTTAAACGTTTCTAAATGGCTTCCGAAAAGTCGTGTTGTCTGATTATGCGACGTGTGGTGCACTCATCGACGTTAGCGATTTCAAACGAATGCGACCGGTCGTTACGAACGCAGATCGACGAGGATACAATAATATTATATTATACACAAATACAAAATATATAGTCCCTGCAATAACTTATGATACACAGTGTTACCATCATGACGTGTTTGTCTTTATATTCATAATATTATATATTATGTTTATGTACCAGATTCTTATTTATATACATATATATAAGTGTATACCAATAACTTATATTATATAACCTGCATAATTATAAAATTACGATTCTAATTTGATCGATATTATAACAATATCTATTTAGGTACTTTTTCTAAAATTGTGCATCAACATTTCAGAAATAATAAAAAAATAAATATGTATTTCTCTGGGACAAAGACGGCAAGACACACTGTATTCATAATACTAATAAAATAATAGCAGCGATTACCATATTGAGGTTAAAGTTATCTGTTTGTGATTACGAAGTAGGAGTTACGGATTTAAATCGCACTTTAATTGATATACTGTACCACCTGACCAAGAAAGAGGGGTGTAAATTAGAACGATACTCAACCTGTGAATGTACATTTTTTTAACCTACACACAACTGTTTGGTAGTAAATTGTATAATGTAAAGTAATAATTTTAATGCAGCTGCAAGAGCTGTTAAATGCTAATTACGCGAAGAATTTTTAAAGAGAGTTAAATAATATTATATGTATATGAAATACGCTTAATATATTATTACAGTTGGTATAAACAATTTGCTATAATATATTATGTTTTGTGGACTGATAATTTGAAGTCTGTATTCAAAATACAAAATATTAATAATAATAATAGTTATTATGGCGAGAATGCGTGGAAATCACCCACTTAATGGCTTATATCGCATCGAACATCGAATCTCTATGAAATCTTTAGACTTCTTGAAATTTCTACAATGACCGGAAGTAAACGTTAAAACCTTGCGCATTCGAATTTTAAAATTGACTTGGTTATGTTAAATATTAAATATTAAATCACTTATGCTTCTTTTTTTTTGTTTTGTTCTAAGTAGGTATCAGTTTATCATTCAACAAAAAGATACCTACTATTGGTTAGATGATTATATCTATGTTTTATACTATACATTTAAATAATATGACAAAATAAATGTTTAAGCGTTTTTGAAAATTTTGTTTGATAGTAGTAAACACACTTATTTATTGTATCTTCATTTCAAGTAGGTAAATAAAATTATTTTCATTATTTACAGATGCGTTAGTCTTCAATCTTATTTCATTTTCCATTTTATGCATGAGTAATAAGTAATAACTAATAATCATTAATCATCATATTTGTTTCCATACTTAATAATCTGTCATAATCATTTGTACACAAGCAACAAGTTTCCTCATCTTTAAGAACTTTTTTTTTTAAAATTATAATAAATAAAATTGAATTGTTTTGTGATGAGAATCGTATTTTAATAATAATTTAATATTTATATTTACGATTGACAATGTTATTACAAACAATGACTGCTGTGATTTAAAAATACAAATTAAGCAGTCGGACGACATAATTTCAGACAGAATTTATACTGGTTACGTCTAGAATAAATATTTTGTTAGTTACTTAGGTATATCTCTACATATTGGTAAAGTTCTGTTTTTAGTTTCTATTAGTTTTATATTTAAATTTGATTTGCACTCGCACTTAAGCAATATTTCGATGTTTGAGAGTGCCTAACCAGATTTTCGACCAGGTCGGCAGGTCTGATGGAACACACTCATTGTATAAATCTTCAGTCGATCTGACGTAATCGAATATGAACTCACCGTGCAACCACATCGTTGTACATATTACATTAATATTATTTTGTATTATAATAGTATCCTTATATTTTTGTCGATAACTCGTACCCGTGTCATTGGAATCGTTATGAACAGATGCTGGTGGGCGGCTGTTTTATAAACCTAACAAACATGACCTAGTAATGGATGGCATTTGTGAAGGTTTGTATAAATAGTGAATTTCGTTTGGATGGCGCTCCGATATAGATATAGTCTTGTAATATTAAGTATGTACTTCACGGGCGTTTGGTTAAAAGACACTACCTATATCCTATATAGGTTAACTAAAATATAACAATCACATTTACAGTTGCTTAATTTTTACTGTAGAAACGGCAATTAATTGTATGCATTTGCTTAAAAGAGTTTAATAATAAATCTAGAAATTACAAGCCCGGAGAAAAAAGCGCCGTGCAATTGGAGGAAAAGTCTTTTATACCAACTAGCAATAAACATTCAATGATTATGCTCTAAATATTCCAAATTTCGATTTTTGATCGATAATTATGTAATAATTTTTTTAAACATAAAATATTGTCTAGCTTTAAATAAGTTTCATATAAATACATAATTATTAAATTTTGCACTTTTATATTATTAAGTACACACAACGTTGTTTTTCATTAACCATATAAAATATTCGTGTAATTGTATAAAATATTATTAAAAGTTTTGTAAACCATGATATGAAATAGAAATAAAAATATAAAACAGGAAAACGGAAAATAGTATATTAAAAATATAGTACCTACCAAAATTAGCTTGGCATTTAGTATGCGCACAATTTCACCTAATTTATTATATTACTTTATAATACTTACTATATTTAGGGATTTTAATTATAAGTTTTTGTATTCCTTCATCATAGAAAGATGCCAACGATTGTAACTCATAACATGTCGTAGGATTTTCCATTTGCTTATCCATTTTAAAACACTTGCCACCTTTCATATGTACACCAACTATTCTCGGAATGGACGGAATGGATTTAAAATATCCCAAAAATTAGTTAACGATTTAATCGGTAATGACCTTAATTAAGCTAACCAAAGATAACTGTGTAAATGGGATAAAAATAGAAAACGTACATTTACCTTGATTTATATATTTTAATGTTATGTCAATGAATTTTATTTTTTTATCGTTTAACTAAACCCAACATTTTGTTTGATTATTTAAGACCGACAAATGAGCCAAATGTGCAGACCGAGTGAACATTCAATATAGTTATGTTTTTGAGATTTATTATATTGTTTTCGATATTGTCTAATCGTTATCTAAGTTACCTTGAAACCGCTCGTTATGTACGTATGACACGTTTATACCTACGTATAAATGTCAATATTATTATGACGACTTAATAAGATCTAATAATTTCCTTTATAATATACACGCACGTCGATTTGTATGATACTAATGACTTTTCGATTACGACGGTGACATCAGTGCGTTAAATATTTTCCCATCGATAAATCAAGTGCCAAGACAAATGAGTGTTTACGGAACACACAATAGACTTTTTTTTTCTCTTTCTCAACGTCTATTCTAATTCGATGCATTGTATTTAAATAGAATTTTCTGATACAACATACAGACCATAATTCATTTTTACGCTGAAGAGGTAACCGATGAGCGTCCAAACACAATAATCTACCTCCTATATAATCCACCTATTATGGTATACATACAATTCACAAGGCGATTCTTTTAAAAATAAACACTAGTTTTCTTGAAGGGATTAAAAAATGTGTGTTGATATTTTGATTCCATAAAAGTTAAAAACGGAATACTTTTATTCATCATTATTTTTTTTATGTTTCTTAACTTTGAACGATAGTATGTACATATATGGATACTTTTAAATTCATATTTTGAAACAAAATAATTTTGTAAAAATTTCTATAGGTGCGTAAAAATGGAGTTTTAAACGAATAGTTAATTAGCTATAACTCAAGTAACTTCTAAACTACAAAGAAATTACTAATTAACAAAACACTTTATACTATTGTATATTATTATTTATTACACTTGTTAAAAACTCGATGTTAACATAAACAAACTCTCAGAAGACTATTCTGTTTTGGTTTATTTAAAAAAAAAAATATATATACCATCATAAAAACAAAAAATTAAAAAACGATGGTGATAAAAAATAAAAAATAATGTTTTTTAATGACACCAAATTATGTGAAAAAAATTATTTTCATAAATGTTAATATACTTTTCTAGGAAACAAGTGATAATTGTTAATAATAATATTAAACTGAACGATTATATTATAATCATTCGGTATATTTTAATACATAATCACTGAAATTTTATGTATTTACATACAGTGTCCCGCGAGGATTTTTACCCATTGCGAAATCTCACGAAAAAATGGAGATATCAAAATTCTGGTTTTTTAATATTATTCACAACGACAATTATTTCATTTTTAAATCTATTTTAATGTTTTTGTAATAAATTTAAAAAATACATTTTTTTATTTAATTATTTGCAAAAAAATTAAAGATAGCCAATTCGTAGAGTTTATTTTTTTGAAAATATTGACGTTTCGAAAATTTTATTTTCTTTAATACCCTGATTTTTAATATTTTTCAAAATATTAAAATAAATTAAAATATGAAATAATTGTAGTTCTTATCGCTGTAAGTCCTTATTACAAAACCTGCAGAATTTCGATACCACCATTATTTCGGGAGATATCGCAATGGATAAATCTTCACGGGACAGTATATTAATTCTTATGACGCGCGAATATAATAACAACAATTATTGTCCATCAACCATAATGGCAATCCGTTTCGTGATCGCGTGGTATTCGACCTTATTAACAATCCAATAACGATTTAAAACGACACGACGTGTAGGAAAAATTAAAACGTAAAATACATTAAGTTATCTTGAAGGTATCAGCTTCAGCCATCATAGCACTTTTGCGCGTGAGCTTCCGGACCGAAGCGATCTTATAGTACCATATACGTTATTATAATATTATTATTCATTATCATTACACTGTGTTAGACAGTGAGTAGTGAGTACTGGAGCCGCAGGTGTTCGAAAATTGTATTATCTCGTACATCGGTTGTGATCGGAAGCCGAACTGATGTGCCGCACAATGCACCCGACGACGGTGTTATTTATTAATAATAAATTATTATTATTGCGTATGCGGTTTTCATTATTCTTCTCGGCCGTGGTCAAAAATCAAAGCCGACCTTCAAGGTCAATGCATTTTTTTTTTACATTCTTTACGTCCCTCTCCCCGGATACGACAAAATTATAAAATAGTATATTAGTTTATGCTGTCGTCGTCGTCGTTGTCGTTGCGTTAATATACCTATCCTATATTATCCTAATACGACATTACATTTATTTTTATTTTTTCCATCCTACAGCAAGAGCACTGACAAGACCGAGTAATGTCACCTATTATTATTATTATTATAACTATTATCATTATATTATTGCCTATATTGTTCGTAACACGCGAACGCTCGTCTATATAACATAATATTATATGTAGCGTGCTCACGATGTGCCGTTTTATGGTTATTCTTATTTCCTATGGTTATTTCCGATGGTTTTTTTTTTTACATGACGATATTTTGAATTCTTAAGGAAAACACGTATTATTTTATGAGATTATGTGCGTAGGTATATGCGTCGTGAACACCGCGGCGAATAAAACAATATTTTACCTGGACGACGATGTATGTATAATACTTACCTACCTATATTTACGTTTTCTTAATATGTTATTTTCCGAGCGTGTGGTGTAAACGCGTATTTACCTAATTGTGTGTTACGTCCAGAAATCGCAGTCGTTTGCCAACTCCAAGTAAAATATTACACGTTTTTAATTATACCTGAATAATAATTATTATGCAACGTTAAAAGTGAATTTATTTATTTCTCGTTCTACCTCTTTGATTTTTTCGAAACACTATATTATATGATTTATTTTTCGTTTATTTAGGTATCTAGGTACCACCATCACCACAATAATACATACACATTTAGAAAATTCCTTTTAAAAAATTATAAATTTTCATTCCAGTTATTTCTGAGGTGAAAAAAAGTAATACGTTCCCATTCAACAATTATTATCGTATATTTACAGAAAGTGCATTCATATAAAAAATAATCGTTAAAAAAGTGGGTAAGTGGATGTCACTCTGCAGTACAATAGGTTACATGTGGGTTACTGCAATGGATGGTATTAAATTTGAATTCAATCATTTAATATCATTATATACGAAACACGATTCTGAGTAGAGACGGTTTATCAATCTAGGATATGTTAAACTATATTAATTATAATGTTATAATTTCAAAAAAAAAAACGTCGTCCGTAATTATTTAATATTATAAAATTGTGAAATCGTGAAATCGTACGT
The DNA here is from genome assembly GCF_037042655.1 of Diuraphis noxia. Lineage (NCBI taxonomy): Eukaryota > Metazoa > Arthropoda > Insecta > Hemiptera > Aphididae > Diuraphis > Diuraphis noxia. The sequence goes on from NW_028301713.1 coordinate 71,882,521, forward strand.
TTTTTCTCCTTTAACCGCTTTTATTTAGAGTACCGTTTCGAAAATCGAAAAATTACCTCTTTAAAGTACCAGATCAAGAACATTACCTTTTAGAAAAGATTCTACACTTGATACTTTTGATCAAGTTTAGAGAGAAAAAAAGTGTTTACAGAATAAAAAAGAAAAAGAATAAGAAATAAAAATTATTGTAAAACAAATACATTCCTCGCTCCGCTCAGAATATAAAATTTGAATGCATTTCAATAGTGCATTAAAAAAAAATTAAGTCAAATGCGTTCCCCCATAAAAGAAAAGAAAAGAAATTCATTTCTCAGAATTTTTGGAAATCTATAGTACGTTTCAATAAAACGCTATTTATTGAATAGATATGTAGTCAAACCTCCTATAGAACGAGGGAATGAATTATTATTAATGGTATGAACGTCGGTGAAAACTTAAATTTTTAATTTAAAACCTAAGTATTGTACCTTTTTCTGCGGTGTATGATGATTTAGTGCTATATAGATGACTGTTATTTCTTTATATTTTTTTCCCCTAAGAAAATGCACGAGGCACGAGTCATCAATCTATTAGCCATAAGTATACTTATACCGACAGATAATGTGGTTGGAGTTCATAATGGTGTATAGTTGCATACACAATTCCTAGGATAGGTATAGACACTATTACCTACAACAGCTGTATACCGTTTATTGAGCTAATTATATTGACATTACTTCGGTCTGCCGAACACTAGAGAAATACGCACCGATCCGAGATTTATTTCGTTTGAATCTTAAGAACACGTGACTTACCTATAACAACGAGATTTATTGTCATTATTGTTGTTTTTATAAAAGTAAAATAATATAATATTGCAATTTTCAACACACGCACGTAATTTGAGTGGCGCCGGTGTTTAACATTCTGCACAGACGATTGGCTACAGAATCGCTGCAATGTCAACCGACATCCGACTACATATAAAAAATATTATCATACGCAACACACGTGCGTTTAAATCGAACGCAGCTATACATTTTTTAATTGCATTAGAAATTTCTAAAAGTAATAATGCATATAGGCAGGACGTAGAAACAATTTTCTAATAATATTTTTCTGGAAACTCTTTCTATATTTTCCTATTTTTATTATGGTTTTGGTTAAATTTAGTATTAAAAAAAAATAAACTTTTAAAAATAATATATTACATTTTATTATGTTTAATAGTACGAACGCCATATATTTGCAATAGCATGTCACAAAAGAGATCCATGGAGAGTTTTACATTTCATGAAAACGTACGATTTATTTTAAAATGCCAGAATAACATAATGTATGATGCATATTATAGTTAAAAATCATATTTACGTTATTATTCTATCGAAATGTTCAAAAGTCAGACTAACTCGTTGTGTAATTAAATATTTAACAAAACATGTGTATTATTTTCATCCACTATATAGTGACTAATGACATAATTATATTATTTAATTATACAACCTATCAATATCGTTTCAATTATTATTATTTTTTTTTTAAATATGGAATAAATGTATTGTTTACTGAATCAACGCATTTTATACTTAATATTTACCAATAAAATTATATTTTATAATATTTATCAAGTGCATATTGAGTACAAATTTCGGATTTAAAATTCTTGTATTTCTTATAATCACATTATTCATCGTTAAATAATAATATTATGATAGATTTAATGAAGTTATATTATGAATATTATAGCACGTATAAACATATTTTTGACCGTTATTTCCTGATTGCAACGGTGTCAGCTTAATCGAGGGTTTGGTGAAGCGTGAGAGGGTTATACTGAAGATCTTATAGACTTCGGTTTATATTGGGAAGTTGATGACTGTATAATATGCTCTACTGTTAAAATGTTATTATAAGTATCACACACTGACGCTGGTTGCTCTCTGAAAAGATAAGCATTATGTGTTAAATGAGAGCGGCCTATTTTAGTTTGAGTAATTGTACGTACCAACCCATCCTAAATTTACATCGTATTCACACATTTTCTAGCTCAAATCTGACCATAATTTTTATTTACCATTTAGTTATTATATTCAGCTCCTGAATATTATACACCTGTAAAACGCAGGAAGCCGATTTATCGCGTTTCTCTTAATGAACTGTCCAGATAACGATAATTTTATGCTACTGTAACATAAAAATATTTAATCTTCTAGACATTCTGAGATAATACAAAACAACACACATAGAATACAGAACTTATACTTATTAGGAGATTAGGCGCTCGACCTTCAGACCAAGATATTATTGTTGGCTTGTTTTAGGACATCGGTATAAAATCATTAAGACATTACAACAGTGTGCATGGCCAAGGGCTCGTAATTATATTGTTCAATTCTTCTGGATTTGGTTTGTTTTGGTTGTACACATAGTGATGGAGACGTGTAGCATGCGATGGTTCTACAGACAATATAGTGTGTACACATAAACAATAGACATATACAATATATACATGACTGTAGGTATAGCCTGTAGATGTAGGAAGTTTATTGTAAGGTATACAGCAAGTTGGCGAGTGTAACTAGATGTTAACAAGATTGACGATGGTCTGAAATTGAAATTGTATTTTAGTTTTATCCTGACAACTGACAAGCTATTCAGTAGCGAATTAGATATAACATAATATGTTAGCAGTGGTTCAAAATTTCAAAACCAGCCAAATATCGATTTATTTTTCAAGGCCCAATTCCATAAGATACATCTATTTTACAACAAATTACATATATAGATGAATTTAAGTTTGGCCGCATTTGGGAGGATGGTTAGAACAATTACTTAATAAAAATTTTGAAGAATAAAATATATATAGCTGTAAAAATGAACTTTACAAAAAAAAATATATATTTACATATATAATATATGAAAATGATTGAACATAAATAATTATTTTTATCAAATCAAGTAGGCACTGGAAAATATATTTCGTCGTTTTAATTTATGTTGTGGTATTAATAATTCACATTTGTTAAATCTCTATAACTTTTTAATATCATTACGAGTCATAGGAATGTATACTGATTCGTTTTCAGTTTTAAGAAGTTAAACAATAACGGATTTAAAAAAATATCAATATTTTACAATAGGCTAACAATAGGCACTTCAATAGCCAATAGGTATAGTATCTACAAAACGCAGATAAAAATAAATTAGTGACAATTTAGGCGTTTAATGTAATATCAAATTAATATTCATTAGTGTTATATAGGTAGTACATTATATTGACATAAATGAATAATTTTTATTTTGACGATAATCTGAAAACTGGTCCCTTTTTATGAATTATTATTTAAACTAAAACTACTGGTAAGTGGTAAAGGCACTTAAATGAAAATACACTCTAATAGTTATTGCCAATTGCCATCTACGCTATTATAATTGTACATAAATTGTACGCAGTAACAAAGTCTTATAAGGAAACGACCATCAAAATATTCTGCTGTGTTGTGGCGGAAACAGACAATTAATATTAGTTCTTTGTATGGTTACAAATTTAGAAGACTTACTAATATATAAACAAATCACTGAATTATTCATTAATCGAAATTACTTGACTAAATAAAACAAGAGCCTGCAAACAAATGTTATTAAATTAATTTGTTATAGCTGTTAAGATTATTTTGATAAATTAATTTCACTTTATATTTTTGTAAACATAGGTACCAACTTGTTTGTTTGCTTGTTTGTATAACTAGGTACAATGTCAATTTCAAAAACGATATGATAAAACATTTAAATTCAATTACTCACTAAACCAACATTTAAATGTAATCCAAACAAATATAGGTGTACAAATTGAATACTGTGTCTATCCACTTCTCGAGAAATGCATAGAGACGTTTAATTATTTTATGAATTTTAATTAATTTTCAACTGTAATAAGAAATACGATTTGTAACTGTAAAGACGAAAATGCTGTTTTTGCACATTTTCTAAACGTCCATTATAATATGTGCTCTCGAATTACAAGTAGACCATTAATCTCCGTCGTGAAGGGACAAAGTGATCTAAAATGCAGTTGAGTACGACATTTGAGTTTTCGCTACAGTAGCAGTATTCATCAAAAGCTGTCAGGTCAGATAAGTTAACTCAAGGGTTGGTAACCCACGGGCCGTATGTAGCAAGAGAATAAAATTCATAATTTGTATAAAAATCATGAACTAATATTCGTATGGATTGAGAACTGCGGGTTAAAACGTTGTTTATTTGTAGATACTTTGTTAAATTAATAAACTTAAATATACATTTTTGTCTAAAATAAAAAATGGTATAATATTCAAATAATGGACCGTGAAAAATGTATACATATTTTTTGACCATATACATAAAAAAAAGTTTTCGACCACTGGGCTAACGCATCCACTACGACCGGTCCCGTCGTCAAAACAAACAACGAAAACAGCAATGGCGGTTGCAGGGTGCTGTGTACTTAACCGTTGATTTAGGACCAAACTTTAATTTTTGTACAAATATTTACCAAGTAACAGTTTTCTACGTTTTAACCTTCGCTCCTCATAAGTTCATATTCCATGAACTATATTGGAAATATTAAAATGATATAATAACTCATGTTCTATACAATTATCGTTTTAGTTTTTTAATCACAAATTAATTTATAACAACTATATTTATCTACTTTACGTAAGTATAAAACTTGAGGAGAACTGAAATATTCAAACACGACTTTTTAATTAACACTTGAACACAAATAAATTGTCCCTATTATTCGTTTGATAACAGATTAGATTTTAAAACTATAATCCCCATAAATTGGTTTAAGTATCAAATTTATGTAGGTACATCTGTTTTAAGCTAAGCTTTTACATTATATTTTATTATTAAACTTCAATAGCGTTTGTAACTTTTTAATTTGTTCACAAAGTTCACGTAAATTAAGCTTAGAAAATAATCTTTACAGTGTAATTAAACATTTTCTTATACAAAACCTCGTTTAAGCTTGGTAAAAACTAGATGAAGTGTTAGAATTTAAACAGGTTGTACCTATAATTATGATAAAATATTAAATTGGGTACGCAATGATGCAATCATTAATATTTTGTCTGAAATAAGCATTAGAGTTTTAAAAAATTATTTAAAATAAAAATATATGCTATATATATTATAATATAAAATATATTATATGATAATATAGATGTCATATTATGGTTAAAACTATTATCGTTGATAATAGATCAGTATATATTATATTATTTCAGTGTGTTTTGGTGTTTAGATTGAAAACTAGTAGGTATGTCACATTTAGAAAAAAATATTGTAAAATAAATTTAGGTATACTTGATAGCCACTAAAATAATAATGTTCAATTATTATGTAAATATAAAAACTCCTTATTGATCTATGTCGTGTATTTAATTTGGAATATCCATCAGTGAATATCATAGAAAAAATGACCAGGTAGGTAATATTATGTATACACATTAAATGTATCTACCAATACATATCTACACTTACATAGAGAGTCATATATTTGAAAAAAGAATTCTAACTGTTGTCATCTGATCTACGGTAGTTTATTACATAAAATATAATTTCAAATCCATGAAAAGATAAAAAATAAACTCTAGATTCTTCGAATCGTTTACGCGAGATTTTTATTTATCCATTAAATTATTATATATTATACCTATCTGTAACGGCTGTAACCAATGTATAATAATATATTATATTCTTTAAAAACATTATATAATATTTATATAAATGATATAGGCTCACACAATAATATGATGTGGTTCAGCGGTTGCAGAAAAAATGAAAACAATGACCTTGGTATAGGAAGACCAATCGTAATTGTTCAACAAATCTTCTATTCGGTATAAACGGTGCCATCAATAATGTAATTAATCGCATAGGTACTGCAATACCAATATTATGTATTAAAATATGTACGTTACAATAGAATTTTAAATTATATAAGTATATGACAATATCTACTAATACAATAATACAATAGTGATGGGTAATAACATTTATTCTATTTTTCTTTATCTAGAAATAACATTTCTCATCAATATTTTGTAACATTGTTATTTTAATACTTACCTATTTGAACATTCGATGGTTTCTTATATAGAGTGGTTCTTTTAATAGTAAATACTCATAAAGTGATATACCCAGCTTATGAAACCATTATTTTTACATAACTTAGTCATTTAAATAAGCATTATTGAAAATATGTTTACCTATTTTATACCATTTTTTTTTATGATTATGACTATATTTTGGTGAATTATATATTTTTTCCTTAGAAGATATAAAAGTTTAATGTGCTCTGTGAATGATGTAATAGAAGATAGATTTTTTGATGAACTCAAAACAGAAATTTCGATTTAATTTTGTATAAACATTAAAATAAAAATATCTTTTTATATTTATCAATTAATATTCAACTGTCAATTTAATAGTATAGGTACTTACTCCAAGAAACCTACCACTGGTTAAAGGACACCCAACACTTTCTCCTCATCAAGCAACTAGGAGATAATATCAAGCATAATATAGGTGCACTTTTTTGATCTTCTTCACGCTGTTTTTTCGTCTCTTTTTGCGGAGCGAATAATATCTGTGATGGTCGATTTGTCTGCGTTCGGCAGATAGCTTACACGCGATAACGTAGAAAATATCCTTTGGAGTGCAGGTGCAACAGGCGTGATCGTGTTCGATGATTGTTCGCGGCATTGAATCTTCTAATGATAATTATTACGATACCAAGTGTGTTGACGACGAATCGTGTCCGGGCGGTCTTACGGAAAACGAGCACGTCACGAATTTACAATAAATGTATCCGGGCGACGACCATCGGACCATATAATACGCGAACACAATATTTTGCGTACGTGCTGCTAAAGGTATAATAATAATTTACAATGTATTCTCATTAAAATGTTACAGGTGTATGGCGGCGGACTCAGTCATTTCGCTCCCACGACGACGACGAATCAAACAAACCGATTGCAATCCGGCCGATGGTCAATAATGAGAATAACAACAATAATAATATGATAGTATTATGATGATTATAATATTATTGTCCGCTCCGGCACGCATTTGGGACTTGCCATGTTCGGGGCAGTCGCTGTAAAGTATGATATAATTACCATAGCGTGGACCGTGTTCTACTATTACTATTATACATAGTCTTCTATAAATTTTGTATAAGTCTATGACTATATTATAATAGACAAGCAACGAATTTATGGAAAACAACATACAGGGCGTTTTTTGTTTATTCTTTTACTCATTATGTATGGTGATGCGGGGCAGTAGAACGCTAGGATAATATTATGTAGATATATTATAGATTATTGCACTTAAAATTTAGTTGTCTATAGACATGCTACATCATTGTATTTTTTCGTCGGGATAGCCCACATTGCTGATAGATGCTGTTTCGAGGCTCGTAATACAGTCATTATATACACTGTGGTTGTCTAGTCGTAGTATAAGGTCTATGATTACAATTTATAACGAATGTGTTTCGTCTAGCATCACATTGTAGTATTATACTACTGAAGTAGAGCAGAATTGTACAAAATGTATCACGCACGTAGCTCATTATTGTTGCTCGTCAGAAACGCTAATAAATATATATTAATATCGTGGAAATAAAATATAAATGGTGACCGAAAATTTCTTTACGATGCAGGCCACGAATAATTGACTTCCGAACTTTAGAGTGGTTCCATCGGCCGCTATAGAATTTCTAGAAACCAATAGAAAAACGTTTTCGAAGAGTTTAAAATTCGGATAGTGGTGCACGACGATTTCGCTAGAAAACGTGAGGTGGGGGTGTAAAAATAAATTTTACCATGTCCCGTATATTTTGTGGCTAATTTTGAGTTTTGCATCCGACATGAAAGCTGCAGTATATTAGTATATTATATCGCTTTATATTTTTTATTTACATTTAGATTATCTTGGGGAACTGTGCTCAATTGGTTAAAATCTGCAAAACGATTAAAACAAAATTTAAAATTTATTTATTATAGTTATTTACGTACAGAGTGGTACAATTATGTCTTAAACAACATTGGGTGGGTTGAATATTCTCATGAATATAGTACTATTATAGTATTAATGATCCGGAGATGCACTTAAGTTAAGGGATTTGGACGAGATGTTGAAAACCCTTTCTTTCCACCTCTCCTTATCATAGGATTATAGGAGTGACACTCCAGTTAAAATGTTATGTTTGACTACAAATGGATATACCGAAACTGACGCAGTTCTTCGCTTTTCATAATGTACATTATTGATCTTATATTTTAAGTCGTAAATATAGTTTTGTATATTATATATATATATATATATATATGAAATAGTATCGCTATTTAAACAAAAGCCAAACCATTGCCATTGTTTGCAGACGAGTGCGACTCTTGGAAATTACAAATGATTTTTTCTTTGCGTTGATCCAAAGGCAAACTATAATCTCATCATATTATATTACAATATAATACTTACGCTGAGACAATTTATTAATGTTTGATGAACAAATAAATCATACTATGACAATATAATATTGTTTGAAACATTTGAACCCACGAAAACGGTTTACATAACTCGTAATAAATAATGTATATTAATTACCCACGGTTCATTATGGTTTTCGAACTTTAGATCGTTTTACCATTTCCAGAGACGATTCGAAAAACTCTAATTTTTTACATCATATATAATATAATATAAATATGGTGTACATTTTACTGTGGTAACGTCGTAAAAATTAATTTTACTGGACATCCACGACGTCCCATAAAATTATATTATTTTATCATTAAATCACAGTATAATATAATATTTTTCCATATGTTGCACAAAAAAATATTTATATTTTGGTTTTGGTTAACCCCCTTTTTTAAAATAACATTTTAAATTATACTTACTATATTACCACATAATTATATGTTGACAATATTGATGATTTATCTATTAGTAAGAAAGATAGGATATATCAAGTTAGAAATATATAATATTGTGTGAAATTTCGTAATAGTGGTAAACGGGAATGACGGTTTCGCGGAATTTTTGAAATACTTATTTAAACCTCTGATTTGGAAATTATTCACGAATAAATACTTTCCTTGTTTATAATATGCAGATCGTCAGCAAATTTATATACTAGCTATTACCAGATAAATTATGTTCTATATTATATTATATCCAGTTATGAAAAATGTGGCCTCTAAATATAATATACATTAAATATGTATGATATGCGTCATAATAGCTAATAAACAATAACTCTATGTAATAGACAAAGGCGCGATTCAGACACAATTTTTTTTATAAAATATTGGTTATGGCCTTATGGGTAACGAGCCATTGCCGGAAATTTTAATGATATACCGGATGATTATTTTATCATTGAACACTCCTTATTTCAAAAAGTATCAATGTTTTTGAAAATATTTTTTTACAGAGTTTCATGTTGTTAAAAAAACATCATTTTTATTAAAAAATTATGTTTTTTAATATTTTTTATCCTTATAATTTTTTAAGTTTTTACTTTTTTGAAAGACAACATAGAGTTTTAATATCATATTCCAAAGCAGAATATTTTTCTAATTATTTTGATACGTAAAAATCGAATTTTGGACGAGTAGTTTATGAGTTATAAGTATTTAAAGTTTAGACAAGCGGAGTAGTGGACAAACATTTTGCGGGGTAACCCCGTACCACTCCACTCCGCCAATCAAAACTTTAAATACTTATAACTCATAAACTACTCGTCCAAAATTCGATTTTTACGTATCAAAATAATTAGAAAAATATTCTGCTTTGGAATATGATATTAAAACTCTATGTTGTCATTCAAAAAAGTAAAAAAACTTAAAAAATGATAAGGATAAAAAATATTTAAAAATATAATTTTTTAATGAAAATGTTGGGTTTTTAACAACTTGAATCTATGTAAAAAAATATTTTGAAAAAAGTAAATACTTTTTTAAATAATGAGTGTTCAATGATAAAAGAATCACCCTGTATATTATAATATTATTTTATGCGCATATCTGTATACAGAAAATCCCACACGTCGGTAAATAATGGAAAAAATTCAATGATCTGCCATTTTTTACAATTGGTATACCTATTGTTGTTTTGGTAAATACTAAGTTTATGGTTATAGTGTGTGTCTAGTCATTCAAATCTTGGGCACAATAAACTATACATACCATGCAGGATTGGGAAGCTAATTAAATATCTACTTATTCCAAATAATTTATCGACGACATATGTAAATTCAGTTTCTCTATTTTTATGCGGACATTTTTTTTAAGGCAATATAAAATGTAATATGCGATAATAATAAAATAACCATATTAGAATAACAAATATATTTACCACATGATTTGCATGTGGCTCTGTCAATATGTTATTCGCGAATTTATTTGGTATGTTTTACATATAATACGTCAACGTTTTATCTCATTGTTTTTACGAATGTTATTCAATAATAATATTATCGTATAGATATAATATGGTAACAATTGAAGTATGTTCTTGTGCTATATGCCACTGGGTTAAAATAAACCTGTTAACACGACTGTTCAAGTATACCATGGGCAAATCCAGCCAAAAATAACGGGGGGGGGGCAGTAATATTTCATAGACGTAAATATCGGGGCTGTTTCCAAAAATTAATAATTAATATGCACAATAAATTTTATATGGATATGAATTTTTTTTTAGTGGTCGGGGAGGGGGATCACCCCGATCACCACCCCTTGATCCGCCACTGAAGTATACCACATTATGTTGATGTTCATAACAGTACAGCACGTCAACAAAAAAAAAAAAAAAAATGTTTGAAAATATTCTACGTTTTTATGACTTAACTAGGTATTCGAATAAATTTTAATGCATCATAAATACAGACCACCATCATTCAATTAAAAATACATTATAATTCACGAAATCTTTGAAAGTTCTCTATCGAACATGACGTAGGTATAAGCTTAGATTTAATTTTTAATTTATTAAATCTTGAAAATGTCTTCTTAGAAATTTTTCAAAATTTAGGTTCCTGAAATTGGATACACTAACATCACATTTTATGTATTCCGGCCCATATGCCCATAAACGAAATTAATTATCTATTATTACCCACAGGTTTTGAAACATATAAAATGTAATTTAGATAGAAAATATCTATACTGTGAACCACTGCGAGTACTCGCATTAATTATGTCGTATAATCGTACAACTGATCTTGTATCCTATCGGTCGCATATCTTTAAGTACCAGTGGGTAGATAGTCCATATTTTATTTATTTATTTATACCTAACCTAATCCATAACCACCTAACAACACAGTTAGGTAATTAGGTAGGTAGGTACATCATATTTTATGGCATACATACGAAATATTTGTTAATATTTTATTATTTTTAATTGCTATTGAATGAAAATAGCAATAACGATTTTGGTATGGTACCTAAATATATTTATATTTATTATAATATAAAATCAATAATAATAATTCAATTATAATGATTTGTTGTAAAATTGTTCAACTAGGTATTACGCTCAAACTGTAAATGGTAGTATGAAATTAATATTTTTATTGGCTATAATATGGGTGTTGACCAGTTGCCCCCCACGGCTGTTATCCGGATTTTTAAAATATATCAGTTGCCCTCGACCAAATGTACCACTTGCCCTCAACAAAATGTACCAGTTGCCCTCACATGTTAATATATACACGATTACAATATATAGCCTGTAAAATAGGGAAGGTAAATATACAAATAATAAATATAATTATTTATAAAAATAATGTAAAATAGTATAAAACGATAGAAATAAAAAATTCATAATAAATAATATACCTAGTTATAATGATAAGAGTCATATTAAAATATGTGATAATTTGTATAAAATTATAGAAAATATTCATATGCTTATAATAATTACCAACAAAATAATATGAAAAAGTCAATGAAATAATAATATTATAATTATGTGGCATAATTTGTCAAAAAAAAAAAAAAAATTAGATATAATAATTATGTAAATCGGCTTGGGGGGAATTGGTATAAAAAAAGGTACTTTTGGGGGCAACTGGTACATGCCCTATAATATAAGTATATAGCAATATAGCTGATGTAGTTGGCCACCTCAAACTTGTGTCTCTGCAGGATCTCTACGTACTTATTGTTAACTGGCGTCTACATAATGTATAAATCATGTACTGGGATCGCATATTTTTGAGTTATGATCCGCACTTTGGTTGTAAGTTGTTGTTGTTTTTTGTACAGTCGGGTTATTGTGAGTTTTCATTAGGTGGCAAATGAGGGTATAGAAGGGATCAGTCACACCGGCTGGCACTTTTGAGCAGAATTGTTTAAAATATAATTTTTTTTTGTAAGAAAAGATTGCCGAGAGGCTATTAAAAATAAACAGCTATTACGTCAGCTGTACCTACTAATGACGATTAAAACTTAAAACGATTGTCCTCTAATAATTTTAAGCTAATACGATATAATAGTCACATATGGATATGTATGATATAGAAATGTGTCTGTCATTATTGGTATCACCTAAGGTATATATATATTCATGTGATCTCATACGCGATTGTACCGGTAGACGAAACTCACCTCATTGTATTTAATGTTTTTTACATTGACGGAAATACGACATGATAATATTATGATAATAAAATAAATCATTGTAATAATAAAGTGCGCAATACTAAAATTATATACATTATTATATATTATACTGTAATGCAACTGCAGCAGCGTTCGTGCGTTCGTGATCGGACAAAGACGGTAAGATAGGCTTTAGGCACCATAGCCTAAACCACGTCTATGCATCACCTAAAATAGATTTATTTATTTTTTATCGTCGTCATTTTGACGTGTGTTTGACGTTTGCCGAATACGCTAACGAATGCCAAATACAGCTAGTGAAAAATCGCGATTAACACGTTTGCTCGATTGATATGACAATATTATTATACGCATCGTCGTTGTATAATATATTATTATGTTATAAAAAGGCTCGAGCCCTCGCGAAATAATGATAATAACTGCACGTCTATACCTATATGCATATTATCATATTGTGTATACCATAATAATATCAATACATTCGAACGTTGCAGAGGTATATACTTATATAAAGTATGTATATGTACGACTTACATTAAAACCATTAAGTATATAATATATACACACATATATGCTATATTATAGCCTATAGGTACGTGTATATAATAATATATATAAGTACCTACTGGAGAAACGCCGATCGCATATAGACAATCCGCTAATAGGCCGCTGCTGTACATAATTACTGTCCTTCACCCTGAGATGACTTGCCGTTCCGACACGATAAAAATCAATCAATCGATGCGGCGGCGTCGGACTATAGGTTACACACATCGTCGCCGCCGTCGTGCTCGCAAACATCGTTGAAATCTCTCGTGTCGGTCATCGCGCGCGGCTTCCCGTTTTTCCTAATACGATCGGCCGGTAAATCATTTATATATTATATTACATTATAATAATAATATACATCATTATGTGCGAGTTTATACAAACCTATTACGTACTTGTATTAGTTGTATATACGGCGCGAGTCCATTTATTATCAAACGAGCAGCGTATAATATGAATAATATATTATGAATCATCTGTCCGTCGTCGGACAATAATAAAAATAGTAATAATTATACGAATAAATAATGTGTTGCGTGCGTGCGTGTATACATATTACGATATTTTTATCATACATTTATGCTTAATGTGTATGGTAATATGACGATATAGGTATATTGTCCACAGCAGTTCCCGAACACTGTCGCTTCGTCATATTATATTATATAGGTACACATCATAGGTACCCAAAGGTCCTTCGATTTTTTCGCGCGGTACATTATTAGTAATATTAATATTATCACGATGCATATTCGGAAACGTCACGAATTGGAGAAAAGATAAAAACAGAAAATTAATCAACATCTACCGTTTTGTACCCAACAACCCACCCATATGATTAATTTGTTGACGTTTGTATTTTATTTCCCAACTCCCGGCAATATAATTGTATTATATATTCATTGGTATACCGAACTACGTATGTGCGATGTCGTACGTCCTTATAGGGTGAACATTTATTAATCATTTACTGATCAACCTTTTAATTTATTTAATACCTTAACACTCATTTTTTCAATAAGTGCAACATTTGTTCAATGCTGAAATCATTGTAAATGATTCGATTGTTATTGCTATGTAGCTCTAGTATTTTCTACACTTATTATTTCTATTACACTATTAGGTTATTTGAAAACGAAACCAAAATATAGGCTTTTGATTTGTATACATATTTCTAAACGCTATGAGCAATATTTTTACGGTGATGTGACAATGATTAGGGCCAACCCGTCAACCCCATTAAAAAATAATTGAGATGCACAGCTACTCTTTTATCATCTAAACAATATTGTCCTCGGAAAAAAAAATTTATTCAATATTCGATATTTATAGGTATATAAATGTTTTAATGGTTGTAAGTAGTATTCAATATGACCGACCAGCTTGCACCTACAAGGAAATTCCAAATATTCTAATAAGTTAAACTGTTTTTAAAACTTTAAATTTTTAACCTGTTAAAAATAACCCCATATTGGCTCTTTGTTATATTTCATATAAATTGTATTATTGTTGCACATTTCTCTGAAAACTCGTTGAATTCATTTTCTTGAGTTCAGTTTCAATAGAAAAACTCCAGTTTTGATGTATGAAAAATAGCTTATAAATGAAAAAAAAAACCATGGATATTTCAATTCTGTGACAAGCCGTTGACTTATATGTATCCATCCCTTAATTCGTGCGCTAATAACACTTTAAACAAACATTTACTATGCATCTACTTTTTAGTAGTAAATGGTTTACGCAAAGATGTTCTATACTCAGTACACACTATTATTAAGAATTTTGTAGAATATTAATATAATATAGTAATAATAATAATATTCCATTTAAACGGTTGAAATTGCATTGTTGCGCACCACTTCAAATTGACGAACTCCGTATAATGTCTATGCCGAGAAACAACAATTCGAACAATAACTATAGTCACTATTCCTATAAAATATGTATTTAATTCGTCAATTCAATGTTAGTCGAGCCTGTTTTAATAAGATATTATAACGTAGGTACCTATCAATCATTAATAACTACTCGTATAAATACTAATTATATAATCAATGCTATCATTTGTATTAATGTATACCTAGACAGTATAGATAGTTAACTCGATGTTACATTAGATTGCTGGCCGGAAATATATGTTTGTGTTGCAGTATGGTAGGTATAAAATAAAGCGTTCAGAATAGAATTTAATTTAATTCGATGACATGGAATTTAATTCAATAAAATAATGTACATATATAGTTGGTATTCAAATGATTATGAAAAACAGGTAAATGCTATAAATTCTTTCAAAACTTAACTTGTTTGATACTTCGATGTTAAATGTTAGAGTTTTTTTAGTTATAATATTTTTTACAGATAAAATGACTAGGTATTTAGGTACTATTTGGAGGTACAGTGGATTTTGCTTAATGTGGGCACGTTGGCATCAGCCCTAATTGAAACTAACTAATATACATCAATATTATTTACGAGAACATGAATATAACCGAGTTGAATACGCTTTATTTACGTAAAATATTCGAATGAACATTTATTTTCCAGAAAACGATATTGGTCGATATTATTATATTATTAAAAAAAAAACCTGTCACCTGTGTGTAGGATAGTCCGTGGTCGAGTTATTACCTTTCTTCTGCTCCTAGCGGGAATTAGAGTAAGATGTGTGTATCTCACGGTCGGAATGTGTAAGTTATGATGGTATTCATTTGAGAGGTTTCTTTTATTTTTATGAAGGATAATTTATAATGAGCGAGGATGTACGAGTGCGGCCGTGCGTCCGATTCGTATTCTCGTTCAGACGACTTGTTTCACAAAAGATTATTTTTTTAAATTTTTATTTTCTGTCAAATGATTCCCCCGGGATATTATATTAATGGCCTTATACCTTCACTTATGTGTGTATATAAAATGCAACGTGTGTGATGATTGTGAAAAATTACTCGACCAGTTTTGATGACCATTTCAAAGGTCGTTTATTATAAGCAAAACATTAATCAATTTTCGTGAGTCAAAATGAAATTTATATGTAAGTATTCTGTACCAACCCTTAGGGGTTAGTACATATGCTTAAAACACCATCAGAGTCTCTAGGAATTTATACTTTTTTTGAAATTAGTCCAGTAGTTTCTGAGATTAGCTCGTTCAAACATACAAACGCATCAGCTTTATAACATTAATACTCACCTAAAGGTTGTATTTGTACCTATATTTAAAAGGTATAAATATTGACTACCTATTATATTTGTATTTAATCGTTATTGAGAATATCGTTGACAAAACTTAAAAATATTTTCGAATAATTTAAAAATAATAAATCTATGGTTTCTGGTTTCAATCGTCTACACATATAGGTATATACTGGTATATACTATAATCACTGTCTTAAATAATTAAATCTGATAGTGGTTATCATATATACACTCATAATATACTCTATATATGACTGATATCAAGAAAATAGTGGGTATAGTTTATTTTTAATTAATATAAATATATAATATATATTATAGATAAGTAGGTAATATATATAAGTGATTTATAAAACAATTTCATTCAAATTGATAAGTTATGGGCCATGATATGGGTGAGTACTTCAAAATAACTTTTGTTTTATTTATTTTCAAGTATGACAAAAATTAACTGAAATAGCTTGTGTTAACGTTGAAAAAGAATCTCTGTATACTGCACAGTTTGAATAGTATGAATGTGTGTGATCTAAACGGCAAACGAACAGTGAACGGCTGTTTACTTTTCATTCCCGACCAAATATAATAATATTAAACACTCCAAGTAATAATAATGATAAATAATATGTTATGAGAATATGACGTGTTTACCCGTTGAAAAGCAGTTATCCTACCAATACAATGATACGCCCTTCCAGTTTTATAGCTCCAGACAACGCGAAACTATTTCATTTTCACATTAAGTTTACGATCGTTTGCGAGAAATCCCAGTACAACTACCTCATAATAATGATAGTAATAATAATATCTTCTGTTGTATATATATTATGCAAAAAACATATCGTTGTTGCACGAGCGTGGGCACCGGATAGTAAAAATCTCTGCGGGACCGATCGATATGACCATTATGCTATATAGGTAATAGTAATTGTTCTTTGACATTTGTCGGACGGCGAAATTATGTTCACCGGACCCGAGGGTCAGTCGGAACGAATTACATATTTTATTTACAATAATATATAACAGTTTTAAGTACAATATATATAATTTTTACGCATAATATACGGTTGTCTGTTGTGAATTGTGATGCTGGCAGCTGGCGTGGGATTTTTATACTGTTGGCGATGATGACTCGCGATGAAGTACAAAACATAAACAACTTTAATCCAACTTTATGACCACACTGCGAAATTGTAAGACAACGTTTTTAAACGTATAAGACGAAATAGTTGATAAAACTCGAAACGTGATTGCTGTATTTGTAGGTACCTACTATGTAATTTTCGCAAATCGAATCAATTGTTTTTGATATTATATTATTCTACATAATTTTATAGAGCGGTTCACCATTCAAACAAGAATGCTCAACCCTGTTTTAAACTCTTTCAATGCAAATAGTTATATTATGATTTTCGGATTTTTGTTAACTATTTTTATAAATTGTACAATTTGACGTATAATGTTTACTCAACTACAAAATAAATGTAATAATATGCCGTAAAAATATCTGCTTTAAAATTTAAAGGCCTTATATTGTTTATTCTGAACTTAATATTTTAATAATATATTGATTCATTCTATTATTTAGAATAGCAGAAAAAACGGATTTTTTCGAATATTGAATGTAAAAGTTAGAGCGTTGTGTGCTTGTAAGATGGGGACTATTGGACAATATAACATGTGGATATATCGTGAAGTTATTACGTCTCGGTCACTGGAAATTTTTGTTTTATCGATTTTATTCCTCGACATCTCACAATCCCTCGTAATGTATCTAGGTAACGTTCTATATTGTTAAGGATTTGTAGGTTTTTGGAAAGATTTTGATGGTGTTAAATCGATTCTTATATACGAAAGAAAATGACGATATTTAATCGGTTATTTAAAAAATACTCTAAACTAATAAAATATAATATTATGGGGTGCGTTTGATATCTCGAAGATATAATCGATTATTTAAAAAAAATAATTAACGATCATTATTTTAATTTATTTTATTGTAATATTACGACTGCCACGGCGGACAAAATCGTGCCATAACGCATCGTGTCGTTACGTTGATAAGCTCGTTTATACGAATAATAAGATGGATGTATTATGGATGTTATTGTAATATTATTTTGTTTGCGATGATCCAAAGAATAGACTCCCACGTCAGTTGTGTGCGTGTGTGTAATTGACACGAGGGCCAAGGAAAACTAGTCGTTTATAGTTTAAATCAAATTAAAGACATTTTTTTTTTTTCGTTAACTATGACCACGAACGTCTCGAAGGCCAAACAATGGCGTATGCTTGTCCGAATTAACTTATTTGATTTTGAATTAAATTACGATTTTTAAATTTACTCATCAGAATATCATAATTATACATTAGTACAGTACCTATTATTGTACCTACGTTGTTTTATTTATCACACTCCAATGGGTTATTATCGTGCGAATTTAAAATTAATATGTCTCTTTATCTATTTAATATGTATAGTAAAATGTTTCAAGTCATTTTTATGAGATTATAGACGATAAACATGCTTAAATTCATTATAATATGCAAATATAAAATAAAATAGTTTTATAAAAATGTAAACATTGTACAATATGCCAATAACCTTAGTTTTTGCGGCTTTAATAAACAATAAAAATTAAAAAAAAAAAAAAAATGTAAAAAAACTTTTATAGGACTGGACTATACAGATAGGCTGGTACTATATAGTATAAAATGTATTTTATTGTATTCCGTTTATTTTCCTATCATACTGTATATATATATATATATATAATACATATTATTTATATATAACTTTAACGGTTTACGTGTTATTCAATATATATTATTACATCAAAAGTTGCAGTTTTTTATAGTTTTCATTTTTTTTCGGTATATTTTCAGAAGACTAAAATAATAGGTATACCTAAAATATATTTGGTCTTTGATGTCAATTTAAAAAAAAATCTAATGGAACGATCATAAATATTTAGTGTTTAATTGATGACTGACTATGACTGATATTTGATTACTCTCCGATTAAAATTCTTACCTGGATTTAAGTTGAAAATGCAGTTTTTTTTTTTAAATTTTTGCAGTCGATGATACTTAATAATTACATCGAATAATATTGTTGATCTTTTACATAACATCTGGCCTGAATCTTTGCCAAATTATCAATCAACAAACACGTCATACGAAACTTTTGAAAGGTCTAAAAGTTATTGTTATTGAACTATAATAGGTACTGTGGTTGATGATGATTTCTTTGACCCATCTCAAACTAGAATTTAATTTTATAACAGAAACCACTTGTTTGTCTCTAAATCGTCGTACTCGAAACGGTTCATTGTGCCAAACATTAATAGTTAAAAATGCATTATTGCGATGAAAATCATTTTTCAAAACTTTCTAACATAATATAATAGTGGCCTGTACTGGAGTTAACATAATATGTATTTTTTTCAAATTTAGATGAGTGCACAATAATTTATTATCGTCCGTATAAAACCATCTAACAAGTTGTAAAACGTAATAACGAAATGGGATTCAATCTTTCAAACTTAAAATTACATTAAATCGTGAACTTAATGCCTCAACATCAATTGAAAATCTTGTTCAATTAGTATTTTGCGCATTGTGTACCTGACCAAAAACTGTGCGGAATGGCTATAATTTTATACTCTACCGCATGTTTTGTGAATTTAATGTTCTGCTAAATTTCGATTTATTACATAAAGTAATCCACTTCAAGTACATTCAAATAAGGATGAAGTACTTTTATAAATTATTATTGTTTTTTTTCTATGATGAAATTTGTTTTGGATAATTATTTATCAGAATGCTCACATGTGAATTATGCGATACTTACGTAACCGTCTATGTGTTTCTATGTGTTTAACACTATAAGTCATAACGATAAGTATATAACAATAAATATTTATTCGAGTAATTTGGTCGTATATTATGATGTGGTTTCCGTGTATCAACTTACTCAACAAGATTTATATCATAATTATAGGTAGGTAATAATGTTTGACTTGTTTGACAGATTAATTTTAAATTGCGATGTTGTATGATAATTGGAACGTAAGAACTGTAAGAGTTTGATCTTGAAACTTAAAAAAAATGTTAAATAATAATAAAAATAAAAATGTCACACGCAGCATTTTCACGAAAATACTTAAACTTTGGTTAACATCATACTCGAGTTTTCATCAATAATATTGATCATTATAGGTTAGGGCGACTAGTGTTGTATACAATTACCTATTGATGGCAGGTTGTATGAACTGCTAATAATATTATAGACGCAATTAATCTTTCACTGTTTATAGATTGACATTTTTTTTTTGCCATCTTCTTAGAGTAATATTCTTAATTCATGTATACGTTATGTTTCTCAAACGAATTTTCACAAAAATTGTACCATATTTAAGTTGAAGTAACATCATGCAGTACGCTGCGGCCAACAATCGTTGAGTGCCGATACCATTTCAATAACGATCGTGGAAAACAACCGACGCGAATATTAGGTATACATTTATATTTAATATCATTATAATTTGGCGGCAAATGCGACAATCGACAGACGTTTTCAAATCGTTTTTCATACATCTTTTATACAGCCATAGAAAACGTGCACTTATATAAAATAGCGTCTTACCAGCGTCGATCAATAATTCCAATTGCAGAGATTAAAATATAAGCGTATATATATATATCGAGTATTGACTATCAATATAATATACATAATATGTATAAAATCATGTAATCAAATGTTTATTTTAAAATAACCCACTTGGTGGCTTATATTCATATCGATAAGGGATGATTTAGGGTAAATCCTATAGTCAAGGGGGCCTAGTCTCACCTCTCCTAGCCACCCGCCTTAGTAGCTAAATTGCCGATATTACGTCCATTTTTTTTATCTATGTACGTTGAATACAAGACGGAACAGCCTTTTTTACCGGTTACGAAACTTTACAGGTACACTGGTTCAGCGAGAGAACACGCCATGCCCCGACCAAAAATGGTTTGCTTCAAGTGACATTTTGGCATAGGGGAACGCCGATTGTCGTTTGCGCATCACTATTGTTAATTTTGACCTATTTGGAAGACAATATTGCGCATCGATCGATTTTTGGGTTATAGATCGTTTGCCCATTGACCGCTTAAAAGTTTCTACGCTATTTGCATTTCAATATTATTTAACAATAGAAATAAAAAAAGATATACACCCAAAGCACAAGTTTTTTTCTAACTTTGATCTTAAAATCTCTAAATAATATTCACATGACATTAAATTTCCAAATATTACATAGGTATAATGTGATAACAAGCATAAATGTAATGCTGTTTTAGAATATTTTCGAGTTTTTGATGAATTTTTTCAAAATTTTAACTTAAAATATTTATGTAAGTATGTTTGTGTATTATTTTTATTTTTAAGTTTGAAAATCTTAAATTATTCATTCTATATAAAATATGAATTATTATATCATATGTAATACCATATTTTATACCCTTTTATTGTTCAGAATATTGATGCGCATTTGATGTACGATAATTTGGTGCAAGTAAACAGACGATGCGCAAACAATATAATCTATCGATGATGCACAAACGGTGTACGATATTTTGGGACAGGTAAACGGCAGACGCAAATGATATACGGCCTATACCGGAATCGGTTTCGATATCAGGGTGACGCGGTGGGGGGGAGTGCATAGAATCTACGTGTCCTCTCGCTAAACAGAGTATATTAATAACTACCCCACAGATTAGCGCTTAAAATATTTTACACGGAACGTTGTCTGCTCCAATGCGTACAAAAGTATATAACGCCTTATTGCAAGATCTCTGCTGTACCGGATGTAATCTCTGTAAACGCGTTTATTTCGCAATATAATATTACAATATAATAGCTTCATGCATCCGATCGAGTGTGTCACAACGTAATATTTTTTCTTCGCGCTTTCTCAATTTAATATATTTTACATCGTCTCCGTTTCGTCTGAACGCGTCATTTTAACGATAGCAACGCTCCAACGCTTTCAGCCGAGAACCGTTGACGGTTGACCAGAGCCTTGTTTAACGGGTGGAGGGGGTAATTGCTCCTGGGTGGCAGTTTTTTAGGATCAACACAAAATTAAAAAATATTTAACTATAATTATAATTTTCTTAAGGGTGGCATATTTTAATTTGCCCCATATCTAAACGCGGCACTACGGTTGGCGGTGGATATTATTTTTCGTATCTCATTTCTCCTCCAGTCAATATGAAATTCATCAATGTCACAGATGATGCGCAAATCATCCGATATGTATTTTTAAAATATTATAATAAGCAATAGCAATGACAAATAAGAATATATAAGTTAGCATTTACAGGTTGAGCCATAAAAAATACTCGCCAATTTTTTCTTCAATAATGCCCAATTATTCAAAATCCAATTTTTGGCGTTTACAAATGTATTTTAAAAACATATTGTTTTCGAATTTTCGAGATTTTTTGTACTTCTTGAGGAGTTTCATTTGGAGATACAAATTTTTGTTATAAAATAATCCCCCCCCCCTCTTTTCTACCGAAAATAAGGTAGCGGACAATTTTTCTGAAAAGCTAATACATAGAAATTCAAATTAAAAAGAGTAGTTTTTGAGTTATTTGATTTTGTGAACTAAGGATAATTATAGGTCTATAATTTCGGTAACTCAGAATTTGAATAAATTCATTACCTACTAAATAAAAAAGTCGTGGAGTTGATCATGCTTCGTGAATCACACCATGTAAAATACTGCTGATATTGCATTGACGACTCGCCACGACGCGCGACGCTGCCAATCGATTTCACAGACATTTCTATACACGAGAGTATAATATCTCACAGCGGAACTTTGACTCCGGACATTTATCCCGGTCATATATAGGTTTATATTGCACTGCTATTTGTTTCCCGTTCCCGTGTTTCCGATTTGTTTGAAAATTGAATGACGGTTTCCATCATCGTGCTGCGTCGTATATCACTCCGTATCATGCAACTAAACGTTTATTATTTTTTTCCCTACGGCAGTGATGAAAACTATTATAACTTTCAAAAGTTCCATAACTACTTGTAAAGTCTCATAACATGTCAATATAAAATAGTTTTTATGCAATAAAGTCCTCTTCACATTAAAACTTATATCAACGCGATTTGGATCCTTGAACTAATCTATTGTGTATGAAATATTAGAGTTGCCAGAAATAGGTGTGGGGGGGAGAGCTCAATTTAGTTTTGTTGAACCAATTAGATATCTGTACAAAATTACAAGTGATACAACCTAGGAAATATAGGTGTATGAGAATAATGATTAGTCACGACGGAAAATGCATGGTCCATTATTCCCGTGACTTATTATAACAACAACACTGCAACACCGTTGAACAGTAATTATGTAACTGATGTTTTTAGATTAAACGCTTTTTATATCGAGCGAAATTAACGGTTGTTTAATCCTTATGAAAAAAAAAAAAAAACATTGTAGACACAACGAAAATAATTACAAGAAACTGCATTATATTAGTATATTCTCTAGACTAAATTTTATAAATTTATAATAATGTACTATATCATTTTCAGTGCCAAATAATAATCTAAGAACAACTTATTGTTTCTACATATTGTGGAATGCCATTTTAATTGAGAAATTGCATTTATCAATACTTTGTTATTACGAACAACGAATAAATACAAGATAATAATAATTATTATACAAATCTTAAATTTCTTTTAAAAAAAATGTTTGAAATTCAATGTTTTTTATACTTATAGGTAGACTTGTTTTGGCTGTGAACATATTGATATCATATATTATATATTTTTTTTATATTGAATATTGTAGTATAAATTATTGCTGCACCTAATGTATAATATTTAAGGTACTGTATTATATGTATATATAATACATTACTGTAATATTATAAAGCTGTATGAAAGTTTTTCTCAGGCTTTCCAAAAGGGATCAATCCGTCCCTGTCATTAAGCAATTGTAAACTTTTGTGAGGGCGGTGCACATGGGCCTATATGTATATGCGTTTCTTATATAAATATTTATTTATATATAAATACTATACATTTTACCAGTACCTTAACCATTATTTTAAAATGGTAGTTTCGAGTTTTAAACTTTATGTTCTCGGAAAACATTTTCTTTCTTGAATTTTAAAGTTAAAAGTATTGTTTGTAATCTACTTTCTTATTGGAATATGATTACAAATATTACAGTGTCATAACAGAGTAATATGTCAAACAAGATCTGGCAACAATGTGACAAGACTTTTCTTTGAATTATATGAATATTGATAAAAAAAAGTAACATATTTGTAAAGCTAAATCTTTAAAATTTAAGCTGAAGGAAGAATTTCAATTATAAAATGTATCAGTCTAAATTAATACAGCGACGTAATGTGCATTTATTACTCAGAAACTCGTAAATTTCGTAGAATACAAATGAATTACATTTTTTGTTAAGGATTGCAATAATCAGGACAAAAAAAAAAATCCTAGTAGGAATATAAAATATTGAGTGCTCATAAATGCTCACAATTATTGTTATTGTAGATTTATTATGTCATATTTTATATTATATGGTATATATATGGTTGTTATGCTGGCAAATATTTATTATACGTTCGAAGTCTCCATTTTGCCTTTCGACTATGTATAATATAAAATAATTGTCGTTTGATTTATAAACTGTATAAAATAAATGGAATGAAAAACGTTGGCCTTGGCTGGAAAACGTTAGAACAATTTTTTTTGTATCGTACAGGAAAACGAACCATTGGCCATGGTTAGGGCTGACGCAGTTTATGGTGTACCGTTATTGTCATTACATTTTTAGCATACCGAAATTATTGCATGCTGAAATATCGGTAATCCAGAAAATGTCAGTGGTTGTATCAGAAATAAAAATATCAAAACACTTTATGCACTTTACAAATACCAAAGATACTGAGATACCTATAGTGGTACAAAGAAAAAGTAAGGAGCGAGTACAGTATTAATAAAAACGAGTAAAACTATTATGTCACGTCACTTACTTTTTAAAGTAATATTTTAAAATGTTCAGTTATTCGACTGTAGCATCCCGTAAAAAATAGTGTACCAAAGACTTATGAGGACGGTACACCCGCATTTATAACGGATTTATTAATTTAATGGCTAACATATATGACGTAATTTATTTTTGCATAAGTATTCATCTCATTGATCTTCTTTTTGGCATTTAAAACCAGCCATCGAAATAAATTATCCACCATTTCTTTCTGTCCATTGACAATACTCTCTCGTTTGGTACTACTATTTCAACTTATTCTTTAATCTTTTATTTTGTCTGTTCGTCTTAAGCATGGACTATCTAAAGGTATTCTTCTAACCAGCTCGGCTCTTCTCTGATGATCCCTTTTATTTAAAAATTGGTTTTTCTTCAAGCATGTTCAGTCCACATGAATATTCTCTTAATATTTTCTATTATTATTAAATCTGGTTTTTGAAACTATTTCAATCCCCAATTTCTCAGCATATTTTCAATTCTTTTGTGCTGACATAATATCCATAAATGTATTGATCTAAATATTTTGTGTTTGAAAACTTGTTTATTCACTTTTCTTTATGGTCCATGTCTCAGATCCAAATAATATTATTGGTTGTATCATTGCCACATATGTATAATTGAAGTTTAAGAGTTTTGAATAATATTTTATAGCCAAACATGCTTCCTAGGCCATAATAACATTTGTAATAATTTGTAATCTATCCTTAAGTCATTGTCTTACGGTGTTATCAGCTTTTTATGGAACTTTAATTTCTAAGTGAATTGTGAGTATGCATAATATTGAAATTTAAAAACCATATCACCGAACATGTATCATTGTCATAACCTTTAATTTGATATTCACTCTAATGATGATGGCACAAAGTTTCAGGTTCGTATAAACGTAAAGTTGCTGTTTCGTACATTTTTAAGACTGAGTCAACACTCGAGGGTGTGGCCTAGGTACTCAGCGCATCAATTCCGTGAAAATAATAATATGTGAGGTACCTACTTACCTTACACATAATATATCTTATATTAAATAGGTTAGGTGCCGATACCTAACCATTTAGCGCAAGCTATAACACATAAAATACTGAAAATAAGTACGTTTTATTGAAATAAGTACGTACTCGTATGGTAACCATAATAATTATTATTATTACCTACACGATTGAGGATAATATAATGTAAAACGCGTATTTCAAACGAATTTATATGCACGCGTCGTTCGATTTTCGTATCGTAACGTATCGAAGAAAGCAAAATACACGCCCATATAGGTTCATATCGTATATTATGTGTTGCATGTATAATTTTATGTTATTATGTATTATTTTATTTGTCTTCGAAAACGCGTTGCACCCGAGAAAGACTTGGAGGCATTTAACTAAAATATTATTACCATCATTAAACACTCCGTATGAAGTGGCGCGTACGACGAGCTTCTCTAATATTATATTATAATATTATATATTAATTTTTTTTCTCACCAATCGTCTTTAACCATTCCATAAAGACGCGCATACGTGTAGGTGTTACATATTAAATACACTGCACATTATTATAACTATAATAATATACGGATATAGTATAATTTGAAATAAAACACAACAAACGATAATTTAATACAACCCGCGAACGGATATTAAACACTGCTCTGCCACCACAACACATATCATATATATTATTTTAATAATATAATAATACCCATATTATAATAGTTCTTATCTTTAATAAAAACAGCAACGCGGTCATTTCGGGAGAACCGTTTTATTTCTTCCCGTGGAAATAATGTAGACTATATAATATTATAATAATATAATAATATATTAAGCTCTTATTTAAACACGCCGTTTTTATTCCTTCACTGCTTCAATCGTATATAATTAAACTCGATCAACCAAAAACTGTAAGCGTCGTTAAACGGTAATAAATATATTAAAATATAGGTATTGTGAAAATATGTACCAATGTAATATTATGTAGGTGTTAATTATTATTAATTCATTCAGTTTCTATCGAGGAATCTTTTTTATTCAATCATCACAACTTTTCAGCACTATCAAGGACAAAAAATGCTTGTAAAATAAAATACGGTGATTAAATTATTAAATAAAAAAAAAAATATGGAACTCGCTCAGTTGTAAATAAAGTGTCAGTGTCGAGTGTACTTCGTCATTACTCATCATTGAGTAGGGCACTGTAAGGGGTGTGTTAAAAATGGATTCAATCATTACTATTATTATTTCATATAACACAATATCGGTGTAAAATACATTTTAGATAAATCAACAAAATATTGTTAATAACAATAATAACTAAATAAATATATCATTAAAACAAACAAAATTAATACATATTAAAGTTGTTTATAACAATAATAACTAACACAAAAACCGGGTAAATGAAAATTAATTCAATGTTAAGGCATTGTATATAGGAAAAACGATTCGACGCAGAGTCAGATTATTTTTCTAAAGACATTTTATAATAGGTTCATGTTAATTATTTTTCTTATGGTACCTCAAAATATAAGTTGAATTAATTTTTAGCAAAAACAAATCACAAAATATTTTATAAAATAGTAATTTTTGTTAGGTGTTATTAAATTTTAATACACCAATACGTAATATCTACCTTGGAATAGTGTCAATAGGTCTGCATAAATAACTTATAATTGATGTTTTTATTTATTGTATTCAAACAGTTGAATCCCAATCTCAAGCATAAAATAACAAAGTGTATACAGATAAGTTATACTTTTAACGAAAACTAAAGAAATTAATTAATGTAAATTAAACTTAAAAATGTATCCAAATATTTGAATATGTTATTGTGTAAAGCAAATAATTTACAAAGTATTGAAATATATTTATGGAATAATTGCTACGAGATAACATTATAATATTTCGTTGAAATTTGATCTTGAAATGCATGTAAAATTGTAGTATAATTATTTATGTGGGATTTTTTATTAAATTATCAAGGTGTTTTACCGATCTAAACATTTTAATCAACATAAAATATAAAATCTAAACATCTAAAATAATTTTTCATTGTGTACACTATACAGAAAATGATAATTTAAGTAAGTAACAGTGGAATTCTTTATGTTTCAATGTTTAATCATTTTTTGGTGTCGTGAATTATTAAATGATTGATGGTTCATACCATTTAATTTATGTTAAGTTAATAATTAATAAATAAATAAAATAACGTTGGGTTTTATCAC
The DNA here is from genome assembly GCF_037042655.1 of Diuraphis noxia. Taxonomy (NCBI): domain Eukaryota; kingdom Metazoa; phylum Arthropoda; class Insecta; order Hemiptera; family Aphididae; genus Diuraphis; species Diuraphis noxia. The sequence goes on from NW_028301713.1 coordinate 71,911,220, forward strand.
TGGATGGCCTCCCTCCTAATGTGTTCAGGTTGTAAACATTTTTATGTATGTGTTCAAATTTGCTTATTATGCCTTGTAGCATAGATTGTAAATATTATTTAAAAAAAAATATATTTTTTAATATTAATAGAATTAAAATACTTTTTAGTTGATATTATATGTTGTTATTAAACTTATGGATATTCTATATTAACAACATTTTTACTTCAATCGCTCTTAAAAAATATATTTGAATTTACCTACATTAAAACTATTTTTAAATTTTAAATCCTTAGGACTAAATATTTAATATCTTATGAATTCTTAACTACACAGAAATCTTATAATACATTTTAACATTTATTTAATTAAAATGCATAAATCGAAAAAATACTAAAAGGAGGACATATATTTTCAAAAATCTATAAATGGCATAAAAAGAGGAAACAAAGTTTTAAAATCAAATCATGTCTAGTAAAAATGGAAATTTGGTAAAAATTTCTAATCTTTACTGTAATTTATTTCTGAATAAAAAACCAAAATCGAATTTGTTAAAAATTTGTTTTATTAAAAATATATGTATTCACTGATAAAATGTTTTTCTGTCCTACTTAAAAAAAAAAAAAAAAAAACAATAGGTAGGTACTAACTGAGTATATAAAATATTATTCCCATCTCTTAAGTCTTAATGAATCAATTTGATTTTTATCAGAAATTACTAACAAAGTTAAAATATCGAAACATTTTTACTGCTCTTAAAGAGACATGGTTTGACACACACACAAAAAAAAAAAAAATAAAATAAAAACTGCAATAAATATAAAATTAATACGTTTATCGCGGCTCAGGATCTAAAAACAATGTTGTAAACATTAAACGACAGGAATCTTTTTCTGATAAATCCTTGTGCCATGTACGTTTGGGAGTGTCTGGAAATTATGTTTGATAAATATCCAAATAGTGTGTAGAAACTTTAACCGTGTAAGGAGATCAGTTCAATGATGATGGACTGGTATAATTACCGGTAAAAAAAAAAAAAAAAAACGTTAGTTACCGGCAGGCTGTTTTGTACTTGAAGTGTATAACATTATATATTGCCGTTGCATCATGATGTTAATAATAATAATATAATATCTATCATTCGTTTTGCAGTTAATTCGCGTTACGTATTTATCATAGGACGTACAATATATTACCTATATTATTTAGCACGCCGGCATACCTATATAAATGCCTCGCCGTCGACGCATTGCAATAAGTAACTATATTTCCGTTTACTGCAGCTACCGTTTGATTTGTGATTTCCTCTGTGCCATAAGGTTCAAGATTCGGAATTTATTACACCACAGGCGTAACAAACACGATACAATATAATAATACAACATATATAATACTATAATATATAATATATATAATATACTATAATATAACATAATATGTGTGCCATGGTCGTTCACACGAGAAGGAGCTCACGTTTTGACATTTTGTCAACCCACGAGTACTTTTGTGCTTCAGATGTTTAATTGTTTTCCGGACACGTCGGACTCGGAAACTGCGCCAAGAGACCTCTCCAGTAACAACAGTTCTTTATGAAGAAAAAAGGAAAAAGTAATAAGAAAAGTTTGAGCACGTATCAAATGCGTTTTTCGTGTCGTCGTCACAATGCATGTGTACGGTTTCCGGGCCAGAGAGGTCAGTATATATACTTTCGAAAATGATTTAGACAATAATATTATAACGACGACGACGACGACGACGATGATTTCAGGATTTCGAGTTCCAAAAGACCAAAAAGTTCGGAAACAAAACTACACGCGTTCCAGTTTAATTCGAACTTTTCTTCTCTCAAAGTGATGTATTTATTTATATTCACGTGGCGTGAGACATACACACAGCCGTAACGCTGTCGAATAATATGTTGGTATATTCCCGTTTAGGAAAATGAACCCTGTTCCGATCGCGTTTCTCTTGTCCTAATCCTACTTGGTGCAGTGGACGTAAACACAAGTATAATATGTAAATTAAAATCTTTACTGTAGGCACGTATCCAATTAGCCTCAGGTAACTGGAACACTTACTCGAGTGAAAAAAATAAAATAATTTACGTATCGTACCAAAGCGTTGTTTTTGTACGTGTCGTTGATCGTTTTTCTATATATAGTTGTTTATAATATATATATATAAAAGAAGTCCAGCATATTACGTGTTTCATCGGAATAATTGCTAATTTTATCGCACAATATTTTATTATAAGGTTTTAATAAATGTATAATAATGATTTAATTAACGTTTTCATTTATTTCGTTTTAAATAAGGAAGAAATCTATATGTTGATTATATGACTCACCCTGTTAATATCATCGAGATAAATTATTGCCTTGGACGATGGAAACGATTTATCAATCGATTAAACACAAATGTTGACATATGGGATGGGCTGCAGTATTTCAACTATAAATGTACTTGAAATACCAATGATAAAAAGCTCATGTTTCAATTTTCTTTAGTCATGAAACGACCAATAACACCCTAAAACTCGTGAGTTTTTCATAGAACCCAATAAAAATAATATGTGAAACTTAATATAATAAAAAAATTAGTGCATTATAGATGTTGTTTTGATTCGCTGGAATAATTCAATGCCCTGCAAGCAGAGATAGAATGAGTGATAGAGTGTTTGACAAACTTATATACTTTTAAAAGGAAACTATATGTTTTTGATAGACGTATTTACTATATATAATATATATATATATATGTATATAATAAGGTATTTGTTAAATTCACATTTTGTATTTTCAGTGCTCAAATTTGATTCAGTCCCCCCCCCCCCCCCCCACAGGTCGACACACCATGTCTGTATGGGAGATACATTATTGTAATATTCATTATTCATTAATTTATTCTGCACATGGATTATCAACATAATATTTTATTGTGGTCCAAATAAATGGAAGCTCACATTGTAAGATATTATATTTGTATGTGCACGATCATCACGAAATAAATCTTTCAAGCTCGCTAAGTGCTTGAGGTTCGGGTGATGGGTAATAATTCGGCATAAAACTTCACGATCCCTAAAGAAAAGAGAAAATCTTAGTCTGTCTGACACGACCTATCTCGGTTGCCAATTCGCGTGTTAATTAATTTATATATACGATGTAGCGTAATGCCATTAATTATTTGCCTTCACGTAGATTAGGAAATGGATTTTGCTCCTCTCAAAACCAATTATTTTCAAAACATTTTCTTCGATATAAATCGTAACAGTTAGTCGCTATAAAACCTTTGGGCTGTGTATGAAACTGTTGTTCAAATACGACTAGATGTTGTGAAATTTTAAAATGCATATGTTTTTATATTTTAAGATTATAATAATATAATGAAGCACTTAGGTAGTATTGTATGTAACTATTTCAACTGTTGTACAAAGTGGTCCACCAATCATGCTCACCTCAATTTTATTCTTTAATAATGAATTTATTTAAATTCTAATTTTTGAAATTTTCAAATATATTCAAAGTCCATATTTTTAAATTCTTGACATTTTTTGTACTACTTAAGGAGTGTCCTGTGGCGACTCAAACTTGGGGGTAAGCATGCTTGTTGAATCACCCTGTATAGTTAATATCCTGCATTCCCACACTACCCAGTTTTGTTGTTTTGTTTCTTCGTATGCGGATGCGTAATATATATATGTATATAAGAAATAAATAATTAAATACGTTTTAAAAAATGTCATCAGACCGTACATAAATTCGAAAAAATCTAGATAAAATTTATTTTGATTTCAACATTTATATTTTATAACATCACAAATGTATGGATTCAATTTATTTATTTTATTCAAACGTATTTATTATATCTTGTGTTTATTATTTATTTAATACTATTGTTTTTTCTATAAACCTTAAAATTTGACCGTTATGTGATACGATAATCAATTTAAAAAATGAAAATTGTTGTAATACGCGGTCGACAAATAAAGCAAAATATAATGCATTTTCTCTTATACAAATATAAATTATAATATTTGAAGCCGATTTTTATTAACCAAAACGTTTTTTTTTTTCTAATATTGTGTAACCTCAGATATTTTCCATTAAATATTTTTAGAATATATATATATAAACAAATGTAAGACATATTTGAACAAGAACGACATTTTGTTGTAAGAAATTACATTATTTTTTTTTATCACAAAGTATTTAGTTTTGAACGAATCGTGAAATTAATATTTTTATCGGAGAGAGGATTAATTGACCGAGTTTTTGAATCTTAAAACTGATGAATAATAATAATAATAATAAAAAAAACGTTTCGATTAATATTATGACAACGCAGAATGCGTATTATTATAAGTATAACTATCAGAGCATTCGGTTTGAGATGAGAGATATATACATTAAAAAGACGTTGGGAATTTTTCTTTTACAAAAATAATAAATCTTCCTTGACGGTTTGTTACTTAATCGGGTTTAATACATACCTACGATATATAACGTACCTATATATATATATATATATCTTTTAGACGAGCCGTTTATATCATTATAATACGCTACGTATATGAGAATAATATTAGCTCACGTTCGTTTCAAGTTCAGAGCGAAAAATAAGGGACGTTGAGAAAAAAAGTAAAATACAGTATCAATATTTTTATACACTGCAGCTCAGTCTACCTAGATAATATTTTAATCAACGTCGCGGAGTGTCGTTCAAATTTATCGTAAGTCGCGCTAGTCTATGCCCTTTCACCGTATAATAATATAATATATTCTCGTCGATCATTGGATAATAATATTATATTATAATAATTTTATAATAAAATCATAGCCCTACTGCAGTAGGTAATTAAAACGTACGATCGATTCTGGCGAACACGTCCGTTTGCTAATATGGTAACGACCGAAATATCAGTACCGGTTAATTATTTCAAGGTCAACCAAGTATTTCATTATTAATATAATAATAAAATAATAATAATACCGTTCATCACCGCAACCTAACCCGTTTCTGAGCGCTTTAGGTGTCGATAGGTGGATATATAATTATTATTATCATTTATTACGAAATGTGTCGTCCGATCGACTACCCACCTAGTAACGTCACATAATATGTATATCTTTTCACCGATATACAGTCGCGCTCGCCGTCGCAACTAAGCTGATAGTATGCTCTATATACATAATTTTTCTCTACAAAACATTATGTCTATATACATCTGACTGCTCCGAAGAATAATTATTATTTGTCCGGTTTAAGCTTTTTTACAGAAACTTCTTTAATAGATCATTTTTTAATAATTCAGATAATTAAATTTTAGAAGCTTGATATTATTATCATGAAATATTTGAGAATACAATTTGTTATTCATGCACTTAATATTTTTTTTCAGTATTTAAAACTGTAAAATAAAAAATAAATTATTGAATAATAATATTTTTATGAAAAAAAAAAAACAAAAATGTACAGGATTGAAGTCCCTCCACTCCCACATCATCATAATATTGATTTCAAATCTTCACCAATATTTTGGAACATAGTTGGAATATTTTCAAGCCAACTTCAGGCACGTGTAAAATGTATATATTACAACGCTGTATCCAAAGTTGAAATAATCACGCATTTATAGTTTATAATTAAAGTTAACGGTTTCAGATTCTTGCGCAGAATTTCGAATGATATCCATATTAAACGCATAGGCTATAGCGTATGTAAAAGTGCGGCATAATTTCAATAATATGCAAAACAAAACTGTAATATTTGCCATTTGGAATGAAAAGTAAGTAATAATTATGGTATCTATTTTAGTATTTTTATTTTTTGACTCATAACTTAGTGGCAATATAAAAACGTGAAACACATAATATTTAAATATATTTAGGCGTGATTGTTTCATGAAAAGTCAATCAAAATGTCTAAATATTAAAATATGTATATAGCTCCATAATTATTAACTTCATAATTAAAATAAACCAAATCGGTAAAAAAAAAATCAGCTATAAGCTATATATTAATATATTTCAGATAATTTAAATTCATAATTAAAGGTTACAGTTTCAAATTAAAATTTGGTGATACTGAAGCTGTTACATATAGTTGAAGATAATTATCCGAACTCTACTAAAATAACAGTTCTGCACTTGTAGATTATTTAAATTAAAAAAGATTCTAGCTACTTTACATATTTTATAAAATACAATTTTTACTTTTTAGTAAATTAAATTAAAGTAAAAATAGATTACTGATTATAACATTGTGTTTTGTTTAATCGTGTTCATAAATTTATTCATCAAAGTTTATATATATATATAATGTTTTTAAAGACAAGCCAACAGCTGTTATAATATATTATCTACAGTTGATTTCGTGTACAGATATTGTATTCGTGTACTATTAAAAACAAGAACATAAGTTAAAATTGTATAAACAGATATAAAGCTTTGTATAGTAACGTGCCCATGCAAAATTGCAAACCACATACATTATTAATAATGTATAACATGCAACTGCCAACTACTTTTGTAATTGATGTATTAACTATTAAGTAATTTACCTAATTATACATTAGATGATACAACTAAAAAACACATTCTTCTCAGTTAGATGATTTAATTTAAACAATTATTTAAATCAATTTAATGACTTACAACGAAAGTATGTCATCATTGTAAAAATTAATTTATTAGTTTCATTCAAGATCAAAAATAAATCAATTATATACTGACTTTTCTTCTATTAAAATTATTTATTGAGCGTCCAATATTATGTATAGCAATGATTCTAAAACTTCTAAATACATCGGTTAAAATTAATATATATATATTTTAATGTATTAATTGTGTTATTATTTTTTCACATATATACGCATAATGCACGCACAACTGTATAATATAAAAATTGAAATATTATTACCTTGTAGATGTGTCATTAAAGTATTACATATTATAACCTGCTAGAGTATTTAGAGCGTATATGAAAATCCACGTATAAGTTTAGATTATATAAGTTACTTATACTATTATGGATATCATATCATATAGCACGCATCAATCTTAAATCCGTGTCGCCTATAATTAATTTAATTATAATAGAATATGTTATCTATCAGTGCCGCAACTAGAATTTTTGAGCCCTAAGACAAAAGAATATTTATAGGGGCTATCTAGCATCACTACACCAGGGTTGAAATTAGTCAACAAATTTATTGGGGTCAATTAGATAAAATTCAACAAACAAACATAATCTTCATTAAAAAGTATTTCATACATGTAAAACATACATTTTAGTAATGAACAACACTTTTTAATATCTATCTTATAAATTTATTATAAACAAAAACACATGAAAGAATAAGTTCATTATAATAGAATAAAGTAATACATTTTATAAAAATAATATGATGTTAATATTTTAAACAAATTTCATCTTTCTTGCTTTCAAATTAGAGAAATCTTTAATTAATTTGACTGTTTTTAATTCTGAAGTCCGTTTTTGTTCTATATTGAGTATAGCAATGTTTGAAATTCGATTTTGGTTACAAGAATTTCTTAAATAATTTTTTATAATTTTTAATTTTGAGAATGACGTTTCAGCCGTTGCTACTGTAACTGACAGTGTTAAAAATATTGTACAAGCTACTAAAATGTCCGAGTAACTTGTTGCTATATCATTGTTAAGTATAAAATTGGCCATTTCATTTATAGTTTTTAAATTTTTATTTTTTATTAATTCTTTTAATGATAAAATCTGACCAGTAAAATCAGAACTAATGTCATCTTTATACGTTTGAATAAAATCATATGACTCCTTTACAATATTATCTTCACTTAAACATAAGAGATTTATTGGATTAAGAAAATCAAATGTAGTACATGCATCGCCCATTGCTTTAAAACGAATATTAAGTTGCATTAAAACAGTATATATAATAGGATAAAATACCTACTTTAAAGTTTTCTGTTGTTATAGTTAACCGCCTATCTCCATCGACTTCATCAAAATGTTTTTTTCCCATAAATCTGACGAGGTTTAGTATATGTAACTGGTAAGCTCCATCTCAAACACAATGACTTGGCATTATTCACTATTGACTATATCTTCGTAATTATTTCTCAATTAATTTATTAAATAATAAACATCTTTTAATCTGTCTCGTGCATTTTGTAGATTCAAATTTTGTTGTAACATTTTTGAAACACCAAAACAAACAAATCGCTAGATAGGCCGTAGTGGTGACGTAAATAGCGGGATTCCCGTTAAAATTCCAACAAACGATAATAATAAATCAATGCCGGACTACAATATTTTGATAATTAGGTACTGTTATTATAGTACAAACATTTTTCAGAATAATTTTATCTTACATAGTATACACAATTGTCACAAATTCTCACAATACAGTATGTATTGGGTATATAAAAATTAAAAATTGTGAAAATTATAAATAGGGGCCACAAAATAGCAAAGGAGGCCGTTCCCCGGGGCATTGCTTTGGCTGCCCGGATGGATGTTGCGGCACTGTTACCTATATATATATATATAATAATATAGGTACAGGCGTGCGCGCAGCGTGTTGTGACAGAGTGAGATAAGCCGATGATACTTGAATCATTTAGTTGATATAAAATTACTTTCATTTACTCACCAGTCATCACCCACTATTTAAGGTGTAAATGTATTGGTTCATAAAACAAAAACATGATTTTTTTGTTAACATATAGTTGGATAAAAAACTAAAAAATATATAACGGAGATCATAATAATATAACACAATATATTTAATAGATAGGCTCCTCCATTACAGGTAATATTATTCATAATTTATCATATATAATTGAATAAGTACATTTTCTAGGTATTTTATTAGACGCAGTTATCATTAAGGTTTTGTGATATATATAAAAAAAATAAAAATTACAATGCTTATACCACAGAATAAGAAAATACTACTATATTATCTAGTTCACAATCTATAACAAATGTTGTGCAGCTCGATGGGTGGGCAATGGTCCATCCAGCCACCTCCGTGCGCACGCCAACAAATATGTATGGACGGTATAGTGAAATTGAAAATTATAGAAAGTGATTTTACATTCATTTATTTATTTTTTTTTATCATTAAAATTTAAAATATTGCAATTACCGTTGCTAATTGTTCACACATAAACAGGTAGGCGCTTTATTGATGAATGACGCTAAGTATTTAATGATTCCCAACCACAGCTGAAATAAAGGACTTTCCATCTTGTAGAGTGTTTAGCGATGTATAAGGTGCAACGGAATTCAGTGAAATCACGATTATAATATGCATATAAGTAACATCGGTGGTTTCATACGACTTCACTACTTCAGTCTACAGAAATAGCGTATAAATGTACTGCAGAGCTATGGATTACGAGGAAAATTCGATGGCCTATCTTTGAAATCATGGTCTGACAAAACGTAATGGTTCTGCCGTGCAGGATCGCTGTGGACTCACAGGAACCAAAGCGTCCATAAAAGGATCACACGCTTCGGACACCGTGTTAGTGCTGAGTGTCGATCAGATTGGCTGATCGACGATACAGCCCATCTGTTCAATGTAGATATATTGTACACATAAACGCATAATAATAATGTTTCAGAGGTTTATTTTCTCAGCCACCCCGCCATAATCGATATATACACATTTATTTATTTTTAATTGTCTTCACAATTTTATGGCGAGTCAGTGCGGAATGTTAGACACATTATTTATTTTAATTGGATTGCACTGTACGATCGTCAATTTATTATTACAGAGCGTTGCACTAGTATAGATATATACGTTTAAGAGTGGAGTATACGGTTATAAATACCAACATCCGTTTGTACGACTTGATGCCATCAAGACAAAACTGTTGCAATGACGCATGGCAGACTCGATTCACCATAATGTTTTAGGAACAATGGAAATATAATTCACCATATAAAATGATGATTAATAATGAATTTTAACGGAATTTCAAACGAATACAATATATGATTCAATATTCGATATAATTACTGTTAGTTTATCATTCTTGAAATATCGAATAATTTGGATAATTTTGTGTAATATTTGATAGAGTTACTTGAGATTGTTTGATTTGTTAATTTGATTTTAAATTCGTTTTTCAAACAAACCGGCAATATTCAAATGAAGGCGTTTTGTTTAAATGACACACGGATATAAGTAGCTTAAAAATACTAAATCACGAACAATATCATATTCTGAACAAATATCTCATCATATTGTAATACGCAAAATACACGTCAGATTAACGTACGTTTGTAAAAATCTGTTTACGAAAATTCGTTCAGGGGATGTAATTAAAGCAATATAAATGATTCTGTACATTATATCGAATACTGATAGCACGAAATTGTGTCCAAAAAGGATAAATGACCGACATTAAATTTAATAGAATTGTTAACATCCGAAAACTCTAATTAGTCAACAGACGTTTAGAATTAGATAATGTAAACAACTTAAGTAACATTGTTTTTAAAAATGAGAAGCTGAAATTTAATAATAAAATATATTTTAATATGTAATGCAGACAATATAGTGGAGATAGCAAGGTGAGGCGGCAAAACGAGTTTGACGGGATCGTAAAATTCCACAAAAATTAGTACACTTCATTATAATCGACTAACCGTAAGATGTTACACATTTTCTTCTAGTCGTATTAACAATTTTAATCATCAACGGGAGCTATCATTTTGTTCGAAAACGTTGAATTAATATAAGAAAAAAATAAGCAAAGAATAATGACGATAATATGAAACAAAATACATATACATCGCCGTGGAATGTCTCGAACGCGTTAAAAAGATGGCGGTCGTTTGAGTGCATTGTATCATGCACTTAACTTATAGTTTGTAGGGTTGTAATATTCGTTGTCATTGTTCTTGGTAATTAACTCAACTTTAGTTATTAAACGATGTACGTGCAATATGAATAGTTCTGAATATTAAGATCATAAAGGTCGAATATACTGTTCCCGCCAATAATGACATAATATTATTACTATACTATACTACTCACTATACTCATCATATTACCTATATTAACTTAATATCAGAATAAAACAGAACTTCTATTGAAATATAGTTCAAAACTTCATAATATTAGTATATACCTCACCTTATGTCATTAATATAGGCCCATATAAATTAATATAAACGTAGATCACTTGGTAGATTTTAGAAGATAGGTATACCAATAGACTGGTTACTATATACCTCTTGGTTTCAACTCATGCGCACCGTTTTTGACATTCTATCGGTAAAATGAACGTCAGCCTATGAATCTATAAGGCATTATCAGATATAATATGAAATATTAAATAGTTATTTTGTTTATCAATGTTAAATTGAATTGTAGTTAAATAAAGGTATTTGTAAACTAACCTTTCCAAAGTACCTAACAATGTAATGTCTTCAGTTATTATTTTTATTTGTACTAGTGTATGATAACTACAATAGTATAGTTGATATATCTATGTATATGTAAATAATAACATGAAACATAAAATAGGATAAAATAATAATAGTGTGAGATATTTATGAAGGTTGATTAAAAATTGGTTTATATAATGATTTAATTATTTTTATTAAATAATAAAGATATCGTGATTTAGATCGTAAGACAATATACTAAAAGAAGAAAATATAGATCTACACGTCACATCATACACTATGGAATTTTAAGTTTTTGTCACAGAGCTGTAAAAATAAGGAGATTAGTTAATTAAATTAGCTTAGGTCTCAGGCAGAGAGTTGGATAAAGAAGTATCTTGCACTATTGTTGTTGTTAGGAATTTTGATAATATTGGAGACTGACAGGAATACTTGGAATCCTTTAAAGTTGGCTGTATGATCCCTGACACACAGAGCACATTTGGCAGCACTATCGTGATCTTTTTTGCAGTCATTTGAGTGATCGACACATTTCACGCATCTAGAGAATTGTATTGGCAATGATTTTTTAGGATTTTTAGGATTGACAAACGTGTGGAATACTGGGGAGAGAAGTACGACGGGTTTTATGAGGTTTCTCAATAGTTAAGTATTTTTATCATAACGGTGTGATACCTATCATAATATATATATATATATCTGTATCATTAACTTGGGATTTTAGATATATAGGAAAAATAACATTTATTTTTGTTTTTGACGTTAAAGATTTGTGTACGCAAAATGTCCTTTTGACAAGACAACAAACATTTTTGTACTTACTCAGGGTGAAATAATTAATGTTTTTAATAACAATCCTGTTTGGACGACGATAAAAATGTAGGAAAGTGTGGAGACTATCGTTGGTTTCCACGAAATGGCTATTAATTAAAATATAGTTGAATACACATCTGGAATGATTTTTTAGCGAGATGTGACATTGTTTGTATGTACCAGATTACAAGTATACAATTATAAAATATTGCTTAAAAATTAAAAGCGGACATTGAAGCACAGTGTTTATCTTTAACGTTTTCAACAGTTCACTATTTTATTATTATTAAAACTAACTATAAACATATTATGGATTAATATGCACAAAAATTTGCCATGCCGTACGTTGGCGATGCGGAGACAACATATACAATATACATGGGATGTCTTTTTACAGTTTGAATAATTTCAAACATCACAATTCACAATCATAATATTTGGAGCGAATATTGTTTTTGTAAAAATTATTATTGTTGCACGAATGATAAATAAGGATGAATCAACAATGTATAACGAAATACAACAATACCTAACTACGAAACCATAATTGTATTACTTGAATTAGGTAGTATACAACCCGTCATAATAATTCTTTTGGAATTATAGTTAAACATGTATCGCCGGTTAAACTTTTATTGTGCAAGTACCGTGTTTGTATTTTGTTTTTTTACCGTTTAAATATAATAACAACATAATATATCGCGTTTACATGAGAATTGAAATTATTAAATACGTCTCTTCTTCAAACCGTTTCAATATCAGTGGTGCCGACGCTTCTTTTTGCATAACAAAACCGTTACGCCAGCCGAGCACGTCGTATATCATTTGGTAATGTTATTCAGAAGTTTGATTATAATACAATATTATGTAATATGCAATATCTACCCGTAACACACTTTTTTTTTAGATTAGGTACCTATATTGTAGTGATATGAAAGTTGATTGAACTTTATGGACAAGTAAGTTGAACAGTTGTCAGTTTTCATGATCAGCGGATAATACATGGTAATGGTGAATAAATAAATAATAATAACACTTACAAAATATGATTCTGAATATAATACCGGTGCTGTGATAAAAAATGTATGAGACAATATTTTACGGCAAACACCAGTACTATTTTAGCATATATTCCGCCAGGGCAGACTGTTCGAAACAATGCCTATTGATTCTGCCAGCTATCAATATTTGATTCATACACTTGCAGGTCATTCTGGTCGTTTCTTAACTTCATAATCAGATAATTTATTTGAATTGACGATTTAACACTAAAAACACATTATCAGGTACAGTCATTTATTTATATTGTGTAGGTACACAATATTAGATACACAATTTTTGTCACTCTAAATCGTATTGTTTATAATATATGAATTGCTATAAATGTTAAAAAGGGATTTTTTTCGAAAATTCCTTTTTTGTATATTCTTATGAATAATAGAAAGAGCTATTGTTTAATGCCACTTTTATGTGAATAACAATGATATAATAGAATGATAACTTTTTCAGTATTTAATGTTAAAAGAAGACTTCGGGATTGAAGTTCGGTTCTAAATTAATTCTTCGAATCTATGTAATGTTGTACATAAATGAATATTTTTACGTTATTATTGTTTTTATTAATCAAATTGTGTTATGTGTTCTCAATATTATTATTATTATTGTTATAGTCTCTAATATTGTGTTATTGTTGTATTTAATTCACTTTGAATACAACCATAGTGATTTAAATTGGAATATAATATTATTTAACACTAGACAAATAAATCTTGTTACGTACTGACTAATATATATTATGATATATATTTAAAAAATTTTATTTATCACTTCAAGAAATAAAAATGAATCGTTGTCTATTTTAGTATGTTGTTTAGAATCTAACATACTTACTAATATTTTTTAACCATTTGGTGCAGAAAGGGAACTTCCGTTACACAAAGATTTCAATTTTAATATATTGTATTAATTAAATGTTGTGTTTTAAAGCCCCGAAGTATGTATTAATATAGGTGTAATCCACTGCATCTAGCATACAAATGTAAAGAATAGTTATTGATAATTTAGACGATTTTTTCCTTTTCCTGTAAAATTTGAAAATTGTCGGATGTCCCTTTTAACCGACGCATTTGAATTGTCTCCTCAAACTAGGTAGTCAATATTTTACGCTTAATAAGTACCTTTGAATTGGCTCCCGAAAATTTACCATTGAATTGGCTCCCTAGTATTTTTTTTCAAAAATATGTTGGTTACCAAAATGTTCTTAATATTTTAAAGTTAGGTAGACATTATGTCCTAGTGTACTAGAGTAGTTAACGTCAGTATGATTCTTAATTTTAACACATTATGGTATCACATTCGTATATTTTAGATCGTTACATTGAGTGTTATATATAACAATTTAAATTGAAAAATATTCAATTATTATGCATTACAGACAATGTTATATATTAGCATTATATAAAATAATACAAAATTAAATTAAAAAACAGACAATGTTACACATTGGCGTGTCATTATTAAATTAAATATATTATGTATATTATAAGAATAATACATTGCTATTGCCTATTGTGGTTATCAAATATTAACAACCAAATAAATAAATGTATAGGAGTCACTGATAATCGATTACTGTAGTAAATTACGATGATTAAGGCGATAAGACTAAATTCAATAAATATGTATAGGTATAAATATAATAATATAGGTATATCCTGCGCTATACTATATTTGAGTGCAAATTGTCAGGTTATTTATATATTTACCCAAAATTGGGAGCCAATTCAATAGCGCCCCTTTTAACATTTAACGATTTATATATTAATAATCGCTCAATAAATATTTTATAATTTTTATCATAATATATTATAATTATTGAGCCATAACAGATTGCTACCTGTATAGAGAAATAAAAAAAATATTTTATAATTTATCTATAATTATTCTCGGATTCATATTTTTCGGTATGGATTTTTTATTTAATCATTCTCTTTTAAGTTGATTTAAAACAAAAATGAAAAATGTGTATCATATTATTAATGACACCTGTGTCAATTAAAAAACGATTGATGTAATTACCGATTTATAGTTGGACAACAACTTTTTCACTATGTAAAATAATAGCTCAAGCTCGAGTTACCCAAAATTACAACTTTGAATAAATTGGCAGAACCGATAGGATAATAAAATGCTACCCTACATGGCGGAATCGATGTTCCTTTGCTCCTAATAAAAAACACACAGCAGAATCGACGATATCCTTTATAGTATATTGTTATTGTTTTGAACATCGTGTACGTGAATGTGTACCTTCGCTACCAATAGTTTCACTACCATAAAGTACGTGAATACAAACTGGAAGCAATTAGGTATAAGTTATGAAACAATTGTAAAAATAACTAGTAAAATAAAAATGCATCGTGATATTCATACGCTAACCGAGATTTGTTGCAGTTAATTTCATCTAACAACTTTTATTGCATTTGATAGCATTCTTTTACTAGATGTATGTTGTTATAGTATAATATGACTAATATGAGTAGGTTAAATTTTTGATTTTAAACGCACTAAGTGATTAATGCAATACAATTATACATTTTATTTTTGTTTTTAACAATTTAAATGTTATGTTTTATGGGATCTAGGTTCAAACCTTCAAACCTTAAAATGTTATTTTTTCGATCCAAATAAAGACATTTATTATGAAAAAAAATGTGTAGAATAATTTATTATGTATGTATCTCTAAAATATACGTACTATAGGTACATATAGAAATGATAAATTCCCAAAATCTAAAATATAACGACATAACTATATAAATTTTAATGGATACACAGATATAACTAACTTTTTGATCATAAAAATAATATTCTCAAATATCTAATTAAAATTTTAAATTTGTATTCTTGATATGATAAATTGTTATTAATACATTATAAAAATATTAAATCGTAAAATTTATCTAAATAGTTTTTCACACCATAGTTTCATTAATAAACAAATATATATTGAGTTTTCTAACAATATATTAAAATGTCGTTTCAATTGTTGCGATAGAACTTGAGTTTTTGAATTATTATCAAGAAACAAATAGTGCCTATAAAATGCAGTCGAGTTTGTGTTGTTCTGTTATAATAAACGTTTGATTTGTTAAAAAAAATCCATCGGAGACTTATGTATATTCTTGTTTCGATAGAATGGCTATAAAATGTTATTAAATTTGTTGGAAAACATTTTCTTAAGAATAAAATGCATAATAAAAGCACGGAATAACAATATTGATAAGTGAACCGGCTTATGAATTGCGTCAATATTAAACGTAATGGAAAAACTTTACTTCCGTATCATACTATCATGTAAAAGTCTATCTTGAATAGGTTTTATTGAATTTAACGTACTTGGAATTTTCGTTTAATATATTTTACGTATATTGAAGTATCGGAGCATTGAAATTACATTGTCATATAATATTATATACTTTTAGATAAGGTTGTCCAAAATATGTATAAGTAGTTACTAGTTAGTAGTTATTATAAGCTATACATTATAGTGATGATATTAAATGCAAAAAATAGATGATAAAAAAAAAAATGTATTTGTTTAATTATAAGAGTAATTGTATATATATTATTTATGTATTATATAAATTAGGGTTATGTTGTTGATTAAAAATTGAGAATGGAAGAAAATTAATAATATGTAATATACATTTTTAAATTATTATAAAATCAATATTTTTATTTTTAGGTATAGGTATACAATTTGTTTTTTTTTAGTAAAAGTAAATTGGAAGTTTATTTTATCAAACAATTGTTATGCTTAATTCATTTTTATTTGTTTTAAGGCAGAATGTTGAATGGTAAACATTGTTTGTAAAAAAAATTTTAAAACTTTAAATATTTAAACTTATTTTATTAACATATACATTAGCAATTGCTCGGATTTAGCACACCACAACATACGCCTTAAAATTGTTTAGTTCTCGACCAAAATGACAGGGGTTTATGCTTTACTTTGTTTGTAGTCACCTCCGTGTCGATTACGACAGCATCATCCAGATCCTGGTGTAAGTCCTCACAATCGACTGGCTCCGCCACATTGCGTTTGGCCAAGACTTTCGACTCTACCACGACTATCTTGTCGGATGGTGGTGTTTAAATGTTCATCTCAGGTGTCCTCAACATAATGTTTGGCAAGAAATGATAGATTTTTGTGAATCGACTTTCTGCGAAATGGTTAGCACGCCAAAGCCGTGTTAGAGTGTCTAGCAAGTAAGTCCCGTCAAGTGAAAGTCGATTTGATTATTAAATTTAACTTAGTAACCTTGGTAGGCGATCAATTAATAAACTGAAAACATCCCTCGAATTCTAATGTAAAGTCATCTTGGGTAGATCTCGAGGTAACGAATAACATTAAATGGCAATTAAAATATATAAATATATACCTATAGGTAACCACGAATTTCTGATTTCACAATCGTTTGTTTAACAACTATAAAATATAAATGCGATTTATAATATGTAGAGTTATAATTTTTTACACTTTCAAACATATTATTATAACCCTGCGTGGACGTGTATTATTCACTGAGTAACATAAAGATGAAAAAAACGTGCAGTGCATATTTAAATATATACGTATATAAACATGTATATTTTAATTGTATAATATTTAATATCAGTTTCAATAATACTAGACAAATATGAAATAATAGTTGAATTTACAAAAATTTACAAAAAATACAAACTATATATTTATATAAAGATATTATATAGGTATATATTTTATTGTATAATATATATTATAATAATTCCACTAATAAAACAAACCATAATTTCAGCTTTTTAACGAACAAATTGAGAAACAGCTTCGCGTTTTATTTTTATGGATTATTTGGAATACTTAAAAATAAACTGATATTCGAGTTGAATGATAAACATAATTTTTTGAAAAATTATGATAATCACTATTACATTGCAATGTTATTATAGTGTCCTTTAACTCGTTTTCAGTAATGATTAATAATGAATTATAGGAGTTCATATATGTAACTTATTTTACACTGATGTATGGTAAAATGTATAACAACTAGGTACAGAATATAAATATATGACTTCGACACCTCGTATTTTTTCTATACTTAATATAATAAAAATAATAAAAATGTACTATAATTATATTATAATTGTGTTTAAATTTGAACTTTTTAGGTGCACATTTTAATTTCTGTGAAATACGATTTTATTTTTAATGAATACTATTTTTGAACCGATTTATGTTATGGAAAATAGAATTTTCAGTTTGGACATTGTCTTACCAACATCATCTCCACAGACAGCGAATCTAAGGTCGAGCGTGGAAAGTCACGTCCGGATCGAGTTTGGTAAATGTGAAAATAACAGATTATATAATAACAAACGAGGGAAAACTCACTGAGCCGACAAATCGTAATTTGGAAAATCAGCTTGAACATTAAATTTAATATTGATGCGTAATGTGTACAACTAAAACGGTTGACGATCTCAATGCAGTATTAAGCCGGTAAGGTATGTTTTAGTGACTGCTTTATTTGAAAAATATACCAATAATTGTATATTATCATAAATCAGTTGAGAAATTAATTTAAAAAACTTTCCAACGACTGGAAAATATTATATCAATGCGAAAAGTACAATTATTAACGACAAATACACAGCAATAATTAAAATCATACAGCTAATTGGTGATGCACGATAGATATTTTAAGCTCAAGTATATATTGGTTGCAATATTATCACTTTATTCATATATTTTGATTAAAATATACTTATTTATCCAATCATAGACTAAATTTCATTTTTGACTTGAAAAATATTGAACTAATAAATTCGTCTTCATCGGTTATCTAAGAAAGAATTAAGTTTTCACTGATATAAAATAATACGTTACATTATAATTTATGTTATTACTATTTAAGTACCTACTTAATTTAATAGTATTTCGATAGTTTGATGAAAAATCTATTAATGGAACTATATTTATATTATGCAGGGATAAAAAATATATGCATATAAATATATTGGTTTAATCGAACAATTACCATTTGATCGACAGGACAATCGACTGATAACCTAACTACTAATAA
The DNA here is from genome assembly GCF_037042655.1 of Diuraphis noxia. Classification (NCBI taxonomy): domain Eukaryota; kingdom Metazoa; phylum Arthropoda; class Insecta; order Hemiptera; family Aphididae; genus Diuraphis; species Diuraphis noxia. The sequence continues at coordinate 71,930,563 of NW_028301713.1, forward strand.
GATGATCAATCTGTAGTTGTTTAATCTTACTTTTAATTTTAATGATACATTTTTCAATTTCCTTAAATTCACCAGGAATTTCCGTTTCGGGCAAAAATGTTTGAGACAAAATTTACCAAATTTTGATGCCGAAATTCTCATTATTGTCATACTCAATAGATAGACTAAGGCCTTGAAATTTTCGCCATACACTTAGTCATAAATGAAATGAACAACCTTTATTATTGAACAAAGGGAACACATAGTTTCTCGAGATTATTGCAGCCACCACAAAGTCATTTATTGTGTATTCAAGTGCTAAGATAATACTATTGTCTCCTACAAAATCAATTATATCCTAATAATGTATTATTTTTTTTTATGTTTAAAAAACACATATTATTACGTATGGTTATTTATTTTTATTATATTATATTATTGTTTTAAAAAAGAGTGCACATTAAAGTAAATTGATTTGTGAATTTATGGATTAGAATAATGAACCAACAAAAGTGGTGTAGCTATATTGCCTATTCAAGACTCCGTGTGATAATAATTTTAGTCCATGATTATTATAAATATTAATGCATTGAATATTATATAATAAAAAACTACTTAAAAGGTGAAAAACAGCACAAGTTATTTTATATTTTAAAATTAAGTAAATTGAAACATGTATACTATTTCTACTAATTAATAAATAATTGTTTGGTTGACGATTGATGCCAATATACCTATTTAAAATTAATTTTAAAATGGTTTAGTAGGTTACACTTATCATTAGGTTCTTTAGATAAAAAAAAATACGCTGATAAATGCTTTATCAATATGTCTATCAGGAATAACAATAAATTTGAGCACTCTCTAGAATCTTTGTTTGAAAAAATAATATAAATAAAAGCAAAAAACTAAGTTTACATAATTTTCCATAACATGTATTTGTAGAGATATAAGAAATATTTAAAATTAACTGCCAAAAAAAAAAAGAAAAATATATTTACTTTTAAATTCTAAATATTTTATTTGTAAGTCTTATTAAATAATTATAAATTTATAACTAATAAAATTAGATTACACTTACATTATTTCAACAATACGGGACTGATGGCAAATGGATAGTTTTCATATAACACCACAATCAAATATTTACGAAATACAAAACAAACATAGAATTTTTATAATATAGCATATACAGCAATACAATCTGTTAAGTCCAAAAAAAAAAAAAAACTTAAGGGATCGAAACCAAACCATAACAATTTATAGATATATATGAACACATCATCCAATATTGTCTACCATTTTTTTGTTAGATAGGTAACTCATCCATTATTTAATCTATCTGGGGTCATTAATATTTATGTATTATAGTTTTGTAGTCACGGGCGCAACCAAAAAATTCGGTTGAACCAATCATATACTGACTGCTACAACCAATAATTTTTTTCCGTGTAGCTGCCATTATAGTTATTGGATCTATAAGTTATAACATAATATAACGAGTCACAACCTACAATCATACAGTTAGACTATTTATTAAAATTTGGAAACTGTATAAATAGATCATTATTTTTACATTAAGTAGACAGTTGTAATCTAAATAAAACTAAAATTATTTGGGTATCATTTAATTATCACACAAAAAATATTTATTCCTCCTATGGTATTTTCTTCAATACGTTTTTAACATTTTGAGAGGAGAAAACTTTCGTTCAGATGTAGAAGTTAAAAGAAATTTAAAAATGTAGGTACGAAATATTTGATATATAGGCACCTAATTAATATAATATGCTAGAATATATATCAGAGTTTCGAAGTTTAATGACATCTATTTTGATATTTGGTAAGTTCTATCCTTGTAAGTATTACTTTCAATATAGATGCAACTCAGCTCTTATAGTTTGCACGTCAGTATTAATTAATACTTCACTAAATAATCGAAATCTTCAAATACTTTATTACTAAGAAATTACTAAAAATTACTTAAAAAGATTCCTAAAATTAACTTTTCGCTCACAATAACTATACGGTTAGAAATGGAATATTGAAATACAATCAAAATAGATCACAAGAGTGATTCAGAGTTCAAATGGTTGGCAATTGTGACACATTTTCAAATAAAAAATATCCTTTGATTGCTTGTTAATCTAGCGAAAGAAATTTCGTTAAAATAAAAAGTAACGCCAAAATCAAATGTAAGCACCACAATGTGAATAAGTATTTAATAAACGATTTTGATAGGCCATGTCACTTTTTTGGCCGGGTATTTTAATCGTAACGTCTAAAACAAAAAAAAATATATATTCTACTTAAACTCAATCAAGTACACTATTGTTTTAAACGTACTAAAATACTTTCGGGGAAGAACATTTGACATTTTTAATGTGGGATGTAAAATAGATCCAAGTCGAAAAGACGTTTTTATGCGATGTTACTGCGTACATTTCAGTTGTAGTTGGTACCACATTATTAATGACTTAATATTATTTTTAAATATTCGTCTAGAACATTTTCAATACTTTTAGCTGGTCGTTAACGTTTTCCTCGCGTATTTTTAGTGGAGATAAATGCTCTATGTTTTCTTTTTTTAGATTTACAATAATCTCACCGTATTTGCTTTGGAATATATCCCGAGTTCATTAACTCATTGTAATAATACATACAATGCCGCTAATTTAGCACATGGTTCGAGAAATTGGATTAAAAACCGCCTTGCTCGACAATCACAACGATCACTATCCATATATAATAATCGAACGTCCGATTAAATATAAACGCTGAATTCAATATACTAATCAATTTTATGTAAATTTCAAATAGGGCGTTTGACCATTTCCGTTCGAACTGTGAATATTTATACAATATTGTTATATACCACGTGAGTTACGTCATCACAGTTTTATAGTAAGACTGTAGTCTGTATGCACGTCGAAAATACCTAGCGTATTCTTTATACGGTTCGATCGCAAGTATCATAATTATTATTAGAAAAAGTAAAGAATTTTCACAATAAAGACGCGTGTTCGCAGTTTAAGTTTTAGTGAACAGCTATTCATTGGATGAGTGAGTGGTTATTTTTTTCTTAGCGAACGAATAATTATTTTATTTATATGGACACTGTGTTGTAAAAAATTATAGTTTTTTTCTTGCCACAGAGATTTGATTCGGTAAATCAACGAATGCGGTACTCCATGTAAATAAGTAAATATTATAAAAATCTAACAATAAAGAAAAATCGCAATTTTTCATAGAGCATACGATTGTGTGTTATTATTACGTTAAAAATAAGTACAAAGAGGTTCACGGGTTTAAAAGATAATAAGCGAAAAATCAAGTGCGTGCATATTATTTTTGGACTAGGAAAAAAGAAAAAAAATTTTTAGCCCGAGAATCATATATGGACGGCAATGGTGACGGTTAAAATAATAATATGATACGAAATTACGGATGTTAAGCTGAAAGCGAAATATTATGTTTCTCGTAGATTTATGATAATGGTCATCATGTAGTACGTGTAAATGACCAATCTATTTCGAGTTTTGGCGTGTACTTAATCTATAATAATAATAATAATAATAATAATAATAAATAGAATACAATATTTATCTCATGATTTATATTAAACTGTTGTTTGGTACAGGCCACACATGATGCATACGTAAAATTATATGGTTTTTTAAATTTATATTATTTTTTATTTATTCAATTGTGGAAGAAAAACATTGAAATAAACACAATTTCCAATGAAGTGTCATCAAAAAATAGTTTTCTTTAAATTTCTTAAGCATGCGTAAACAATTAAAAATTGACAAAACTATATATAATTTATCATCAGTTCATCATATGGCCGTTAATCTCGTAAACGATATCTCTCACAGTTTTTCTTGGTCTAATAATTATTTCAACGTCCCTCTATGTAGCTACTGTTTTAACAAACGGTTTCGTTGATCTGTAGGTTTTCATTATAATACATTAATAATACATAACTTTAGGTGTTTTTAACATATGATAATCAAATATGCTTACTTGTATTAAATAATTGAAAATCTTTTGTTTTTGTAAACATAAATAATTTATGAATGTTTATAGATTTTAATGGCCATCGTCAATAATTAAAATACAATGAGCCTACTGTTTTTTTCTTCAAAAACATTTGATGACAGTAAATAAGGATTACAAAAATTCTGTCAATGTTTATTCATAATTTGAGAGAAAAAACAGTTTTGTTGAATAAGCTTCTGTGTGATTAAAGGTACAGATTTAATTGTTGGTGTGCATTTTATTTGGTCTTTTATAATATTGAAATGTTATCTCGACCTAATATAGATATTCATAGAGTGAATGTCATAATAAAAAATAATTTTTCAGATGCTGCAGCAATACTTTCAAACGTGTGCTTTATGTAAATTCGCCTACAAAAATAAACGGGTCACGTATGATTAACAGAAAGCTGTATATATGTACACAGGTGTGACGTTCTGATGTGTTACTGCTACAGTATTCGCTGTTGTTCTTGGCGTGTTCCCAAACGTGTATAAAAATTACATAGTGATTCTTTGATCGTGAACCTGGAATGTAAGAGAAATATACAAGAAATTTTTCAATTTTACAAACGAATACTGATAATTAGTGCTTTCTGTGACTTATTATACTAAAATATTCAAAATGTTCCACGCAAATAAGCTGCAATCAAATTAGCAAAAAAGCTACAAAATATGTAACTATTTTTAAGTTTAGTTTATAATTTGTTATAAATAGAAATGTGTGATGACAAAAAAATTGGAGGATTATTTAGCAAATGATTAAAAGTATTTGCAAATATCATTGAAAAATTACAGAAAATACTCAAAAAAATATTTCTTAATTGTAGGGAAAAAAAATTAAGTTACGCATACATATTTAATCATAACCTATGTACTCTCGTGCGAGATAAATAAGAATTTGAAAAATTATTGGCTATATGGTTCTTTTTACAAAATATAATACAATTTCTAGTTATACCAACATATTTAATGTTGAATTTTGCATTAATTTTACCATTTCACAAAACAAAATATTATCTTGTCGAGAATACTCCAAAATCACGAAAAAAAAAAATCTAGAATTGCAAGAAGTTTTAAACCATACTGATAATCATAGAAAAATGGCAAATAGTATTAATTATTTATATATATTTTATTTTAAACGGAAAACCCTTTAGAAAAGTAAGACAGTACAATTATATACATGGAGTATTTATAGGTTACCATAAAATAATATTTTTAAAATTAAATGTTTGAAAAAAAAATTAATTTCTTTGTATTTTCCAGGACATTTTTGAACGAATCACAATAAAATTATTATTTGTATGCACCTTTTACACATAACTAGCAGCATTGTGAGAAGTGCAAGCAAACATATGTTTTCAGAAAGGATATTTAAATGGTAAGCCGGTGTATAAATTAGTATTGTAAATAACAATATTAATACGTAAGGAGTGTTAAAAGAATTTGGGAAAATGGAAGAATTTAAAAATGTATATTTGAGCCGTGTCATAAAGACGGTGTGGATTAAACGTGGTCAGAGATGATAATTCCGAGCAAGTTTTAATTTCTACCCATAGTATTTCTGTGTGGTAAGACATGAGTCGCTAAGACTTGCAGATTTCATCTGTATAAGCTCCATAACTATCCATAAGTGTCGAGAAATTTATCTGCAGCGATGACATAAATTAACGGCACGTTTTCATTTCAAAATCTCCACGAGCAGCAACGTAAAAAAAATATCATGATATTGTGATTACATCACCCGATTTTCTTTTATTATGCACTGTCTTGTTCTTTCAGTTCGTAAGCCTTAATTTGTTAGGAATTTCAACAATTTTTTTTATAGTTTTTTTTCAAGGCAATATCACAATAAACATTCGGCTTGTCGGTTCCAATGACTTTATATATATATATATATCCGGCCTTTATATAGCCTACATGCTACAGGTACTATTGCAGTTTCTCCGATAATATAAGATATATATAACACAATATATATATATATATAAAAAGGTTTTCACTTCAAAACGAAAAGTTCGATAAAATAAAATAAAAGCACATAGTTTTTGAGTTGCCGCCATAAACTTTGACATCATTTGCCAAGGAATCAAAATTTTTAATTTTTTACGAAATGTATTTCTTATCGGCGTATTGTTTTTGTTTTTAATAATAGATATTAATTGTCTGACACAAGTTAATGAGTGACAGACTGAATTCCATTTTGGCACTCATCGTTTTTTTTCCGGTTCCTCTGAATGTTATTAGTAAAATGTGTTTGATGCTAAAAGCTGATGCCTCGTACCTAAACATACATTTCATATTCATTTCGATCTATTCTGGTCTCATTAAATAACTAAACATGACGTGGTTGTGTTCTATATGTATATTGATTTTAGATGAATCATATTCATTCCCTTGTCATAAAAAAAGTAAAAATTGAAAAAAATTGAAAAGTGAAAAGTGAATTTAAAAATATAGTGCAGTAAATTATTTTTATTCTCATTTTAACAATCTTACATAAATAATCGTTGTCACGTATCCTGATTTTATTGGATTACGTAATTATATTATAGTTATTCTGTCGTATACGTACCTATATTAAGCTAAGTTAAAAGAAAAACATTTATAAGAAGCAATTAAATTAGTTGTTGAATCCCATTTTTTCATACAAAGATATTAAAAATTATATGTATATATGATTAACTAAGTTTACTTTTTATATTTTTGTTTATTATACTTTTGACGAAATATTTATTTGTTTATAACTTATAGTGTATTAAAAATAAAATTCCCATTACCAACAGTGCGTAAAACGAGAGCAAATGGAAGTTTACGTAGGTTGGCTAATATGATAGAATGATTGTAGGCGATTTTGAAATGTTTTATATCAGTTCATAAGCTAATTTTTGTAAAAAAAATTATTTCTTAACTTCAAAGGCTTGCCATGGTAAATAACAATTTAGCATATAAATTAATACATATAAGTTCTTAAAAAAAATTATTTTTGTTAATACATGTTCCGATCGTTCTGTATTTTACATTCAAGTGGAGAAAAAGTTATTGATTTGATAATATATTGTGAATTTTATTTATTTTTTTAAATAGCATACATTTTTAAGTTAGTAATATTCATCAAGATTTTTGTTTTGTATTCACAATATTATAACCAAAATATAATACATAAATGTCAAACACATTTAAGACATAAGAAATATCTATTTGATTCTGATTTGTTTTTTTAAAGCATGGATTATAATATTTTCTAAAGTATACAGAATACAGATATACTATATCTACTCATACTCTGTATTTTAACGTAATTTAATATTTTGTTTACTAAATTAAATGTATTTATTTGATAGGTTAATAAAATTTTTTTTCTATTATATATAACAGGATCACGGCTGCTATGGAAATTGATCATAAATTACAATTTACGAAACAATAAAATACACTACATAATACAGATATTAAATTAAATGTAAAGTTATTAAAGTGCCATTGGGTAATAAACCTATGTAATGATAAAAAACCTGGTTAACCAGATCTTTTCTTTTTAAATTTAATTGTTTAGTGATGATGATAATATTTACTTTAACTGATTATCAAAATATTTAATTGCAAATACGTGCATATTATTTTTAGTAAAAAGTATTACATTTTTATCAAATTGTTTAAAAATGTTTGAAATATCATAGTTATCATTTTAATTATTCATCGTTGTCAGTTTTAAAGTCAATATTACCAAATAATGACAATATATTTTGTATACTAACCAACAGAAGTCGTTTAAATATGAGTACCAATATATTATTTTGGTAGTTAACAATTAAAATGCTCGTTGGTATAGAATCGTTTAAACTATAAACGATCAAATTAATCTATCAAATGATAAAATTATAAAGACTGAAGATAATTTAGTATATTGCGACAACGATGTACCGAGAATATTGTTGCCCGCTGGCATAAGAATTTTTAAAGTATTTACTTAAACTCCTAAGCTATATATAGGTACTCTTGTAATATGAAAAAAATATCATTCTCCTTATAATATAACAGAAAAATGTTGAACTCTCGGCAGTATTGTGCAGTGGTTATTTTCAACAACTTTTCAAATCGTTTTAATTGAGCATAAATTTAAAAAAAGAAAGATCGTATAATGGTAGTAACTTTTTTATAAGAACAATACTTCACACGCAAACAATGACCGTTAAAAAAAAATTTAACTATAACAATAGACGCACAGAAAGTTTTTTCGTTGTAATAGTGTTTCTGGCCATTGAAACACTATTCTTGTAATATTTAGTTCTTAGTTTATGTTCATCATTTATTATTATTTTTTTTTCTTTTACTTGTAGATATTACATCTGCAACGCGTTTCGTTGTATTTCATTTGTGTAATTTCAAGCACGGCAACTTGTTGTAAAAGCGAATAATTTACCTTTAACATTAAGCAAGGTGTCAGCTACGTATTTTTACTATACGACCTATATAGGAAAATCCAGCCAGGAACAATGTATTTTATTTGACCATTACTAGGTTGTATTTACGATATTAGTTGAGTTCCAAAGGTGGAATAAATAAAACAACTCACTCGGGACAAACGTGAAAATCGTATATATTGGTGTGTCATTTATAACTTATATAAAAAGAGAAGACACAGGAAAATGTTACGTTCTATGAACCATAATTTATGTCTCATTTAATTAAAAAAATCCGAAATTGTAAACTAACTTGCTATTAGTTGATTAGATAATTTGGAGTGTGCGTATCATAACATAAATATAGACCATATTTCTGAGCCCCAAAAAAACAAATATTTATAGGTCTATAATAGTACTTATATCGTACATTTAAACCACTCTATCGCTGAAATTCTGAGGAGTGCAGCGATCTCACTGGACTCCGTAATAATGTGGTAACAACCCATTTAATTAATTTATCACCACGAATATAGTCCTAAATTTCGTATAGGCTGTATAGAATTGCTAATTTAGAATTTAAAACTAAAATTTATGCAGATAATACAATCACCGAAGTCTGTGAAAATACTCATAAAAATGTTTACCTAATCTTTTTTATCACATTGGGAGCTTAATACCGTCTGTTAGTCGTATGTATACTGTTATATTATATTGTATGAAGATTAATGTACTGATTGCTGAATGCATAAGATACTTTGAAACCCCAATTTATATTTTCTAATTACTACCTAATTAGCTACTCGAATTTCTATTACACTGACATTATTTAATTGATACTAAGTGATGATCCATTAATTTAACAGAATTATGAGCTTTAATATTCATAAACACAAGGTATTATATTTTATATTCGTATTTGTCAGAGATCAGTGAAATGGCTGGACATATTAAATACATATAAATTGAAATTTTCGTTGTAAATAAATAGATTTTAAAATGTACCAAATACTCAATGGATATTGAATATTTTTAATATGACGTTGGTTCAGAAATAATGTTTAAAGTGAATTTACTGCTCAACTAATTTAAATAATATTATTTTTATGTTTTTGTACTTCGAGTAAGTACAAGGTCAGATATACGACTTTTTCCAATAATATATGTATACACAAATAATATATTTTAATTATTTTTCTTCCTTTTCTCTCAATTATATAGATGGGGTCGCGCTTTTTCTACGCGTTCAGAGGCAATCAAATAAAAAATAAATTAATACAATGCTATTATGTGGATATTTATTTATGAAGCAGCGCTGTATGATGATTAGCCCTATTTATTTATTTTTAAACTTATGCAATTCCAAACTACGTGTAAGGGAATACAAAAAAATTGTTTAAACACTACAGAATACATATAATGATAAACGTTTTATAAAAAATTTAAAATAGTTACAAATCAGTACGGTACAATTGAAATAATTTAATTTAACATTAAATACAGTATAAATTTGATTTTTAAATTAAAAAAAAAACATTTTTTTTCTGCTTGAAATCAAATCAATTCTATAAAGTTCATTAAGTTTATTAATATTCATTATTTAATTTTGCATCACTCAATTCCGTAACACTATATTGTTTTAAATTTAATTACTTGATCAATTGGCTAAAAACAACTTATTAAGAACAATTAACAAACCTTAAGCATTTATAACTTATTGTGCTCAATTGGTTTCGAAACAAAACATTTTTAATCAATTTAATTTTACCTTTAAAAATAAGATGTTAAACGAATATCATTAATATTAAATGTAACAATTGTACATTTTATATCGTCGTGTTTTATTAGCTTACGGAATATCTCATAACACATAAAACTATTATAGTCACCAATGAAACTCGTTTGCGTACATATAAGTTATTTTACTTGCAACTCGATAACTCCTTTAAAAAACTTGGAATTACTAAGTTTTTTCTAATCTGAAATTAAAGTTCTCAAATAATATTTAATTTATAGTATTTATTAAATACTATTTAATATTTTTTTTAAATAATTTTCGTGTAGGAAGCGGGATTATGGTAATGTACTCGTACTTGGTAATATATAAATTTAAGCAAAATGCTGATTTTGAAAAAGCCATGAGTAATGCAGTAAGTATTGAAAATCTTTCCTAACTGAAACATGTCATGTATGCTAATGAGTTATAGATTATCTTATGATTCAATCATAGAAATGTGTGTGTGTGTGCAAACGAATCGTAAAATAGGTAAATAATACGAAAACGAGTTGCACTCCATGTGGTAGCCAATGTAAAACATTTTTTTTTTTTGTGAACATTTGAAGTAAAAGTGAGCAATGCAAGAAATATTGTACAACAGAAAAATGGATTATTTAATATCATCTTACGAATTATTTTTCTCTAAGAAACTAACTTGTTTTGAGTTGTTAAAAAACTTGTAAGTAATCAAAATTGAATGATTATTTATGCAAATATTATAAGATGTATAACTTATTTAAGTGATCTAAATAATAATGACTTAATTTCGTACCAGTTTACAAAGTAAAAAAAAATCAAGTTTTGCACTTGATAATAATAATAGACAAAATACAATTATTTATTAATCTTAACACAAACATAATATTTATTGTAAGTAGTCCCAAAGTGGATGAAAAATTAATTTTTAAAGTTTGTAAGTATATTATTCCTGAAAATGTATTTTTTAATTTCAATAATGACAGAAATAAATAAATAACGTGAAATGGTAATATAATTAATACAATTAGATTTTCAAACCAATTTGTAGAATAAGGACGAATTTTATTATGATAAAATTACTGGAAAAAAAAACATAAATTATAAAGGGAGAATTGAGATTAAGAGAGGGGAAAATTATAATTTTAATATATTCTATTTTGTTACAGAGAAGGACAATTAGTGAATAGATGTTGAAAGTTACACGTGGCCCTATACCACAGTTAGCCCAGTTATAGGTTGTGTATGAATAGACTGTTATAGAGCCCCAATTTGTGGGATTGGTACGGTAACAGGTTATGACCAGTACGTGACCTGGAGCATTTTATCATGATACATTAATCTTTTTCGAAAAAAAGCAAATAATATTTGCCAAATATTAAATTCCTTCCGAGTTTGTAAGTTCTATAACTAAATATATAAATTAAAAGATAATGAATTTTTGCCCTTTCTGAATTTGAGGTCACGTGATACCATTTTTTTATATTCATGCCTATGTTATTTAGAGATAGTACAATTTGGTGTACTATTTCACGATTGACGAGTTTTGTCAAAAGACGGAGGATAACGCAGACAACCAAAGATTTAACAAAGGAATCGGAGAACTATAATAATAATATATAATATAGTTCCTACTTCTCTCTGAATAGCTTTAATGACAAAGAGTTCGTTATGTACATAGCAATATATTATTATACATAATATATACCTCCTATACCTACTGTTTAAATATACATATATACATATATTTATATAATATATAGATACGTTATGAATATTTGCATTTCTCTGCCACCCCTTTTTAAACGTAGTACACATATCGCATACAATGCACACCGCGAGTATATATATATAATTGTATATTAATAAGATTTATTGCATATTCTGGGAATTTAGTAAATATTATAATAATTTAGGTGTAGGTATAGGTTGATTTTATTTATTTTTTTGGCATGAATCATGCAATATTTTTCACGAGGATTCTACAATTTCATTTCATTTTTTTACTTATTAGTTTCAATACAGTCTAATAAAAAAGTAGAAATATTTCAAACTATGAAAAAATGTAGGGTGGGTGATGAATATAAAAATATAGTATCATAATATGACATTCCTTTAAGGTTTGATATAAAAAAGCATCTTGCCTACAATATTTATATTATTATTATTGTAACGATATATTTTAAATATAATACATTATTTATTAACGATTATTTTTTTTCAAAATAATATAATCAACGACCGACTATGTGCGTGAAGTTGGCCCCCCCACCTTTGCAAATTTCTGTGAAAATTATGTAATCATTTTGCAAATAATTTGCAAATATTTGCAAATTGGTTTTCAGAATTTGCAAATAAATTCCCCACCCACAATAAAAAAAATAAGATAGGGGGGGCCAACTTCACGCAGCCCCCCCTATATGTAGATAGTGGATCCAAGATACTACCAACATTTTGCAAATCATTTGCAAATATTTGCAAATTGGTTTTCAGAATTTGCAAATAAATTCCCCGCCCGGTATAAAAAAAATAAGATGGGGGGGCCAACTTCACGCAGCCCCCCCTTTTGAGCAACGAACTTCAAAATGCTACCAACATTTTGCAAATCATTTGCAAATATTTGCAAATTGGTTTTCAGAATTTGCAAATAAATTCCCCGCCCGGTATAAAAAAAATAAGATGGGGGGGCCAACTTCACGCAGCCCCCCCTTTTGAGCAACAAACTTCAAAATGCTACCAACATTTTGCAAATCATTTGCAAATATTTGCAAATTGGTTTTCAGAATTTGCAAATAAATTCCCCGCCCGGTATAAAAAAAATAAGATGGGGGGGCCAACTTCACGCAGCCCCCCCTTTTGAGCAACGAACTTCAAAATGCTACCAACATTTTGCAAATCATTTGCAAATATTTGCAAATTGGTTTTCAGAATTTGCAAATAAATTCCCCGCCCGGTATAAAAAAAATAAGATGGCAGCTACGAATTGTGCTGACATTTTGTAAACAGCCCGCTAACTTTTTTATAATTTCGAGTTCAAACTCATACCAATCGTTGGTGTTTATACGTATGTATAGTTTATAGTATAGTATAAAATTATATTATATAATACACAATTGAAATAATATACTAGGTACTTATAGAAGTATTTTACATAATAATATATCGGGCTACTATTTAATATAAGTTTAATAAATTGAGCATAAACATAAAAGTAATTGTTTCTTACATACCCTTATAGTCTTAATACATGATACTATTATAACATTAAATATATATATTAATTAATTATGACATTTTTCAGATCTACATCCTATCTACCTACCTATAAAATAACAAAACGAATCAACCACAAATTTTAAAGAGTATTAATAATTTAATATTTTTAAATCAATAAATTATGCTTATCAGATCTTCAAATTTTATTCATTTTAAATTTAGGTTGTTAATTTTTAATTATTGAAGTTAGAAAACGTTGTTCCTAGTTTTTGCCATTTATTATAAAACGTCAGGTCCATACATCAAAACAAATTAACACCACCGGCAATTTTCTCATTTTGATGCAGGATCCTGGAGTCATGTCACTATCATAGAATTGGTAAAAGGAAAATTAAAAAAAGACAATTGTTTTAATAGTTTGTTGATTCGTATTACTTTTATTTATCTTGTAACAAACTCATAATATAAATTTAAAATTATTAAAATATAACCATTTTGTCTTTTTGTTTTATAAAAAAAAAAAAAAATAAGCTTCTCTTATTACTATAGTTGACTTTTGTACCTATAAACATAACTTTTTTTTACTCTTTCACATATAAAATTATATGTGGTTTTATTTTTGTTGAAAATGGGGTACTTTTTATTTTTTTTGCCAAATCATTGTGTATCTCCCATCTATTTACGCGGCGTACATACGCTACATAATGATCATGTCCATAAGATACTGCTCCGGATAATATATATCTAAAAATTATTCAAAACAATTAATTAAATAATATATTATTTTAAAATAATTATATTCAACACCTGTTACTGTCAATTATCAGACTATACTGCAAGTCAGCCAGTGAGTACTCATGGTGTTCAGCAATTAAATCTGTTTCAATAAATAAATGATTTCCTAGAACTCTGGTTACATTTAAAAATCCCAAACAGTTTAGTTCTGTGCATTTAGTTTTTTTTTCTTCACAAAGATTCTCATAAATAGTTCAGACCGTAATCAAAAAATCTAAAAAATAAATAATAAGAAATTTAAAAAATATTTTAAAAAATGATTTTTATAATTTTTTTTTAAATTCTTTACTTAGTTTCATTTTTTATGATCACAGTTTTTTTTACAAAATTTTTGATTTCTTATCAAATATTGATTTTTTATTGAATTAATATAATAAATACATTTTTTATCAAGTATAAATGTTTTTATTTAATATATATTTTTTAGCAATTTTATAAAAATGGAATATTTTTTATTCATCTTTAACCTTCAATATATACCTTGTAAAAAATTAACTGAATAAAAAATCAAGATTTGATAAGAAATCAAAAATGTTGTAAAAAACACTGTTATAATAAAAAATGAAACTAAATAAAGAATTTAAAAAAAATTATAAATTATAAATTTTTTATTAAATATATTTTTTTATAATTTGCATTATTTATTAAAAAATCGATTTTTATAAATATTTTTTTTTTATATATTTTTTATGAAATTGAATAACTATATGGTGGGAGGAGGACAGGCTCCAACAAATTCCAACAAATGTTCAACAAGTCCGTTTGAACATTGTTGGAAGGTTTTTGAACGATTTCAATAAAAATGTAATGCTAGGGGTGAAGTTGGCAGTACAAAATACATGGTGGGATAGCTGAAAAGTGGGGGTCCAACAAATTCCAACAAGTTTCCAACAATGTCCAACAAGTCCATTTGAACATTGTTGAAAGGTTAGTTCTGCTAACATTGTAATGCTAACTTCACATAGGTAAAGGATCATGCCACGCGGACTAATGAATAGTGATTAATTAAATTAAATAAATTTAAAACAATTAAATTACTAATACCTTTTAAAATTTGTGATAGGTTCATATTTTTATCTAGGGACACCTATCGTGTAATAACAAAACCTATTAATAATTAAGTAAAAAAATTGTCTTTTTAATTTTCCTTTTACCAATTCTATGATAGTGACATGACTCCAGGATCCTGCATCAAAATGAGAAAATTGCCGGTGGTGTTAATTTGTTTTGATGTATGGACCTGACGTTTTATAATAAATGGCAAAAACTAGGAACAACGTTTTCTAACTTCAATAATTAAAAATTAACAACCTAAATTTAAAATGAATAAAATTTGAAGATCTGATAAGCATAATTTATTGATTTAAAAATATTAAATTATTAATACTCTTTAAAATTTGTGGTTGATTCGTTTTGTTATTTTATAGGTAGGTAGATAGGATGTAGATCTGAAAAATGTCATAATTAATTAATATATATATTTAATGTTATAATAGTATCATGTATTAAGACTATAAGGGTATGTAAGAAACAATTACTTTTATGTTTATGCTCAATTTATTAAACTTATATTAAATAGTAGCCCGATATATTATTATGTAAAATACTTCTATAAGTACCTAGTATATTATTTCAATTGTGTATTATATAATATAATTTTATACTATACTATAAACTATACATACGTATAAACACCAACGATTGGTATGAGTTTGAACTCGAAATTATAAAAAAGTTAGCGGGCTGTTTACAAAATGTCAGCACAATTCGTAGCTGCCATCTTATTTTTTTTATACCGGGCGGGGAATTTATTTGCAAATTCTGAAAACCAATTTGCAAATATTTGCAAATGATTTGCAAAATGTTGGTAGCATTTTGAAGTTCGTTGCTCAAAAGGGGGGGCTGCGTGAAGTTGGCCCCCCCATCTTATTTTTTTTATACCGGGCGGGGAATTTATTTGCAAATTCTGAAAACCAATTTGCAAATATTTGCAAATGATTTGCAAAATGTTGGTAGTATCTTGGATCCACTATCTACATATAGGGGGGCTGCGTGAAGTTGGCCCCCCCTATCTTATTTTTTTTATTGTGGGTGGGGAATTTATTTGCAAATTCTGAAAACCAATTTGCAAATATTTGCAAATTATTTGCAAAATGATTACATAATTTTCACAGAAATTTGCAAAGGTGGGGGGGCCAACTTCACGCACGTCGACCGACTAACGTTTATCATAAACAGCCCTGAGCTTTTATTTTAATTTTATATTAATCTCCGTAAAGTAATCCTTTTTGCCACTGGTGTTCAGTGGCAAATATGCAATTATAATTATTAATAACCGTGAATGGCTTCTATGAATGAGTAGGTGTTAGCTTTAGCACAATACACAATGCACATTGCACACAACTGTTCATATTTTAGATTCTGAGTGGAGCGATGAATGTATTTAATTGTGCGTGTTCTTATGATGCAGTTTTGAACAAATTTTTTACTAGTTTTAGCAGACAATCTAGGTGGTTCAAAATTGCATCGCCAAAACACGCCTATATTGTTATTAGTTGTTCTTGACTGTGCGGTTTATTTTCAAAATAACCGACTGCTAGGTGTTGGATTGATGAAAATAAAATTTAATGATTTCTGTAATATTATGAACACGTAATCAATCTTTTCGTCACAATAAACATAGCAATTCTCATTCGTATTGTTGACACGTTATGGTCATACACTGTACGACGATGAATAATTGCTTTTTGTGTGCTTTCAAAACGTTATTGTCAAACAGTTCTATTTCAATTTTCAAACGAGTCATGATTTCAAAACTATTACACATACATTTTCAAATGCTACGCAGGACAATTCGATTATTTTTACCAAACGGTATTTTAAAGTTTTTTTTTTACTGGCTAACGATTACATAGGTAGGCACTACATACATATTTGACAAATTCAATAACCACGTATATTTAAATTATAATACAATTAAATAAAACATACCTATTATCAAAACCAATAAGAAAATGTATTATTCAATGTGCTGATAGAGTTTCTTTGTATATTTGGTGTTTTAGTTTTTATAAAAGGTTAAGAATGAACAAATTAACAGAGCTATATTAATTTATATGATTAAGTAATTTTTAATGCAGAATGTATAATTTTAACATATTTAAATTATCACTTTGTTTAAATTATCTACATAATTTCCTAAACTTATTTACATTTTGTTTGTTATATTTTGATTCTTTAAGCTGTAAATATAAAACAAAACTTAAATTATTTTTCCAAACACAGTACAAGATGTATGAAATCCTATCATTATACTTAGTATCATTTGATTTACAAAATGGTAATTTTGGAAATAAATATTGCTCATATTGTTAATATACTTTCGACGTGCCATGTGTTGTATTTAAAACGGTTTTGAATGACAACACTAACCGTAAAACATTTGGAGCAAATCCAGCATAGTGTTTCTCTGGACCATTAAATGAAATGATTCAACTGATTTAGAATCGTAAATCCGCAAATTGATGTGCAATCAAAACTATCTACAGAAACATTAAGTGAAAAATCAAATACCTATGATATAATTGGTGTAACAAATTTTTCTTTCTAACTTAACGAGATTTATGTATATTATTCAGCAAACAATTTGCAAATATTGGCATAACATATTATTCATTTCCTATTTTCAATGTAGGTAATTTGCATTTTCTGTAAATCATATGGAATAACATAAATATGACATGGGTGGACTCAATTTTAGTTTGATGTGTTTTTGCCAAAAAACATTACATAAAAGTATACGTAGTTAGCGACACATTTCCTTTACTCTTCTTTTTTTTGTTCAGTAAACGTCAAAGTGTCTGTTAACATAGTGTTTTCACTCCGAACTATGTCACTAACAGTTATTCAAATTTACAAGTTCGTTTAATTTCAGTTAATGGACTGTATAAAATAAAAGAGAATATATTATACATGGCTAGAATTTAAGATAAGAAAATATTATAATCGAAAGAAAAAAAATACACTAACTAACCTTATGAATTTAAATAAGCTATTTAGTTTTTAATTTTTTTACAATTGAATAATTTTATTGATCTTACTTTCTTAGTAGATAACATAAATTGAATTTATGAAATAATATAATAATATTATAGTAACATTTTAAATATATCAAACGTTTTAAAAAATTGATTTACACATTTGGAAAATGTATTATTGAACATGAATACATTTTATTAATTTAAGTTTAATTTTAGAACGACATAAAATATTTTCCAAACAATTATTTTGATTGACTTTAGGTTGAATATTTTTGCAACATTAATCTTAAATATAAAACACTAAAAAAAATTATATACCTTACATAGAATTGTAATGAGATAAATGCTTTACTTTTAAATAGAGGCCTAATCAACTTTGTTAAACTTTTGAAATTTGCTCAAATTTTGCTGGAAAAGAATATAATTAAAAAAAGTAGTTATAATCGTATTATATTTTTGATTAGATTACCTATACAATTTATAAGATAGTTTAACATAATGTTAAGTTGAAAGGTAATTTATCCTTGCATATTTCTACCTTGCACAATGTATGATATATTTTGATTTTACATCGGTAATGTCAAATGTGTAATAGATTTAGTATTTAAAAATAAAAATACTTTTAACAAAATATAGGTAAATTATATATCAAATCAACCTACGTTAACCTTCAAATGCAGTTAAAAGAGTAATATTTTATTACTTTAACTCAAGTGAAAAATAGATAATAGTTTGTAAACCAAGTCTGTGGAATGAAATATCTAGCATCTACTAAATCATTTAAGGTTTAAAATTAGAGCTACTGTTAATATATGTATAATAAATCCAATAATTTTAAGCTGTAAGTGCAATTATAAAATAACAAATAGGTAGATGCGCATAGCTGATAATTATAATTTTATTTTTTGTATTAAAAACTATTATAATAGGTATTAAATGTAGTCTGATGCAATCAATTAATATTACAACAATTATTCATATCGTGAAAAATTCGTAGGAATGTCTATTTTATTATTAGGTTTGGTTATTATATTGTAACGATTCTTGTCATAAGTTCTAAAATGTATTTGGTACACTTATTAGTTATTTTTAGGATTTTTTTTGTCCTCGTAGTAGAACTGTCACCAGCCCGTAGTGGTTAACTATAGAATCAGTATTGGACAAATTAAAAAAATTATAAAAATAGAATTTGTTTAATGTTTCTTTTAGTTGAAGCAAATACTAATCATTGGTTGAAATTGGGCATTATATTTTTCCAAATAAATTTATGTTACTTAGTTATTATTAATATGAAGGTCCAACAAAAATTAATTAAGCTATTATTGAACCATTTAGACCAAATTAATTATAATAAAATATACAATTATGACTAACATTTTTGAGATATATAAACATAATATTGATGATAAAGTTTGTAATCTGTATAGTATGTTAAAATATTTTTTAATATATTATACAATATACATAGGTTTGTTATATACATATATTATATTAACCGTTACTTAAGTATATTTATTTCTTGTCTTATACGAGTATCTATGTATAATACAATAACACAATAATATTATCCAAACACTATAATATAACGAAACTGTTCTAAATCATAAGAAAATTTTCTTTATTTGAAAGTATCTAAACACCTACCTACGACATTTGTATGTTGTCATCATCATAATATTTTTTTTACCCGCGTACATCTGAATCAAAGTTTTTTTTTAAAATTAATATAATAAAATTATAATCAGTTCAACAATTTATTGTTGTAGTTAAATAAACTACTTTGCCAAAAACAGATGGTTCAATAATTATCATAGTCTCATAAACTCGTCTCCTTTCAGAATAGATTTTATTATATACCTTAATTAAATTTGTTAAAAAATCTAGTGCAACCCACTTAAATTGTTTTAGAATTCTGAACTTCCTCAATTTCCCTTGTGACCATTCCAGCCTGTTTAGGACGTTATGTCGTTATATTTTCTCCCCCAAGTACCACTGAGCTACCTAAGAATCTTTTGGCAAGCATAAAATTATGATTATTTTTAATGTTTTATATTTCAATAGTTTATCATTGTATATTTAATGTTTATAATAAAAAAATAGAACTTTGATGCATTTAATAATTTAAAACTGTTTAAAGAGTATACTTTTAAATATTATATAGGTAGGTAGGTAAACAAGGATTTGCTATGGCAAATATAAAATACATTAAAAATCTCATCATAAATAGTTTCTACTGCTCGTACATTGTTTCCATATTTCCAATTCAAGTTTTCAGATGAAATCCTTCGTTGAGTTCGCTGAAAAAAAAAAGTCAAATTGTCTTAGGAAATCTCTACTCCCTTTGTCAGCTAC
This sequence comes from Diuraphis noxia, assembly GCF_037042655.1. Taxonomy (NCBI): domain Eukaryota; kingdom Metazoa; phylum Arthropoda; class Insecta; order Hemiptera; family Aphididae; genus Diuraphis; species Diuraphis noxia. The sequence goes on from NW_028301713.1 coordinate 71,951,144, forward strand.
CCTGATAATTAAACTTTAATCGTCTTTTCCAATATTAAAGGATATGACTGTTTACAGATGAATCGATTGTATTTAAAGAAATATTTGAAATAGTTCATATAAAAAATTTCAGTCGTATTTATCGTATATAATCAGTCGTTCTTAATCGAAATTGGTGTGGAAGATGGTGTATCATATATTCATATTGTTTATCAACCAAATTTTATTATGATATAATATACAGGGTGATTCACCGAGCTTACTCATCTGATTTTTAGAATCTTTATAAATATACTCAAAGCCCATATTTTCAAATTCTTTAGATTCTTTGTACCACTTAAGCCAGTGATCTCAAATTCAAATTACCTACGGGCCATATATTTTTTCAAAAAAAGTCACGGGCCAAATTTTAAGTGTCATTTTTATACTTATACACTAAAAACTAAAGACAAAATGAAGGGAAAGATATATACCAAATCCATTTATCTAAATTTAACTTAATATATGATGAAATTACTTTTATTATAATTACTATTAGCAAAAATATTTATAAAAATATAAACAAAGTAGGTAGTTGTTTACATTTGACTTATTAATACTACAAAATTATTATTGAAAAAATATGATGAACATTAACTTCAAAAAAAATTATAGTTTTAAAATTTAAAGATAGCTTGAATATTCCATTATTTTTATTTTTTAGCTGCATTTTAAATTTGACATCTTTTCTTTTGTACCAAGCCATTTATATTTGCGTAAGAATTTCTTGATGCCAAATGTAAGACAGACTGTAGTTTGACATTTGAAATTTGATTCAGATTTTTTGATTTATTTAATTTCATGAGAGAAAATAATTGTTCACATACATAAGAGCTACCAAACATGGATAAAATGTTAGAAATGTGTTTCTTTAGTTTTGGATAACTGTTTCCAAAATATTTAAAAAATTCCGGAACTCCTACAATTTCACATTTTGATTTTAAAACGTAATTACATTGCAAATCAATTAACTCGAGTTGTAAATCTTTCTTCACATGTTCTACATTTATAAAAAATCACTAAAAAGTAGAAAATCATCTTTATAATTTTGAAAATCTGCAAATCTATTCATAAATTCATTTTTTAGTTCTAAAATGTATTTTTACCATCATTACCATCTGTGGATAACTGTTTTAATGTAGGAAAGTGTACTAAGTTATTTAATGAAAGTTGAGTTTCTCATAACCGTGATTTCATCGTAAATAAATGAATCAAGTCGTACGTATTTGTGATAACTTTGTTTTTTCCTTGTAATTGTAGGTTGAGAATATTTAAATCTGCATTAATATCAACAAGGATAGCTAAATCTTTAATCCAATCATTATTAGTTAATTCTGGAACAATCTTGTGTTTAGATTTCATAAAACAACCTATTTCTTTTAATACATTGAAAAATCTAAGTAGAACTACTCCACGACTTAACCATCCAATTCACTGTAATATAGTAAACAACCATACTGAACATCCATTTCATCAAGTAATGTACTAAATTGTCTATGGTTCAATGCACGGGATCTAATCCAATTCACTGTCTTAATAACCATATCCATAACATGTTCCATTTTAATATTTTTTTTGAACATAAAGATTCTTGATGGATTATACAATGAAGACTTTTTAATTCTACGTCACAAGTCATAGCTTTTGATTTTAATCGAGAAACCAATCCTGATTTTGCACCTAACATTGCGGGAGCTTCATCAGTAGTAATACTCGAAAAATTATTCCAATCTACTTCTAATTCATTAAGACACTTTTCAATACAGTCATATAAATCACTACCAGTTTTTGTGTCAGCCATAGGAATCAAGTCCATGAGTTCTTCAGTTACTTCAAAATTATCGAAAACTCCGCGAATAAAAATAGCTAACTGAATGGTATTGGTAATATCGATAATTCCGTCAACAGCAATAGAAAAATTTAAAAATTGTTTACTTTTTTCATACAACTGCTGTTTAACATTGTTGGCCATTTCTTCAATTCTCTGAGCAATAGTATTTCCACTTAAACTTATTTTCATAAATGCTTGTTTCTTTTCGGGACATATTACTTCCACCGCACTAACTATACACTCTTTAATAAATTCACCGTCAGAAAGTTTTTGATGCAGGTGCGATTTTTTTCTGATATAACGTAACTACATTTAACCGAATCAATATTTTCTCTTCTTATATTATCAAATAATTTTGTTTGATGCGAGAGATTCTTTTTTAATTCTTCAAATTTTTCTTCGCGTAATTTTTCTAAAAATTTATCGTAAATCTTACCATGATTTGTGTCATGTCTTTTAATATTGTTGTACTCCTTGATGACAGATACACTTTGTTTACAGATCAAACATATTGGAAGAGAATTAGAATTAGTAAAAAAAAATGCATAGCCCAATTTTTCTTGAAAAGCCTGTCTTTCTTGGTCAATTTTACGTTTCATCGGTTTGATATTATGAAACATTAAAACGAACAAATTACGCGTATAAACTTAAATTTAAAATTAAACTCAAATAGCAACTAGTTACTCGTACGAACAAAACAACACTGGTCACAGTCAAGCTGTAAGCCTATTACCCACTATTACACCGAAGTACAAATTATATTTATACTTGTAGATAAGATTTGATTTCAAATATTTTGTTGAGTATAATGGGATTTCTGGACAAGTAAAAATAAAACATGAACGTTAGATAATATTTTATGTATTTATGATGCGTAAAAAAAATTAACAGTTATAACAATTTATTTTTTATATTTTTGTTCAAAATGTATTTTTATTGCGAGCCACATAGGTACCAGTGGCCCGTGGGCCGTATGCTTGAGACCACTGACTTAAGCAGTGTCCTGCGGCAGTACAAACTTTTGTTTTTAAAATGAGAATCCCAATATTTTACTGTAAATTATTTAAAGGATAATTTTTTGTTGAGAATTTTGATGTTTTGAAATCAAAATTCTAATGAGTAATTTTTCGAGTTATTTAACTTTCTAAAGATAAAAGATCCATAGTTTAGGTTTATAAGATACGTGATCTATGATGGATTTGAAAATATTGGACATTAATATTAATCTATCAACATAAATTATCTGTAAAAAAAAACTAAGTATCATAAATATTAGTTTCAATAGGTAAGACGTGTATTTATACTTATGTAAAACGATTTTTAAAGATTATTATCCTTAGTAAAAACATTTTAATAACTAGGGAACTACTCGATCGAATTTTCCGAAAAATTCTTCGCTAAATAATCTTCAATAAAAAAGGGAGGTTCTCATTTGAAAAACAAAAGTTTCTATCGCCAGAGGACACTTCATAAGTGGCACAAAAAATCTCTAAAAATTTGAAAATATGGTCTTTGAGTATATTTAAAGATTCCAAAAATTAGATTTTGAATAACTTCATTATTAAAGAAAATAAAGGGGGCGAGCTTGCTTGGAGAATCACCCTATATATGGAACTATTGTACGTAAAGTTAGCACCTGCATTAAATTTTTTTCGGTCACAATATTTAGCTTTAAGGAACTTAAAAATTGCGTATACACCAACATACAATAATTACTTATAAATTCAATTTAACAACATGAAATGCAGTTGATGTTTTTCGTACAAAGTTGGACTAGACTATATTGAGAAGCTAGAATCTATTTTATATGAATTCTGATAAGACTTAATAAATTTTTGAAATCCACATAAAATTACTCACAAATTGAGTTAAACATTTGTCCGATGTATTTTTCAAAACAAACTGTGATTAATTGATATTCGCACAAAATTATGCAATGTTGATTGTTATATTCATAATAAATTAATACTGGTAAAACGGACCTACGATGGTTGTGTACCCAAAAAGCCTATACGAAACGCCGTAGTTATTATTTTTTTCAATCATATCAATGTATCATGCTCATACTTTTGATTTATATTGTTGACTGTTTAGATAAATGTGATACCGGGAAATTGGTAATGGAAAATGTAGTGATCATAATTATTTGCTAACTAATTATGATTATGACGATTTAGTGGTTGGAAATGTTTATATTTTAATTTCGATAATATTGTATGGTATAAAATTAAATCTACTATGTAATAAAATTCTCACTGATATTAAAAAAAATATTGAAAATTAGAAATTACTAATTAGAAGAAAATGTTTTTTCATAGTATTAATGCAATTCGTAACATTTTAAGGACCTATCTGAATATTGAATACTTTCAATGTATAAAACAACATTAGTATTGTATTTAATATTATTATGCGATAATCATTTTTATTTTGAATTTTCAAATTGAATGTAGGCACCTTTTAAATCTTTATTATCTTTTTGATTCACTTTATACCTTTTAATAATGAAATATATAAACACTAATCAGTTTTCATAATAATTTATATCATAGTAGCACCTACTTATGTTTTTACTGATTTTCGTTGTTGGTATAAATGAAGTATGTGGTACATAATATATATGGATTTGAATAATTAAGTACCTTTATAAAAATAATGTGTTAAATAACATATCATATATAATAACGTACATCGACAAAATTAGCATGGTGGCCGTCATTGATTACCATTATTAAATTTTTTTTTATTAATCTAAACTTTAGAAGTGGGGGAGAGGATTCCGGCGAGGTTCGCTGAGGAATACGTGAATGGGGTAGTTATTCGTTACAAATAACTCGAGTTGTAACCCATCTGGAAACTAGAGACGCTGACCGATGCTTGATTTTAGTACACGTTGAAGACTGAGGCCAACCATAATACAACACCTGACCCCAATTAATGAATTATGAGAGGGACGAGGAGTACCCCTCTTCCGTGCGCCATGTATTTCTGTAAATTGAATGACAGCTTTATTTAAGCCTTAAATATTTTTAGCAAAACATAAGATTTATCTGACCCTCACACTCTGACTAGAATTGATCTGAAAACACCCCTGAAATCTTATTAAACTGTAATTTCGGTAAAGAATTTATTCTTAAAAACAACAACCACAACGACATACAATATCGCGTGATTTTCCTATCCAACGTTGGCTGGTCACTCGGTATGACTCAATAACGCTTGTCTTCCATGATAGATAGGCCGATAGCTAAATAATATTATAGTATTTTTTTAAAATTTTATTTAAGATGAAAGCTTCAACATTTTGAGGTTATTAGCCTACAATAATAATTGCAACATATGTGAACAGGAATAATGTGTTTACAGGTATTTACAATTTGTGATATCAATTAATGTAGTAGACGAATTTGTAAATTGATTCAGTGTTTTATCTTGGCTGAGCGCAAGACGAAGGGATGCTGTGTTTTTGAAGATCATAATATTATTATTATCCGACAATTAACTAATAAAATATTATAAAATATTTTATCGTATTGTACGCGTTAAAGCGTTAAACCCGCGGGTTGCGCGTGCGCACGTCGACGACCCGACCGCGTTTACTGGCGGTGGCGAGCGAGCGACTTGTCGCGCGACTAGACTACGAGTTACAACTACCACCACGCACACTTACACACCGTGCCACCGAACTTCAGTTTTCAGTAGTCTCGTGGCCGTGTCGCCGGTGCGGTGTGCGCGCGTGTGTCTCGTCGTCCCGTTTCGCGAGCGCGTGTCTCACGTTTTCTTCCGGCTCGAGTTTTCCGATTTATTTTTTAGTTTTCCCTCCCGAAAAAAAACGATTATTGTTTTTGCCGCCCGTGGTTGTGCGGTGCGATCGAGTTTTCGCACGTGTTGGTGACGTCGTCTACGACGCGGCCGTGCAACGCACCACCACCGATGCCGGCGCACGAGGTACCTTCGTCGCTGCCGCTGTTGTTGCCGCCGCCGCCGGCCGTCCAATACGACCCGCCGGAACCGCGGTTCCGGCGGTGCGTTCGCAAGTTCTTCGCGCACCTGTTCAGCAATCTGGGCCTATTCGGGCTGGTGGCCGGTTACGTGATCGTCGGCGCGTTCGTGTTCCGGTTCCTGGAGGCCGGAAACGAGCGGCAACAGCGCGACCGCATCGGCCGGCTCAAGAACGACTGTCTGGGCGAGCTCTGGAACATCACAGGTACACCTATACGCAGACCGTAATAAATTAATGTTTTTTTTCTCGTATCGATATCATCAGATTTTTGCGTTTTGTCCGGATGATTCGACCCGACTGGGTTTTGAATATTTTACTTAATTTCTACATCGGCCTATGTACCGTATCAACGATTATTATTGACTCATATTATTTACATAATGGATACTTTTTAAAATATTTTTGTACTTTCACATAAAAAATAGTTGAATAATAGGATTGACGTTTGACGTCTTGCATACTTGGAGAAAAAACCATAAACTATTGTGGGTATTGATGAAGATTTAGAGTACGAAAAAATATATATCTAACCGGTAAGAGGGTGAATCACAATAATGTGTCAATAAATAGGTTTTTCGCGGACTTGGTGGAGACTAGAGAACGATTATATTATATACTATTTTACTGTTCCAGTCGTACGTAAATATTTGTGATATTTTTATAAGACACCGTTCAAAAACATCTCGCAGTAAACAGTTATTGATAGTATAGACTTTTGAGTAATTGCTATTCATTCTCGTGAATACAGAATTGCTCAGTGAACGTGATGAGTATGCGTATACACTATAAACAAACACAGCTCACGACAAAGGACAAAGTACATTTTACGAATTCTTGTAACTACCCTAATTTATACCGCCATGCAGATACACCTAATGCTAATATAATATTGTGTTTACAATATGTTAATAGTACCTACTTAGTATGATAATGTATGTTACCGCTTACCATCAAAGGTCGATCTATGTTCAAACTTTGCGGTACTGTGGTATCCCAGGTAAATGTAACCATTTATTAATCAGATATTATACGCAGTGGCAGTGTCATAAAAATATTACTTTTATAAGGTATTTACAATTTTAAATCACCGCCCAAATGTTATTTTTGTTTTATAGTATTTAGAAGTATTCGAAATAATCTTAAAATACAAAAAACAAAATCTATTTAGTTCTGAAATGATTTATTTAAAAAAACTTTGTTTAATGTTTATTGCATTTTAAAAACACGATTTGTTTGATAATCAAAATGTTGATCGGCCGTATTAGTTTTTATTTTTAGTAGTTGCACCACCAACACTGAACACTCTAGAATGAACTATATACTTAAAGCTATATATATTTGGATATCTCATACCGTCATCGATCACCGTTGGCGATAAACGTTCATAGTAATTTATTGATAACCATTTTCTTGGTAAATAGTACTAATAAATAATATCATTTGCGTATAGTTAAATATTATAAATTAGGTACCTAAAGCGCCTATAATTTTACAGTCAATAACAAAATATATATCTACAAGAGCAATAAGTTTTTAACAGCTCTAATACCAGCCTTAATACTGCTATACCAGTCTGGTACCGGCTTAGACAATAATTTGTTTCCCGGAAAAAAAGCATTTAATTAAACTAACTTGACGAAAACGATATCGAATTACTGCAGTCCAGAAATGATAATTGATAAATAATATATTATATTATATTTGTATTATCGACTTCAATGGAGGTTTCTAAGAGAGAATTGAATATATTTATTACTTTTGGGTGGTAAAAATTGAAAATTATAAATAAGTACCTACCTACCTACTTTTTAAAATAATCGTGAAAAAAATATCGAAATTTGTTAAAATGTTAACATTATTATAAATAAAAATTTTTAGTAACCTTGGTTATTAAAAAGTTTGAATTTTAATTAAAAATTATTCGTTCAATCGAATAGCTCAAAAGTTGAGTACCTACAATCAGATTACTCAGAAATATTTTATAGTTCATAATTTAACTATAAAAACGAATTCAATCTACAAAATCATTAAATATTGATATAATATAAGATATCTAGAGTTGATACCCCGTCTCCGCTTAGAATTGTTTTTCATGTAGAATAATATATAACTTAAGTCAAATTTAACAAATCAATTTTAATGACCACCACTAAACACTTACTTACAGTAGAGAGGTACCCATTAACTCGCATTTTTTTTTATTAAAGAATTAGGTACATTTTTATTTATTTTTGAGTTTTGTCGTATGTGTACATACGTTGGGATTGTCTAAAATTATTATGAAACTATTACAATTGGTATTATATTGCTTTTTGTAATCGAATCGTTGAGATTTTATTGACATGTCGGTTACCACGAAGGTATTAGGATTCTCCGAATAGTCCCATTTTTATGTTCAAAAGTTATTTTTTAAATGTATTTCCCTCTCTGTACTTATCCAATACTTCATTAAATATTGATGATAAAAATTTTTTAGAAATTATCTGATTTTACTCTATGTACATCAAATATAGTGCTATGTCTATATTAGTGCGCACTAAATACTTTAAAAAAAGTTAGTTTAAAAAAAAAAAAAAACAATTATCTTTGGCCACCAATTGTATTTAAATATTAATCGACGTTAACTACTAAAATCTATATTTCAACACAATATTATTATTATCTACCATTTGAGGGTATCCATAATCATTCTATTGCAGTTATCGGGCTACGGTGAAAACAAAATTAATTAATACAAAATCATCCATCACCTGTCATCGTATTATATTGATTTCCGCAGTTCGATTGTCTGATTTGAATATTCGAATAATATGATGGGCATTGCGTTTTTGTCATTGTCGGATTAAAAACAAAATTTCACGGTTTCCGATTTTAGTGAAATCGTGTGTGGTATGCACCGCCGAGACGCTTGTTGTACGCCGGCAGAATGCATGTCGTTGAAAGTTTAATTTAACCTTGTGTATGCGAATCGATGCGGTTTTTTCGTTACCACCGGCTAAACGGTATAAGGTACCCGTTATGCTCGTCTATAATACAATATACGTATGTGCATTATGTACAATCGTCTAAGTACATTTTATCGTTTGAGCTGATCTTCGGAGTGATTTTTTTTTGTTGTGCGCTTCTATTACCACTATGAGTATATTATGCTAAGAGGTTCGTATTATATACCTCTACGTCACAGACCTCCACCTTTCACCCCTTGAAAATGCGGTTATCCAAAAAACTCGGAACCGGAATAGTAAGAAAATGTTTTCGTCCAGTTCGTGAACATCAGTTTTCCCGGAACAAACTTTGTACACACACGCCAAACAATTAACTTACTTACGCGCTAAACAAATACTTCCAAAAAGTCTCCACAACAAAAACGTCATCTACATGCATTGATACTGCTTGTTTTAACGCATTTTTTACAGCTGGAAATAACTTGCTGGGAAAACGTTCTTATAAAATATACAGTTTATTATTACATTGCTCGCATTAAAATGTTTTCGGGACTACATTATAATTATATGACTCCAAAATTCACTTGGAATTTAGATTTCACCTAATTTAAGTCTGTGAATTTAAATATCAAACTTGAAAATGAGTGCTTAATTATTAATATTTAATAATATTTAATAATTATTAATTATTAATTATTATGATCTAACATGTGTAGATATCCAAATTAATGGCATGTATTGTATTCAGTTTTTATTTCCATGTTCTTCACGCTTAAATGTATCAAAAATTTGTTATTTAAACGTTAGTGACAATCGTAATTTAGAGAGCTTTTTATATTGAGTATTGGCAATACTCAATATAAAAAGCTCTGTATTGGTTAAGCGTAGCTTAAACTGTATTATATATGTATCAAAATATATTTTGTAGTAGGTAAGTACCTAAATATATGTTACTCAATAATTTTTTTAATACACTCAAAGGTTAGTCAGTATAAAAATATAATACTATTCAATTTATTCAATCCAAAAAATTATTAACCCAAACTTTAAACTTTTATAAAAAATATAAAAATTTTATAAAATTGAAAATAAAAAATGTATTGATATTTTCTTTTAAGATTAAACTGTATTGTTAAATGTTGTAGTATGTATCATAGTGGTATGATGTTCTTGTATGCGGTATGCCTTAAAAATAAATAAAATGTAGTTCAAGTAGGTTACCGTTTATGTTTATATATTATATTTTCAAACCATAATACTATATAAGTCAATATATGTACCTATATTAGATATTCATACATATTAAATCATTTATGTGTAAGTATTTTATTATACAATATACTATGTTTCTATAATTTATTTATTTGTTAACATAAATCATTTTTATTTATATGTTTCATGTGTGAATATGCATTATAGATATTATATACATTTTGAATATTAAGCATATATCTACAGTATAATAGTAAACGTTTAAAAATCGTTAAATCGACACAACTGGTTTAATATAAAAATAGTTAGATATACAAATTTGTAATAATTAATTAAAATATATGATATCTGCCTATGAATAAGCACATTAAAAATATCACATTTAATTATCACTTTGATTCCATATCATTTTATTTTATTTATTAAAGTACGCATGTCCTACTTATATGATAAGGGTGAGAGGTAAAAAATAAATACCCATCATTTGAAGCAAAATAAATGAATAACCTTATTGGCAGTAGATATAAAAATCAAAACAAGTTTCGATTGCTGTACAGAAACTTATATGAAAAAATAGGGTTGATACATGAAAAGCTCTTTTTACATAAAAAAGATGACCACACAATTATTACTTTACATAAAATTGCAGTAGATCGAACAATCACGTATTAAATAATTTGAAATAATGAAAGGAATAGAAATGGAATAGGAGATATTGTATTTTAAGATTTTCACATAAATATAATATTTATCCATGTGTTGTGTTGATAGACTTATTACATTAGCTGGATTCGTCCTTAAAAGTCGTTATACGTCATCGCATGTGTGGAACAACACACGAGTGTAAAAATACTTTTTTGGAATAATAAAATATCCCATGAATACATTAACATATTCATTAATCATTATATTTATGTAATTACAAATTTAAAAATCAATCTTAAGTGTCGTGCAGGGTTCTGGAATTTATGACCCATATTATATTATTATTATACTGAATCACATTAAAATGTAAATAAAATATAAAAAGTTAAATATTTTCAATGTAAATCTCAGTGCTCGTTTTAAAAGTAGTATTAAAAAAATAAAGTGTTGAAGTATGTTCAAGATACTCTAACGAGGTGAACATGACTTACATAGGTTTAAATTTCCATTCGTTTATCATTTTTTATCACCACCCACAAGCATATATGTTTAATAGTTTGATATAAATTTTTACTACACTATTGTATTTAAAGAGAGTGGTGTTCATTATTGTATACTACTATATTATTATTTTCTACGAATACTGTTTTTGAAAATTTTGAAAGTAGTTACATACATTAAAACTGAATGGAATTATGATTTACCGCCAAATTACCATGCTGTGTTTCTATATTGAAAAATATAATTTTATTAAATTGTAAAGATATTCAGAGTAATTGTAATTTATTAATTTATATATAAACCAAAGTACTAAAAAAGTAAATGAATTTAATTTAATTTACATTCATAATGTAATTTTTTTTATCTTTTAGATTTTGAGCGGAGCGAGGGATGTATTGATTTTACAATGATGTATTTTTTTTTTTTTTGTGTCTGTTATCACGTTTAGGGGCAAAAAAAGTGCTTCGATTTTCGACTCCTCAGTTTTCCGACATTTCAGTACCTCGTTTCATCAGAAAGTGAATCTAGTAGGTACTTGGGGGGGGGGGGGTCAAAAGTAAAAAATATTTTTCTAAATAATCGGGATAAACAAATTAAAAATTAAGGGGAAAACGGGAAATTTTACGCACAATAAATTTTCGACAACATCGATTTTGGTTTTTGTAACCTTAAAAAAAAATGACCAAAGATACATGAAATTTTCACCGAATGTTTATATAATTATATTCTATTCATCATGCAATTTTCGACTTAAGTTGAACTATTTATAGGCATATGCAATTTTCGATCATTATTAATTTTTTAAAATTAATATGATAACAATTTATTTGTTGGGTAGAAAAGCTTGAAAATTTAATAAAAGGTTCCTAAAATATTGTTACAATAGCAGTTGAAAAATAAAATAAATACATAGTCACAATTTTTTTTTTTAAACATTCTAAGTTTGAATTTTGACAAAATACGTAAAAATCACGAAAATTCTAAAATTATTTTAAGCTAGAAATTCATAAAAAATTTTCTTTTTAAATCTAAGATTTGAAAATTTAATACAAGATTCCTTACAAGTTTGTCAGTATTATTCACAAAAAAAATGTCCACCAGGAATTCAAATTAAATTTTTATGAGCGTTTGAAATTTAAATTTTTACAACTAGATTTCTCATTTAGCGATTTTTTTATTCTGGCGTAACTCTAAAACAAAATGACCACAGATACTTGTAATTTTCACTGAATGTTCATATAGGTATTTTCTATGTTTGATAACATTTTCAAAATATTTTAATTCGTTTTAAGCTGCAGTTTAATGACATTTTAATTTTTTCAAATTTTTTCGTTTTTTTTTTTTCTCTAAATACCTATCGATAGAAATGTATTTGTTGGGTAGAAAAGCTTGAAAATTTAATTGAAAACACCTACCATATTGTTACAATAGCAGTTGAAAAAAATAAAATAAATATATCGTCACAATTTTTTTTTATAAGCATTCAAAGTTTTAATTTTGACAACATACGTAAAAATCACGAAAATTCGCAAATTAGATTAACCGTCTCTGCTCAGTATCGTTTTTCGTATACAATGATATAATATCATTGGATTCAAATTTAATTCCATCTATTACAGCAACCCACTTATAACCTACTGTACAGAAGAGCGACATCCACGACTTATACGTTTTTTTTTGAATTTTTCGTTCATCTCGAACATGTATCGCACTCTGCGCAAACCATCTTTCTCATAACACTGAATCAATAATTACAAACCTGCAAGATTATATTTTTAAACACCTTGACGTTGAAATTGGAGGATACAAAATTAATACTTCCTAAAGCATAGACGTTGTGTTTAGCCTACGCGTCACTACCGCCCCCCCCCCCACGTAATTAAAATTTGATAACAAAACTAAACTTTAGCAGCCATTAGTCAAATATCTCGGTGTAACTTTTGACAAAATGCTCCCGTAGCAGCTTCATATATTTCAACCATATTTCAACTAGCGTACCATTGCTATTTTATGCTTACTTTGTTTTAAATAAAACTATTTATATGTAAAATAAAAAAAATGGTCTCTTCTTATACTCAAAAAAACAACTACGACCATTACTAACATATTATAGTTACCCGATCTGCGGAAAATACGTGACCTCTCACATCAACAAAATACAAATCTTTGAAAGTAAAGAACTTAGAATAATTGCCCATGTCCCGCTGGCTTATAAGAAACGTATTTAAAGTTATATACAGATTATCAAAATCAAGAAATCCAATTTAAAAATGTCCATAGGTTAGGTTAGGTCAAACACATTTGCCTTAACGTAAATTAAAATGGGGCCATCTTCTTTAGTTAACCACTTCCATAATAATAACAGATACAAGATGTTTTAATATTATTATTATTTATATCACTGAAATTATTAAATAATAATAATAATAATAATAATCATATTCACCTTTAAATATCACCGTGAATACCCGTAGATGTAGATATCCCAGATTGGCTAGAAATGATTATTTTATGATGAATAAAAATAAAAATACGTGTAAACTGTTAAAAATATGTTTTAGTATGTTAAATAAATAAAAAAAGCTTGGCAATAAAAATTATTACACGTCTACATAATGCTGGTGTTGATCTGTTCAACAATTGAGTGTAATATTTGAATTCAATACAATTTAAACTTATAAAAATCCATAAAATATAATTTGAGCAGAGTATTGTTGTAGGTACATTGGACTGATTATACTCTCAAAATCACTTTAAAATATTGCATATTGGTACACATATATATCCTCTATTGGGAATCAAAAGTTATTAGCATATTTATAACTCTTGATATTATTAGGTATGGCTGTCGTTAAATATATGCTCACTATATTTTAATACTGTACGCGTACAAATAAAAATATAAATTATACGATTCGATGGTGCACATGCTTTTAAAGTGGATGATTTATGGTATTCATGCGTTTTTTTTTTAAATTCAAGCAAATTTAAGATTTTACCGTTCTCGTGGGATTTTTGGCTTAACACCATTTCATATTTTGAGAGTGGAACGATGAATGTATTGATTTTACAATTATTTATGTATGGGTTTTTTCATTATTTATTTAATTATTTTTTGTTTATAATACATATAAGTATACAAGAAGCTGTTGAAAAAATCCTTCGATCTTCAACTTTGAGAGTGGTTTTTGATAGAGAATTTATTTTAATCGGTACTTTTAGATCAACATTTCTCATTGAATGTCTTAATAATCAAGAAAAACAAAAAGGAGATACGGGAACTTTTACTTCAAACCACTCTTTGACCAAATGGATAGGGGATTTTTTTTTTTTTTGGTGTACCTCAAAAACAAATAACTGGAGGTAAGTTTTTACTCACCTCATTAATGATAACTCAAGTTTATATTCACTACGTTAATCATTATTAAATTAAAGCTTACATAATACTAGTTACAACAGCAGGGGCTTATGAAATCCGTGCAGTGTATCAGACTTTGATAAGCGCGTTACGCAGGGTGGGATGTCGGGTCCTAGGGTGGTGAGACCAGAAACCTATATATTATAAAAAGGGTTGAATCTTATGGAATAGCAATTTAAGAGAATAACTAAGCACTACTGTACGGACGCATAGACTTGAAGAAATTACTGCCGTGACCGAATAAGTCGTGTGACGATCATCTGAAGAGGCGTGTCGGGATTTTGGTTTGTGAACCCTCAAAAGGGTTATAACTGCCTATAATCACGTGATAGTTTAAGTTTGATACCGCGAAATGGATTATTTGAATAATCCTACTAGGACTTGTAGCGTTATAATTTCCTTAATTTTTTGAGCTTATTTCTTCAAATGACGATAAAAATGTTTTTGTTCTGTCAAAAAGTTTTAAAATTTAAACCAAGGTTATCAATAATATTTGAAGCTTATATTCTATTGGCACAATATGAAAATACATAGTCACAATGTTTTTAATGAATATTTAAACTTTAAAGTTAGAATTTTGACCAAACTCATCAAAGTCGTGAAAATGTGTATAATAATGTAGTTACTAGATATTATTATGTATCAAAATATTTATAATTTTCGATTTTTTCGATTTTTTCGTTATTTCACTAGCCACTGGGTCATAGAGAAATCTACCGACACAGTATATTATTCTACTGTCCGTCAGATGAACCGCCTTTAAGTTTACAATGTTTTTATTTGGGTTTTAATATTTATATTTCCACTCTATTTGAGCTATTTATAGTCTATTTACAATACAAATAATCTATATATTGGATCGTAGATCTATATTGGTAATTTAATCATAAATTAGATTGTTCGACGTCTTAACTCATCCTAGTGTTAAAACTGCAGGAATTAAAAGATGAGTTTTGAAGCCCTGTAGTTTTATTTCACTATGATAAATTGTCCAAATTTTAGAGCTAAAAACATATTTGATGATGTATCGAGCTCAATTTAACACTATTATATAATAATTATTGTTTTTAATAAATCAACAATTATTAATATTTAATTATCAATATTAATATTTTGGCAAACCATACAAAGTAATCTTAATCAAAGGACTTCTACAATAGTAAGTACTATAAGTAGTGCTTTCTTAGCAGTTTAAATATAAGTTTTATTTTTTGTAGGTCAGTCATGAATACATTTTTTCAGTATATGACGATTAAAAATGGATTGTTATAATTGTCCATCTCTCTAAACCCGTTATTTTGATAATCGCATGTAATTTATTCAACTCGACAGCAGAAATTTATTTTAAAATATAATTAACCACGTAATGTAATTACTAATTTTCATTGAAATATACTTTTATTTATAACTTGCTGTTTGGAATGAATACATCCTTCTTTATTTATAGTACTATGAAATAGCCGGTTCTTGACCATAGATTTAATTATGTTTGGTCAATTTGAATATTGTAAAATCTGAAATCCCGACGTTTTGTGGCTGAAATACCACTTACCTTTGATTTATTGTTGGGTAGTTAAATTATAAATATTTAGGTTCTCTAAAATGATTGTCAGTTACTTGTGCCGGTTAGTCGTTGAAATTTGGCTACATAGAAAACTTATTTTTATAATATACACCTCGAGGCACCTTGTCAGGTACGAGTAGTCGATGCAGGAGAACGATAATTTGGTACAAAAAAGTTTTCTGTTTGGACGGCTTTTCTTCGACTGGTAAAGTCGTAGTGGCATGGGGAATCGTAAGTTCCTACACGAGAGTACCTAATAGGTAAAGAGTTATTACATATGTTAATTCCTTTCGTTAAAAAAAAAGTAACCTGTGTTAGTTCTTACACGGTGGAAGCCAGGTCTTTTATAAAAATAATATATTAAATATATATACCATTTATTATATATTTTATATAGCATTATAAGTTTCACTATACCTACATTTATATAATATTATTATCGAATTTAATATAATAGTGAAAATAATAGAAAATATAAAATATAATAGTGTAGGGTAACTGATGAAATGATATAAACACACTTGTTTCAACCACTATACATGGTGCCTATAAAATTATAAAAATATAGAATCTACAGATATAGATTATATCGATAGCTTATCGATAAAGCTGACCTACTACCTACATACATATTTTTTACAATTATGAATTATTTGAATTATTATTATTATATTTAAATGTACGCCAATATTATATGATATAACTGATATTAGATTGATAACTTATAAATTATATTATATATGTAACAATATACGCAGTGTCGGAATTTACATCATACGTACCTTATTTGTCTCGTGTAGGAACTAACATAATATGCATTTTTTTTTACCTGCAAGGTTTTGTGTTGGAACTTACATTCGTTTGGTTCTATAGTAGAGATGTTCCGGGTAGGAAATTTTTTATAAACCAAGGTACCAAATACTGGCCGAGTAAAATTTTAAATACTAATCGGGTATCGAATATTAGCCAAGTTAAATGTGTAGTACTTAACCGGGTATAGAGAATCGGTCGAGTAGAAGTTTAATGTAAAATAATACAAAATTGGTACTATACTACAGCAGACAGTAAACACGAGATTTATTTTCGTAGAAGAACAACATGATTTGTTAACAATAAACTGGCTATTGTAAATCGATTCAGTTATTCCAATATGTACCGAAATAAATTATTATTTATTTATCTATAATTTAAAATTTTTCTCATTGAATTAATTATAAGTATGCATACATTTTGTAAGTATAGATTATCATCGTTTCCCAGTTGATGGATTTAAGTTGAGTATAAAATGTAGTATTACACCGGATACTGAGTATCTAAGGGCCGAGTCTTAAATATGACATCGAGTACCTGGCTACCGAGTAATTACCGGGTACTCAAATCATCTCTATTCTATAGGATAGGGTTTTAAATAAATATATCACGAGTTAAGATCTTGTCTTTGCGTTAAATGACAATTGCTTAAATCATTTGCGAATGGGGTTGGTTTTTTCAGATAATGGTTCGTTATCGGCCGGGCACATTTTATCACCCTACCGATTTTGTTTTATATCGTTTAGACAACCATAATATTATAATCAATGTATTGACTTTAATACTAATTAAATATTAATTCAACAATGCTCTGGTTCTCGAAGAAAACCTACTAATACTAGGTACTATACGCTATGGTAATATTATCCTAAGAATATTTACATTAAGGGTAATAATATATAATTTAAGGGAAATTCTGCACAAAACCTAGCCTAACCTAACCTAACCCTAAATTTAATTCAATATTTACACAAATTAATTTTATTTATTCTGTAGTGATACTGTTATAATAAGGTGATTGTTACAGTTTGTGTTTGGTTGAATAAATAGCTAGTAGGTACCTGTAATCTATATAGAAATAATAAAGTTGACTTTTTGTAGGAAAAATATCAGCACCACTCCATAATTTTGTCATTCCTTTCACTTTGTGATGCAAGTGCAATTTTTATTTTTTATCGTACCTATTGTTCATAAATAAATAAAAATATTTACATCTTAATGACGTAATATAATTTGGTATTTTTCACTAGCCATGGAATGAGATAAATAACTGTAATGCATTTTTGCGACCATAATTAATTATATAACTTAACATCATATTTTTACATGAATTATTAAACCAAAAATTATTTTATTATTTTAGATTCTGAGCGGAGCGATAAATGTATTGATTTTACCATGATGTGTGTTTTTTTTTGTGTCTGTCATCACGTTTTGGGGCAGTAAAAGTGCTTCGATTTTTGACTTCAGTACCTCATTCGATCAGAGAAGTAAATTTAGTCGGTAGTTTGGGGGGTCAAAAGTGAAAAATTCTTAATACTTTTCTAAATAATCGAGAAAAATAAATAAAAGAAATTCATAGTCACAATTTTTTTTTATAAGCATTCAAAGTTTGAATTTTGACAAAATATATAATATATAAATTTTTATTTATAAGCATTTAAAGTTCAAATTTTGACAACATACGTAAAAATCATGAATATTCGTAAATTATTTTATGCTAAAAATTCATTAAAATTTTTATTTTTAAACCTTAGATTTGGAAATTTTTAATAATCTATAATATATCCTAGACAGATAAACCGTTTCCGCTCAGAATCGTTTTTCGTATACAATGATATAATATCATTGGATACAAATTTAATTCTATCCATTACAGTAACCTACTTGTATCCTACTGTACAGCAGAGCGAAATCCACGACTTACTTGCCTTTTTATTTCTAAAAATATCAAAAATTATGATTGGTTTTTATTTTTTAGAAAAATTGGTACATTTCAACATTTTCCTCCATTTTTTTTTCCGAAAACAATAAAACTTTAGATTAGTTTTTGAGGAATATTATAAACGGTATATTGATTATGTGGGTGGTGAAGCGATATCATTTTCACGTGATGGGTTGATAACAAACAAATAGGAACAGTTTTTTGTTTGTTTTTGAAATTCAATCGAGAACCCTTTTTTCTTTAAACAAAATGAATATGTATACAATTACATTCTATGTCTGTGTGTGTACTCAATATCAAGGTGATAATATATATAAATGAGTTTTTATTTATGTATTTGTTTGCTTGGTTTTTCGTAAATTAAAATGAATGTACGTATTGTGGTATTGTTGTCGTTACTGCAATTTATTGTTGTATAATGCAGGTATATAATACTTTAGAGTTCGGCTATGGTACGCATGAGATTTCACAGACGTGAATGATAATATTTCTTGACAAAATATAATCTTATTGTCACCAAAATCAGTTTCAAATGGTTAATGGTTGTTTCTGTCCCATTTTATGAAAACTTAAACAATTTACAATCGTTTTGAATAAACGTTTTAAATCACGATTGATAGTGGTTTCGAGGAATAATAATATAACCATGGAACATATGAAATTTACTTTATATTTTTATAAATTTTATACTTTGTTTTTATTATTCGTTAATTTTATATTATATTTTTACGACAAGGTTTTACGGAACTGTCAATTCTGAAAAAAATACATTAAAATAGACAATAAAGACATTTTGAAGGGTTAACGTAATTTATAAACTTTTTTATTAATATTGGTGTTTAGAACTATTACTGTAATGTATCATTATCATACATATTATATGTATTGTATTATCTGCAAAAACAATAACAACCTATACTAAAGAAAATTTTAATTTTATAACCTTATAAGTAACTTTATAACTATAGTTGAATTATAACATAACATTCTCTAGAAAGGATTAAAATATAATATATTAAAAACTATCATTTATTTAAAAAAAAAAAATTCGAATTTTTACTAAACTATAAAACCTAGCAATTTTATGTTTATTTTTTAAATTAAATATCTTGCTAATTTTATTCGCAATCTTTTCAAGTTCGTTGCTAATTTTAGTTGCTCATATTTTTGAAAATGTTTAGTATGTCTAAGTTATTGTTTATTTATTCATCCGTGATAATACGTGATTTAATTTGTGAATTTAATGATGTGCTTTAATTCATGAATGGGAATTTTAATTAAAAATGTTGCACTTTCAAATAAGTACAGTTGTATATTTTGGAAAGAAAAGTACTATTTTGTTTCTCTTGATAAAGGACATTTTAAGATACGTGATCAGTTTCTTTAAACTTTTGTGTATATCATTTGATTGGGTTTAAAAACGGAATTATTATAAAAATCATTACATCATAAGCTTAGTATATCCGTTATTTTTTGATAATAATACCCATCGAATTTAGTAATTTTGAATGAATTTTAAATAGTTAGTTTGTTAGGTATTTTTTATATTTTTTATAATTGTAAAATTTTTAACTTGTTTATGTAAAATAATATATACTGAGTAGTTATTAAATATTACACAAAAACATATATAATAAATCACGCAATAAAGTCTTAGATCAATGCTATAGATTATGTAATCAGACATCAATATTATTAAATTATTCTATACACACCTAATTCAATATTAGTGTATTACATTCTAAACACGCCTGCAACCAATTACACTTTTGCTTCTGGTGATATCAAATGTTGGTAAACCTACTATAATTAATGGATGAAACC
This sequence comes from Diuraphis noxia, assembly GCF_037042655.1. NCBI lineage: Eukaryota > Metazoa > Arthropoda > Insecta > Hemiptera > Aphididae > Diuraphis > Diuraphis noxia. The sequence goes on from NW_028301713.1 coordinate 71,971,860, forward strand.
GTTAACCTAATTAGCATGCACCACTTTTGTCCCAGACTTATGTGACCACGAATTCGACTGTGCGTTAATTGAAGTTTAAGTTTTGGTAAAATTTTAGAAACATTAAACATGTATTGATCTAATTTAAAAATTAACGCGCTTACTATTAAGTTGTATTACTTTATGAGATCATTTGTATTAATGCATTTATTATCCAGGCTAATTGCAATTTTATTCATTTTATTTGGTTTCCACAAGTTAAAAATAAAATAAACATAATACTTTAAATTAATTGGGGGAGATAATGAACCGAAATATTCAAATAAATACTATTTTCGCTTAATCCAGTTATTCATTGTATGGTTCATTTAATAAAAATGCTCATTAATAATCCTCAGTTACAATAAAGTGTATTTATTTGTCTTTTCTTTTATTATTATTAATGCATTATTATGTAAGTTATAAATAAAAAATAAAATGTAGGTATCTTTATATGTATTATACTCTTTTAAATAATCTTAAATGGGACGGTCTTTCATTTCTATTCTTGAGTAAAATTCAATAATTTACAAAGAATAACAAAATAATGTGTTAAGATTTTCTGTGTAGAATATTATATTATATTATGTCTTGAAACATTTTATTAAAATTGAAAGGTTTTAAATATTTATTTTAAATTTACTTTTATATATTTTCATGGTCTTTTTTTTGTTTTTTGATAATTGTTATGCAAATGTATTACATTTTTTTAAAGCCATGTTTTAGTTTTTCATAATAACTTTTTTGTAAGTGCGTTGCTGTAATGAAAAAATTGACTATAATTTAAATATTTTTCACAGCTAAAAAAATAATGTTTCTTTCAAAACAAAGCACTGATTACAATACAAAACAATACATACAATTTTTATGTATATGAAAAAAGTATTTTAATTTTTTTACAATCATTTCAGTACCACAAACTTTTTAAGTTCAATCACTAAATTTTGCGATTAATCTATTTTTTAACACAATTCTATGGTAGAGATTTTTAATTTTATATTTAAAAAAATAATATATTCATGGTCATTTTAAAATGTAGGTATGCTTGTGATTTAAAATTCGTAACTTCTATAAACATAATATAACTGTAATCTTTCATAGAGTTAAGATAGGGCTCTTAAATATAATATTGGATAATAACTACTAACTAGATAGATTATTTCTCACCGTAAGGAGATAATTAAAGATAACAATTTTATGTTATTTTAAATTTGTTTACCTAAATTATTTATAATGATTTTTAATTAATTAATTCACAGACATTGTATATAAAATATTATTTTTCTATATAGCTAATTATTTGTATAGTTATTTTTTTTACGTTACATATATACACACATTATGACTTAATAAATCAATCATACTGCACGATTTGTCAAAACATTATAAATTAGGTATATTAGAATTTTATATTACTCCAAGATTATAACTAAAAATAAAAATGTTAAAAAAAACAACAATTAATTTAATATTTATAGTTTGAAACCAGAAAAGTAGAAAATAATCTTTTAGTTATAAAATTGTTTCCTTATAAGTTGGATCATTTTAAAGTTTTTACAAACGTGTATCCATTAATATTTTTTTTTTAACTTAAGATATTAATAATTATTAACAATTTTTTTAAATTCTTAAAACAAAATAAACTGTGGATTATATTGATGATAGATGTTGATACGAAATTTTATAATTAATAATAAGTACATATCTCATTACTTTTATTCTTCAACATTGTTAGCACTGGGAATTTTTTCAAACATAGGGATTTGATCGTATACCTAATTAAATGGATATATATATATATATATATATATATATATTATATTTTATTCCATTAAATAGAAATTTAAATTTAAATAAAAATGTATTCATATTATATGAACGTTAAAAATTTAAAATATACAAAGATTCTGACTAAGATTTATTTTTATACAATATTTTGTTGATAAAAGTATAAACGTGTTGCCAAGCCAAAATGATGTTATTTCTGCTTTGTAAAACTATCCATCTACATTCTAAAAGGTGATTAACCAAGGATGTTCACCCTTTTTTTCTTTAATAATGAAGTTATTCAAAATAATCTTTTATCCTTAGAACACAAAGTTAAATAATTCAAAAATTACTCGTTCGAATTTTGATTTCGAGACATCAAAATTCTCAAAAAAATTGTCCGCAAAATAATTTACAATAAAAAGGGTTGTTCTCATTTGAAAAAAAATTTTGTATCACTACAAGACACTCCTTAAGTGGCATAAGAAATCCAAAGAATTTGTAATTATGGTCTTTGAGACTATTAATTAACCATTACAGATTCTAAAAAATAATAACCTTATTAAAAGAAGGGTGAGAACGTTTCTTGGTAAAGTCTCACAGGTGGTAGATACGCTAAAAAAACCTACCCATATAAAAAAAATAATAGAATTGTCAATGGGGCATTATTCATATAAAATATTATTTTGTTTATTTTAAATTAATAATAAAATAAATACAAATATTTAATTTCTTTTGTGTATTAATCGCCTATACATTGTCATAACTTAAAAATTATAAAATAAAAAAATTCCATACACGTAAAATAGCATATACAATGTTTGATAATTTATAAAAATAGGTTATTTAGTCAAAAGGTGTATGCACATTTTTAATCTGTGTAGTACAATCTATATTCTTTGTTATCTTTGTACCTTCCTTTGTAAAAGTACTATTGCACATCGAAGTAAACAGTAATATATTGATCCTTTAAAAAAAAAAATAAACTCTATAACAGTCAATACAATTAGGTACACAATGCTTCAATACCGATAAATATGTTTTGTCTAAGCTCATAAAAAAATAAAAATAAATACCACACTGACAATAATTATGTTTGCTTGTTTGTCGTCTTCCACTGTAGATTATACATATATATGGGTTCATTGCATAATATTTCGAAAGTTTCACTATTTTTTCCGTCGTTTTTAAGTAGTTACATTGCCGTTGCAATAAATATTCCAAAGTTCCATGGTGGCCTTGCGCTTTAATTTGTATTCGTATTATAATTCGTATACAACACGAATTTAATATTGTGTGAGCACAATGAGGATATATTTTGTGTACCGTTTAATCAGAATATTTGTTATTTAAAAACGGTAGAACGAAATCCACACAAATCACCGAATTATGCGTCTGCCTGCCAAGGTATTTATAATACGTATATGATAATAATATGTGCGTACATAGCTAAAGGTTCTGGTTGGTGGCAACGGCTCCTCAAATTCAATTTCTAAATATGTGATATTAAAGCTCACAAGTTATAAATATACATACAGTCATTGTCCGTTCGTCAGGTAAATGCTCACGACTATTTTGGCTTAAACACTATTAGTATTTGATATAGATACGGTCAGAGGCACGTTTCAGTTGTTACGACCTTTTACCCATACTGCATTCACACGACATCCGGAATCTAATAATAACCGCAATCATGATATTGTGAAAATATGTAATAGAAAAATATTATATACATATCACAGAAGATTTTTTTTAAACATGAAACCTTCATTTTATTGGTAAATTCGCAAGCTTGTAAATTTATTTTTTAAACAATAATATAATGTCACTATTAATTTGATATTTTTTATCATTAGGTACCAATTCGAATTTCCTTAGTTAGTTAATTTTTTGTTAAAATTACAACCTATGATCGCTTCCGTTTCAGAATTCAAACCAGAGTATTAATTTTATGAAGATTTCTATGCAAAAAATAGGAATTTAAAACAAGTGGTTTATGATAATTATATTTTTAGGTTTAGAATTTGTTTAATTATACTTATTAGTACAAAAAAATAACTTTATTTAATGATGAGAGAGTCGGCAGAAAATATACGTATTTGCCGAACCAATATGGTCGATAGTATTAATATCGTATACTTAACCAACATCGTGTGCATAATAATTTGGAATACTGTAGTGTGATGGGCTGATGACTGATAACAGTGTCTGTAGAAATGACGCACTATACAAGCGTGTGATACTTATCGTCCAAACCGACAAACAGGAGCAGTGCCGCAGTGGGTAGTGGGTAGATAGTAAGCAGTACCTATATTTCTTTTGTGCATACCATTAACGGTGACACCAAATAGCCTTTAAATTTAAATGTAGGGTTGCTTTACACCGTAGATGAGATTCGATTAATCCACGAGTGATTCGAGTATGGAACATATTTATAGATATGAAAGATTGTAAAAATATCACTGAAAAAAATCTGACAAAATACAAATATGATATACGGTCACTCTAAATATGGACCATTCACCCCATCGATTAATATGCAAGACGCTGACACTTTGTACGATCTGGTTAAAATGTAAATTGCAGAATGAGGTCATGTAGTTTTCACGATCATATACAAATACACATACATAGTATAATGGGTAAAAATTAAGCATATAATATAATACGATCAAGTCATAACAAAGAATATAAAAAAATTTTAAAGTACAATATTCAACTATTCAAATAATTAATATATTTATTACAAAAACAGTTCATAATATTAAACCTTTATAATCAATATTTATATCAATATTTTTTTTATTTATTATAATCATCAAATGTTTCAGTACACATGATGCTAAGTAATTATTTTTTAACAATAGATTCAATTATGCTAGATACATGCATTTTTACATTGATACAGTTGAGTAAATTATGGTTATAAATAGTATGAGTATAAGCGTATTCTTCTACGAGTCTTCTGTTAATGACTCTTCGCTATCCGTTAGGAGAACGTTCTAATTTATATTTAAAACAAATACATTTTATAAAATTAAAAAACTACAAGATTATAATTTGAGTCGTCCTCCTATATGGATACCAAATAATGGTTAAATCTCATTGAACTTCATAACTTTTTAAATATGATCTGTCATGGCTTAAGGCTTGTGCATAATTTTTACCAGTGACGTAGTTATAGGGGGGAGGGGTGGTAGATATAGATCCATCCAGAGCTTTAAGTTTCTGAGTAGAGCTTTTAACTTTGAAAATAGGTTTTATAATATTATTATTATAGATTAAAAAAATGTGTTTTTAACGTTAAATATTTCGTTAAAATATCCAATATAAATTATTTTATTTTGTATGACAAAGTATTTTTTTAAACAGAGTTTTATAGTATTTTGTGAGGTAGGGAAAAGCTCCAGTCTGACATTTAAAAACAATTACATACCCCCCTCCCCCCACAAAAAAAAATCATAGCTACAGCACTACTTATGTTAATACTGTTTGTTTATATGTATATTGTATATGCCTAATATTCTAAATAGTGTCCATATTTCATCAGTAGTTGTTTGAACATTTTGTATTTGCCTATAACAAAATATCGGAAATAATTTACGTACCTATCCACATACTCATCAATAAAAGAATATAAACATTATTCAAATAACATTTAATAACTTCAAATTTCTGAAAGTTGAAAATGTGATATTTGTCATAATCCTCTTCTTATAATTATATACAAATGATTAAAAATAAATTGTCTGAATTCACATCAATTATTGTAGTCATACCTAATCATATAAATTTAAAATAATATTTTATGAATATAATATTCATATAAATATTATAATATCTATATGATTATAATATTCATATAAATATTATAATATCTATAGTTGAAATCAGTATTGGAAGTACATATATTTTACAATATTATTTTGTTAAATATTCTGATATGCAAATGAAATACGATTGTTACACGTAAGGTGGTAGACGTACTATGTATACAAACGACGTATAAACCCAAAATCAAACGATGTATCTTACAAAAAAAGATTGAAGTAAACAATACTATAGGTAGCCCAGACGATAAACAGTCAGTTTTTCTGCAATCTACATTTTTTTTCTGATTGTACAAATAGTGACATAAACCCTAAATACGCCCTTGTAAAATATACCATGAAAAAAACCGTGACCATAGGTCGCACGAAAATAGGTAATCTCAAGTTAACAAACTTAAGCGATACGTAGTTTTTTTCTGACCATAGTCTGTATTCCAATAAGAGTGTAAATTTTTAAAATTTATAAAATATAAAAATTATTTATTTTTTCTTCAAGTCTCGGCTTTAGAAAAAACTGTTTCGGAGAACGCCTTTGGAGAATAATATTGAGTGGCAAAAAAAAACTTGAGTTTAAATATTATAATATACCTTAAGTTGTTCGGGGATAAAATATTCTGTAAAAAAAATTTCAAAGGCTTATTGTTATTATACTCATAGTATATTTTTAAACGGGCGTTAACCAGTGTATTTGTCTTTGATGGAATGGTTGTTTGTGACAGCCCATAAGACACCACAAAATAATTTTGTTCCTCTGAATATGATATTAATAATTGTATTGAGCTTATAGTATTTCGTTGCATTCAACTTATAAAGAATGTAAAGAATTGTAAGGAATCTGTGATTTTCCAGACACCTTATAAAAAAAATAAAAATCCTACCCAATATCTAAATATCTAAATATACAAATACAAATACTTTTTAAAACTTTTTTATTATTATTTCTTAACACAAATCAATTGCCAATCGTAGATTAGGTTAAGTAAGCGTATATTTATTGTGTAATCCTATGTTTATATAAATATAAATATATATATTTTTTATTTTTTTATTTTTTGATAACCTCTGTATGTCATTGGTTTGATCGTTGTGGTTCAAAATGTAACCGTTTAACTATATCGATACACAAAAATAATACCTATACACTTTTACGCCGGACAGTGTTTGCCAATGGACAAATATAACATTGTAATATTTATATTGTTGACGATTTATAGATGATAACAACGATTATATTCGATAATAAAATAATTAAAATTACTCCCTATGCAAATTATTATTAATTTATAATGCGTAATACTTAACATTAGCTATAAAAGGAGATTCACCAAGTAGTATTGATGATTTATTTTTCATAATGTTGATACATAAATTGAAATTTGAACGATCAGTTTCAGAGTTATAACATTTTATGTACTAAAGTTAATGGTATCTAATAAATAATAATGGTTTTACATAAAACATAAAATTTATCGACGCAATATTTAGTCTAATACATATTCTACTCGGATAGTTTTAGCAAAACATAAAATTTTAATAGACTCATCTTAAAATTATTCTAATTTTCTAATCTTCGTAGAAATCCATGTAACTCTAAACGTCTAAACCAATTATTATAAAAAACTATCCACATATTTTACATGTTTATAAACTTAATAATTTTTAATATTTCGAGTTCTGATTTAAAAATATAAAATTTAAAATATATTGTCTACTGCTAAAAATGTACAATAAAAAATTGAGGTTTTATTTGATAAAAAAAGTATTTATCGCTACTCGGAAACTCCTTAGATTTCATAAAAATTGAAGTATTTAGAAATAGTGTCTTTTAATTAATAGTCTTTGTATTAAAGATTCCAAAATTCTAAATTTGAATACAGATTAATGATTTTTAGTTCTATTAATTAACTTTGTTTTGTCTCTTCTCTATTAATAGTTGAAATCATATAAATATTTAATCATTATATTATATAAACGTTCAAGCTCTATGCCAGTATATACGCTACAAAATAAGTAAAACTTAACCTATTAAGTTCTTAAGCTTATACAACCATTCAATAATATGTTTAGCTACTAATAATTGTTCTATTAGTATTATTTATATTGTTTTTTATTAATTTTCTTTTTTGTTCTATTTCAATTTTCTAAATTGTTAATAACCATCATTAAAAAATAATACAAATTTCTATCAGTGGCTTGGTGAGGTGCGGTCGTTCAACCGGCGGAACGCGGCTGCAGTTGCTAGCTCCCGGATGAATGACCACCCGGGATTTTTAGCAACATATTCTTGCCACACATATATGTATAAATACGTGTTACAACTTACCAATTTAAAAATCTACAAATAAATACACAAAAATAACCCTTACCATCCCACCCAACACTCAATGGCCTCTGTTCCCACGGGAACCCCCTAATAAAAAAAATCTCTTTAACCCAAACTCTCTCTTTTCAATACAAGCTCTGCTTTTTAAAAGAACCAATATATAATTAATATATCTTCTTTGTAACATCTTTGTTATTTAAAAATTATAGGTGTCAAAGAAATATGATTATTATCAATGTTATCATTAAAACTAAAGCATTTAGTGAATTATTGAATGTGTGAGTAGTGATATTTGATGTATCATCTTGTAAATTTATATTTTGTTTTGTTTGATATTTTGTATTATATAATCAATCATTCAAACATTTCAAACACAATAAATACAATTTTCAAATTTAATGATAAACATTTTTTTTTCATTTAATATACTTATTACATACCCGTACTCCATTCAGAAAAGAACCATACGTCCACATTATAAGCATAACTGCACAAGTTTTTGTTAAGCGATACCAGTCCATCGACCCTACTGAGGAATCTTCCATCGGTATGCCTGATATATAAAGAAATTACTAGCCACGCGGTACTTTTCTCATAATGAATAGAGTACATACAATATTGATAAAAAATTTCCTCTTGTTACGTAAAATTAAAAATATGTGGAAGAGTATATTATGTACCCAATATCCGAATTTATTATTGTTTTTGATTTATGAACATTTATATTGTTTACCTTTGTTTGTGTACAACCTCGAAACTCAACTGACTTATTAATTGTATAAAAAAATTAACACTATACTATTTCATCACATTAATTTCTTCAATGTATTATTGTTTCGTTTTTTTTTTAGTTCTTTAAATGTATAAATCCATTAATAGTACTTCATTAGAATATAGAATGTTCACTACACTTCTATTTCTTACAGGTACACATTGTATGATAACTCTCAGCTGAAACTCGAGACGAAATAAACTCTATTTATCACTCTCTGCAGTTTTAAAACTATCTTTAACAAACGGTACACTCGCTATTATAATACAACTGTCTGCATTGGAATAGGTTACTACATTTTATTCAAGCCTAAGGAATCCCAGGGGATTTTAACATCAGCACGTGGTGTGAATAAGTTCGCATATCATCGTGTACAACTGTATATTATAGTGTATACGCAGGTACCCACATGAAACCTACCTATATTATTTCGGATTCACCATCACAAAATTGAATATATATTTTACCTTTGTCTGACTAAACCAAATTTGAAATACCGTATTTTGTTTAACATTCAAAATCTTCTATCTTTAAAAATACAATGAATTTTGAGAGCAAACGCGTAAAATATTATAATTTATTCGCGTTTTTATTAGTCATGACTTATTTTGACGTTTTATTTAAAAAAAATAATTTTATAGATATTGAAAATATTGCTTTACCAAAAACGTTTGAAAATTTAAAACAACCAATACTTGAGTAATCTTCTTTAATGTGTTCTACTAAATAATTTGCTAATGTTATAACATTTGGAGAAAAATTATAAATAATGATCCTTGTTGCAGTGTGCATAAAAGTGATGCAAAAACAAATACATAGTACATTTTCCTTAAATGGTTTTCACATCGATGAGTAATATGGGTACGTGCATTATTCGTATGACTACAAAAATGTAATGACTTTCAATTTATCAAAGTACTAAAACTTTGTCATAAATATATTGTAGTCCAATCCTCCTCCGCGCAAAAAAAAAAAAAAATAAATGAAAACAATATAATATAAATAATTATAGTTAAATATTTTTATCCTAATACTTTAAAATGCTTATTTTGTTAAGTATATTTACTTCGTTACTGTATTAAAGCCCATTCCACTTCATGTGCACTGATTTTCGATAGTTGTACCCGTATAATGTTAACCTAAATGAATATTGAACCTTTTTTTTTTATTGAATTTATGTAGGTTTCTATTTTGGATCTGAAACAATGGAAAATTGTTTATATCATCATTTCAGTAGATACCAAAAGGTATAAAAAATGTTTGCTTTCACTGAAATTGTTGTTTGTAGATTAAATACTTGTGATGGAAATAGTACGTATTATATAATTTAATGAAAACAAATAATATCATAAACCTTTACATCTGGCTTCTAATATATTATGTTATTATCAGTAATAAACTTAATAAATCATTACTTATACAGTGCACAGCATATAAATCTATGATAATGCAAGACATTTATTTATGTGTTTATGTTAAAAAATTTGAACACATTGTTTGTTGTTTTCGAAAAAAATGTATGAATAGTTAAAACTGATACACTATACATCACAAAACTCACAGATCTGTGATAAAAAAAAAGTGCTAAAATATAACCATAAAATGTATATATTTAATATTTATATATTATATACTGTTATTTAAAGATCATCAAGGATAATAATTGTGATATGCATAATATTATGTATTTTTTGTAGGGACATTTTTCAAAATACCACTAACAAACTATTCACCATAATCTATACAATATAATTTTATCGCTATAATTATAACAGATTCTGTTGCACTAATATTCACATTGTGATTTTAATGTTTGCGTACACCGCAATGACTATATTATTATTATATCATAACTTCAAAATTGCACCGTATACTATTACCTGTGGGCTGTGATATCACAGAAATTGTATTTTAGCTTTGCTGAAATATAGCAATATAAATAATTAACCGGAGAACTCAGCGGGATACATTTAATTTAGTATAAGCTATATTTGTAAATTGCTCCAGTCAAACACTTTATCATACAAATTAAGGAAAATACATACAGGTTGTTTCGTTTGAAACTGATTAAGTCTGCATTCTTTAATCTTAGCTTTTAACAATGATTCAAATAATTAAATAAAAAGGTTTAACTATTCTTAACTCATCTATTGTAAAATTATTAATATTACGGTTAGTATTGGTTCAGTTCATCATAATTTATGGTATATGTATTAATCGACTGCATTAACGATTCTGATTATACTACAAAATGTTGATATACAAAATGAATTTTATCGCGATCTTAGTTGTATATTTATTTTAAATTAGTGCTCATTACAAACATCATACTCATCATAGTAGTGGTAATTAAAGGACATTTTAATTATCATGATAGTTTATCATGTACCTTCTTCTCTTAATTCTAAAAAGACATGACATTGCGAATTTCAAACAGTTTGTCGAAAAATTGTTTCACTGCAGTATCTTTGAAATTAGACAAGTGTATATACTACTGGAAATGGGCCAAATCCTGTAGTGGATGGTGGTCGTCGATTCACGGGCAAAAGTTTTTTATTTCTTTTGGAAACTATTCATTTGTATATTTTTAGTTCGAATATTGGATCACGTGGTGTTATAACCCGAATTTCGTAGTCTTCATTTGTTTTGGTGAAAATATTAGTTTCGTTGAGCGTTAAATATTTTACAATCTTTAAGTATTATTTTTTCGTTTTCATTCAATTTTTATCGTTAGTCTATATGTATGATAAATAGTTTTGTTATTATATACTCAAAAAAATCTGAGTACGATACAAAGATCACTCGCTCTCTATTTCCGCTCACTAGGTATAGCATAATATTGATATAACATTTTAAATCATCATAGGTATTCGAAAAAATAAACCTCTTTTCACTTTATATTGATATAGTACTTAAAGGGCTATTTAAAAAAACTAATTACTCATGAAAATAATTAGTGATTGAAGTTTTGAGCATTTATTGATTATGGCTGGCATAATGAATAAATGAAGCTTTTCATTTCACAGTACTCAATATCTATAAAGCCAAAAAACCAATTAAAATAAATCTTAAAATATAACATTGTCATATTAAAAAGACATTAATAATATTGATTGGTTTAACCGATGTACCCTCTCTACTCTCCCATATAAACATAGATTTTCTCAGCATTCCACTAACTCCGAAAATCTTTATGTAGTCTCCAGAAATGCTACGAATTATTGTCAAAATAGTTTAATATACCAGGCTAATGAGTTCTCTAATCAGCCATCTACCTCGTTTATGATGGCTTCTACTGAAATAAAATTAATTTACAATATTATATTTTATTGTATATATAAATTATAGTATTTCTGGTTTTTAAATTGTTTTATTAAGCATAATATATGGTAAGATAAAGGTCCATAGTTTAACTTTGTGTTAAATTAATCGACTTTAAAACTGACACATGTTAATTTAAATTTTTATTTTTATTTATTTTTTTTTTTATTAGGAAAGAGCCCTCGGCAGCATAGGCCATTGGGCTTACAAAAAATGAATAGCTTAAATTAAATATTTACAGTAAGAAACATAAACGAGAGAACTTAATTCTAGATTTTGGATTGAAGGTTTGCTGTTGTGATGAATTGGATGATGTCTGTTATGGCCTTGGGATGATTTTGAAGTATTTCGGAGAGTGATTCGGAAAGGTTGAGGCTTGATCGGATGTTGTGGTATGTGCGGCATTCGGTGAGTAAGTGAAATTTTTATTTTAAAACAATCGTACAATTTTATTTTTATATCTTGATAAACGTATATTAAATTAAATTATATTAATTCAAAACATTTTAATTGTTAGAAATTTCATTGATCGCCATTATGTTTTATAAAATTATTTTACTTCTGTTTATTTTGTAAAAACCTATTGAAAAACAAAATAGATAAAATGTATCTAATTTGTTTTTTTGTTTTTACAATGTTTTATTCAATCTATTTCAAAAAAAGAACAATGATAATAACTGAGGAAGTAATAGATAGTAATAATACCTAATTGATAATATTTTTTTACTGAGTTTTTTTGGATTTAAAAAAAAAATGTATACTTCATTTTACAATTTATTAAATTCTTATAACTTTCTTATAATAATTCTTATAACTTCTAAAAATGTGATATTCTGATTTAAGAAACTCCATTAGGTACATTATTTTTGTACATATTCTTATTTTTCCTATTGACATAACAAAGAACTTATTCTATGAACTTTACAAATATATAAAACAAAAAATAGTCATAGCACTTAATGGTCATCAATAAAGTATTATATATAAAAGATATTACGTTCGTTTTGAATGACAGTCCTTTTTAGTAGGGGTCGAAGAATTCCAACTAAAAAAAAACTACATTATACCCGACATCTGGCTAAAATATTCAGTCCATCTTATATTATGTGTATTTATATTTGTACCCATATTTTATATGAATGAGTTATATTTGTTTCAAACGTTAAATTATGGACAAATATTATATTTTATTACATTTTTTTCTTAACATATTTATGACTGTTGAGAACGTGCTTTTTAAACGGTTGAAATGCTTGTTAATGTTGATTTTAATTTTAATTTTTGATAGTTTAAATTAAATGCTTTAATTTTACTGTCCAATCTTTTAAATCAATTAGATATTTTGTTTTTGTTTACAAACTAAATAATTTAATTACGAAATACCATTATGATACACATAAAAGCCATCTTGTTATTTTAATTGAAAATAATCAACTTATTTTATATTAAAAAAACCCCATTGAATAGATTTAAAGATTTAATTAAGATCTCAACATTTCTCTAATTTTTAAAGATATAAAAATTAGTTCATAAATCTCGTTGAAATTAAAAGCGTGGTTGGTAAAATTTTCATAATAATTTGTCAAATTTTATCTCATAATTTTGACGAACATTGAAGTTCACATTACTTTATTTTTTAATTATTAAGATATAATTGTTTATACGAAGTAATTTACCATTGATAATGATTCTTATGCATTATTTTTTATAGTCGTCTAATATTAATTTAAAATGAAAACTAATGTACACAATCTTTAAGTGGTTAAATTATTTAACTTAAATATGAACGCAAGTTTCTACTTATAAATGTAATATCAATATGTATGTCACTAGGTACTATTGTACCATACTACCATTTGTACCTACGATAATATAGTCTCTTTAAACATTTTTCAATTTTCACGTTTATATTAACTTTTTAGTTCATTCATAAATTACTATATAAAAGAATTTCATTCAAAATACATAATCACATAGACATAAACAAAATTTTTCTTTCGTAATCCAAATCTATTTCGAAACTCTCAACTTTTTTCAAAAGGAATTGCAACTTATAATCTTATTTGGGTGCGTTTGAGTTTAGTCCAAAAATAATAAATAACACAATTAGTATTCAATGGTTTGTCCACGTTTATATCTTAATTTTTCTATGACATTATAATATATCTTTCTCCGTTTCCGTCGAAGTCAATGATTTTCTTTGAGAATATAGTCCATTTACGTTGAATGGTTTTATTTATAATATAGTTTCACTGGGATAATATTTATTTTTACAACCATCCTAGAATATATAAAATAAAAATGTATAATTTTTAATAATGTTATTAGTATTTTGGTAAATTTTTAACTTGTTACATTTGATGTAATTTTATAAAGCGGCACGCAATATATTTGTTAAGAAAGTATCTATACATAATGCATAAATAGTATAAAATTATGTTAAAATACATGGAGCACATATGATTTATGACCAAAGCTCGTGTATAATAATAATTTAAGGTTACTAGGTAATGCGTATTAGGTACTATTTAAATAAGTTGTTACTAAATAATGTAAATACCTAAACGGACAAATAATATGAATAACAGAATCATACACACGGGTTATATTAAGTTAATTACATTTTGTTTTTTTTTTTTTTATAAAATATATTTTGTTTTTAGTAAGATACCAACGTAGTACCTATTAGTAGAATATTTTATATTGTTATAGTAATATTATAATGTAATTTTGTTTGAATGTATATGAAATAAAGACCATCCGATTTTAATAATTTCTTCATCTTCAATTACAATATTACATCATTCATATTGCAATAATAGTTTAATTATTGAATAAACAAGCTTCAAAAACACACTCGTCGAAATATGTAATTGTATTGCAAATATAATACTATTCATGGGATATAAGTAATGGTAGGTAAAATATAAGTTTTATGATACCTATGATATAACACAGAATCGTTATACAATCTAAATCGAAAATTAAATAGAGTTTATTTACATACAATTTAAACTCTATGAAATAATATTCAACGGATTCAGTATTCACTGTGCTATAAATATTGCAGTTTAATCATATAACTTTAAAGTACATACCTAACGTACAAAGTGGTGAGTACCTAATGAAAAACTATATATTATTGGGCTTAAGGAGATTTTCTTAACAAGTAACTACTTTTTTTACAGACACAATATCATCATTAGTTTTTTTTTTAAATTTAATTTAATGAAATGCCGATGATAACACTTTAACGGAATACTATGGTTTTAGTTTATTTCTTTTTAATGTTCCCAATTAATATAACTAACGATAACGCCAACCGTGTGATGATTTGTTGTCGTCACATTGTGTCACATATAGTTTACCCTATTGTTGTTTTCTCATCAAATCGAGTTTTTATGAATTATGATGAAAGTAGATTCGTTTAGATTATATTTTTATATTAGCCCAAAATATTGTTTTCTCAAGGTTGTTGTATATTATGCTGCCGAAAAACATCCGTTGTTTTACATGAGAATACGCGAAATTTATGCGGCCCCTCATTCTGGTTGTTGTCTGCCGTCGTCATTGTAAAAAGTAAAATCAATCAAACGGCACTGGCGCTATGTTTCCGACTCGGTAGACACTAAGGCGAAGGCTGAAACTTCAGAAACTGTGAAATAGATACTTTATTGACTTGCAGATGGTCAACTGGGTTTGAATTTGTAACTCCTACAAATTGCTAATAACGAATTACGCACTGGCTGCCCTTATATCATTGGGTCAACACCATAGGGTTTGACGGCCGATATTGTGGGGGGGGGGGTTTGATAAAGGTGATTTTAAAGGACATCAAATTGATAAATAGAATAGTGTTACTTATGCTTAGACGCTTATTATATTGACTTAATGCTTATCACTGCACAACTGATATAATATAGCGTTTGTATTTTAATAAATCGATATTAGTGTACATTGAGTTGGGTTTCTTCGGAATTAATAATTTACATTATAAATGCCACGAAATATTCGGTATTGTGGTTTATTGCACTTAGTGTGTAAATTATCTGTAATGCATCGTATAGAATGCAATATCTGAATCATATAAATTATACATGGCGCCTCACATTTATTAGAGTAAATTACTATGACTATTTTATTAGATTTTTTTTCCTGCTGTAACATTTACCGTAAAATATCGTATTTAATTTGTTAGTTAAACATGGAATTTTGGTCGATTAGAGAGAAAAATCATTTTTTTTTCAGTTTTTCAGTATAAGACCCCGAAAACTCAAAATTTTAGTTCTTGACAGTTTGGTATACATTACTTACGTGGCTGTATGGCATTTAATGGAGAGCAGGCGATGCGTATAAAGTGTGCAATAAACGCCAATGGCCACTCATCATTGCTGCCTGTCGAACGCAAGCTAAATGGACACTACCATCACCGCATCAGTTGAGTTGGCTGATTGATTGCTGTAAATGACTTCTGTGAATTCTGCACACTTGTTGACTTGGCTTAAAGCCAAAAACCTGGTCATGTCACCCAAAATGGTGTTTACTATAATTCACCGAGCGTGGTCGTCCCATTTTTTTCATCAATAAGCAGAAAGTTATTTAAAATCAAATTTTTTGAACTTATAAATATTTTTATAAGGGAAATTAGTGGACAGATTACAGAATTTAAATTAGATATCAATTATATAAATTGTGATATCATAATTGAGACAATTTCTAGTGGAGAAGTTTCAAAAGTGACAGCATCAGCATAAGATTTACGTCAAGGTTGAGAACATTGGCGTAACTATCAGCAAATGTTTAGGGTAGCTAACACTTTTATATGCTTCACTTTCTCCAATAAGCATAATGGGTATGTACCACTTATACGCTTAACTTATCCTCCTAAATTATATTATGCTTACAGTTTTATGACATGAAAATTCAAAAATAACGTATTTTTTTCTTGATAACTATTTAAAGATAAATATACAGTAAATACACACTGAAGCGGATTTTTTTTATTAAATTATATAAATAATTTAGTGGTAGCAAAATAATACTCTTGCGACCGCATAAAAATGTTTGCTACCCCATAGTTACGCCATTGGTTGAGATGAAGATTCATTGACTTTGTTTGACGGAGGCTTTGAAGATGTTTTATCAATTAGTTTTCTGTTGGAACAGAGTGATAGTTTATTGTTGTGAGGCAATTTTAACTGTACGGTGGACTGCCTTTAAAATGTGTGGCTTGTACTTTTGAACACTAATTATTAAAAATTATAAAATTATAGTAAATTAATATAACTGTCCTATAAAAATTTGTAATTCAATTAAAAAGGAAACGATACCTTTTATGGAATATCTTTTCTAACTATTTTCGTAAATATAAAGAAATAAATATATTATATAACATGACATAACATAACATAATATATATTTATATAATGTGATATGCAAAACTGTATAAGCTACGAATTATTAGTAGTAAATAATGTTTAATAAATAGGAAACTGATTTTTTGGATGTTGATTATATTATTATTATATTATTATATTATTATATTATTATTATATTGTTGATTATCAACATTTATAATTTAAAACAAAATACAGAAGTTATTAATTCCAAAGTAAAAATATTTTCTATCACAAGACAATTTTTAAATCGTACGACAAATTTCAAATATTCGTAAATGTATTCTTTGAGCGTATTCAAAAATTCCAAAAATCTCGAATGCATTTTTTAATAAAATGGTAGTGAGCATGCGAAGTAAATCACTCTGTATATGATGGATTAAACGAATTTTTTTAACCATATCCACTTAAAACCTTAATAGAGTTCAAACTGCAAATTAATTTTCCTTTAATCATATTATTTAAAAATTATATAAATTATTATAATATTACCAAATAACATATTATATTGGATCATAACGTAGTATCTAATTCTACACCAAGTTTATTTTTCATTATTATTGTACTTACTATTGTTTAAATATTTGATTGACTTAATGTTTTGCATTTTTCTGATAAATTTAAGTTCTGTGAAACTTAATTGATTATAAATTACGATACTACTAAAATTAAATTTATATTTTGCTTTTGCTTTTGCAATAGTTTTAGTTCTTAAATTGGTTCATTGTTTTATCAATTTATATTTATCGAGTATATAGTATAAACTTAAGGCACTTAGGCACTACAAAACTTTCATTCATACAGTTCTATTCATTAATTCAGGCACTTAGATTAATTACATTTGTACCCTAATGCACGTCAAACAATTGTGTAAATAAAGACATCTCATTGAAATCGAAACCATAACTGAATTGGCTACGCAACATCACAGCTTGTTTAAAATTTAATGTAAAAACCACAAATAATTCATTAATATTAAACATGTCAATTGTAACTATAAATGTAACTACACCACTAATTAAAAAAAAAATAGAGTATTGTTGCCATTATAATAAAATGTAAAATATAAGATACGGTTTAATAATTTTGGAATAAGTTTTTAATTAAAAAAAAAAATATATGTTTAAATTATCATTAGATACAGAGTTTGAAAAAAACGGGTAAGTCGTAGGTGTCGCTCTGCTGTACAGTAGGTTACAAATGGGTTACTGTAATGGATGGAATTAAATTTGAATCCAATGGTATTATATCATTTTATACGAAAAACGATTCTAAGCGGAAACGGTTTATCTGTCTAGAATATATTATAAATTATAAAAAATTTTCAAATCTTAGATTTAAAAAAAAAAATTTTTATGAATTTCTAGCTTAAAATAATTTGCGAATTTTCGTGATTTTTATGTATGTTGTCAAAATTAAAATTTAAATGCTTGTAAAAAAAAATCGTGCCTATGTTTTTTAAATATTTTTTAACTGCTATTGTTACAATGTGTAAGAAACCTTGTATTAAATTTTCAAGCTTTTCTACCCAACAAATACATTTTTATCGGTATTTATAGAAAAAAAAACTAAAGAAGTTGAAAAATTAAAATGTTAGCAAACAGCTCAAAACAAATCTAAATATTTTGAAAATTGTATCAAATATAGAAATTGCCTATATAAACATTCAGCGAAAATTTCAAGTATCTGTGGTCATTTGTTTTAGAGTTATACCAAAATAGGAAAATCACTAAAAAATGTGAAATCCAGTGAAAATCCAATGTTGTAAAAATTCATATTTCAAATGCTCATAAAAATTTAATTTGAATTTCCGGTGGACATTTTTTTTGTTGTGATAAAGATTGACAAACTTATAACGAATCTTGAATTAAATTTTCAAATCTTAGATTTAAAAAAAAAAATTTTTATAAATTTCTGGCTAGAAATAATTTACGAATTTTCGTGATTTTGACGTATTTTGTCGAAATTCAAACTTTGAATGTTTATAAAAAAAAAATTATGATTATGAATTTCTTTTATTTTTCAACTGCTATTGTAACAATATGTATAAAACCTTGTATTAAATATTTTCAAGATATTCTAACCAAAAAATACATTTTTATCGATATTAATTTTAAAAAAAACTAATAATGATCGAAAATTGCATATGCCTATAAATTGTTTAACTTAAGTCGAAATTTTTTGAAATTTGCATGGCGGATAGAATATATTAATATAAACATTCGGTGAAAATATCATGTATCTATGGTCATTTGTTTTAAAGTTACATCAAAAACTAAAATTAATTGTGCGTAAAATTTCCCGTTTTACCCTTAATTTTTAGTTTGCTTATCCCGATTAATTAGAAAAAGAATTTACCCCCCAATGTACCAACTAGATTCATTTTCTGTTCGAACGAGGTACTGAAGTCAAAAATCAAAGCACTTTTACTGCCCCAAAACGTGATGACAGACACACACAAAAAAAAATAAACACACATCATGGTAAAATCAATACATTAATCGCTCCGCTCAAAATCTAAAATGAAATCGTAGTAACAAAAGATGTAACCCAAATAAGTTGTTTTCAAGTATTTTTAAATCATTGATGAACAAAAAATACAAATGTTTCTTTGAACTTTCGTAGGAAAATAGAAGTGCTATTGAAATCTGAAAACTGTCTACTATAGAATTGTTAGTACCCCCACAAATATTCCGTCCAAAATAGGTTAAGTTAGGTTATTGAATAAAATCAATTTTTTTAGTTTTAGGCTGCCTATTACTAATATAAGATTTTGCTTAAATTTTAGTTTATCTAGCTAGTAAAAATACACACATACTTTTAAGGCATATTTTAGTATGTTAAACATTATAAAACAACTATTTTTTTAAATTTTGTTTTCATATAATAACACTCAGTAAAGTTTCATGTAATCGTTTTCGTATTTGTGAATTTTTCTAGTTATTCAATTAGTAATTGTATGAGTTGTTTTTTTTTTGTTTTGTTTTGTTTTTATTATTATGTTTTATTCAATCTGTTTCAAAGGCGAACAATAAGAATAATTGATGATAGAAGCTAAGATAAAAAAAAAAAAATTATATAAGTGAATATAAATATATATATATGTATAATATTAATTATTAATCAATTATATCTATTTTATTTTTCAAACTGCTGGGTTTTTACTTATATCTGCAGGGTGATATCGATATTTGTTCGATTAAAATTTAGAATTTTTTCCTTTTAAAATATTACTACTTGATTAATGTTGTTTTAACCAGTATTCCTGTGTGTATTGTACGTTAATCATAAGGCTTAAATATCTACATGATATATGAAAAAATCCAACCATATGATTTGTAGTTTAAACAGTGATAATCCTGAAAAATCATGTATAGTAACTCTGTTAAACATAAATAAAAATAAACGAATATTATTCAACCAGAAAAAAAATAAACTGAAATTTATTTTTTATTATTCCAATATTTATTTTAAATTGATGATGAAAAATAATGAGCTATGTAGGACTATATATGAGTGTAATATTGATTTTTAAAATACATAAAAATTAATTTTTTGTTAAGTGTGAACGCAAATATTTTTTTTTTCTATTAAAAGAAAAAAGAGACTTCAATA
Organism: Diuraphis noxia; assembly: GCF_037042655.1. NCBI lineage: Eukaryota > Metazoa > Arthropoda > Insecta > Hemiptera > Aphididae > Diuraphis > Diuraphis noxia. The sequence continues at coordinate 71,992,902 of NW_028301713.1, forward strand.
TCTGAGGTTATTAGCCTTACGTAAATGTTACATTGTGTGAGTTACATTAATAATTACATTTCAAAGGTTACTTAAATTATGAATACATGTTAGTCAATGTTAATTTGTGTAAGGAAATTTAATTTTTTTATGGTCTTGTCTTCATCGAGAGCTCCTTTTAAGTTGTTGGGCATTGATAAGGTATTTTGGATATTTTGCAGATCTGAGTAGTTTAGGATAATGTGTTGAATAGTTAGGTCTTCTTGGCATTTATTACATATGGATCTTTTCTGATTAAGAATGAACAGGGTGAATGTCCATAACCCAACTATTATAGCATCATTGTTTTTACCTATTTCTCATTGACTTGTGTGGTTAATGGACGACATATGCCTAGTAGGCACCTACTCATTCGTACCTACACAAATCGGGTAATTCTCAATTATTTTGAATAATTTTACTAATTTTGTGAGCTGACCTAAACGAGGAATTCAACTCATCCGGGTGAAATCGCAGTTGTGGAATGCTATAGCTTTATAGTATAGTCTATAGGCATTAAGGAAAAATGCATAATTAAACGAGACCAAACTTAATCTGCCCATTTAAATTACGTATACTTGTATACATAGCTTGTACAGTGTCCACAACGATTCAATTCATTTGAATAAGGACTAGTCATAATGCAGTTAATACTGAAACTTTAATTTATTGGACACATAAAATTAATTTATCCTATATGCTGGAAACGATGTAAAACTTTGTTAACTCTTTTATTCTAATTTAATATTGTTTCATAAATAAAACTTATATGATATTCAAGTACGGTGAAAAAATATTACAATAATATAACGTATGAAATGATATATTATTGTATAATATATTCAATGCTAATAAATCTCTTTAAGTTTTTGGAGAAATTTAAGAGAGTTTTATTTAATTTTTTTAATTTTGACAGGTATTTTATTTTTTTGTTTACTCTTTATTTTTTGAACTTAATCAATAAGCCTTTAGTTTGTTACACTACTGAATTAACAAAATATGTAAAATGTAAAATTTGTCGTTGTGCATTTTTATAAGTAAATACTGTATGAAACTCAAATTTAAACTGTTACATACTTTTATATTTGTCTTGTAATATTTAATGATATAGATATGTTGTACTCAACTTAATAAATATTATAAATTTATAACTTATCATTATTAGTTAATTTTTTGTCCTAAAGTCATTTTCAAATAACATATTTATAAGAAATAACATTAATTAATTTGTGTAACTAATCTAAAAATATTATCTAGAAGTTCTAAAACCTTATTTATATTATATCAATACCTGTTAATTTTGCTATTCAAAAGTAAGTGTCTGTTTTCAATTTATTTTCAGTTTATAAGTTTAAAAATATATTTGAAGTTTGTCTTTTATATTATTATGAATTGTTTCTTTCATAAATTGTATATATCTTTAAGGAATACAACATTGAAAATCTCCAAATGATAACAAATTATCTTTTAAATTGTGTTGACACACTTCTCACAAAATATCCATCACATATGTGTAATATGTATATTTTTACTTTTGGTGGAATATGTAGTGCAAATTTCCCGTGAGAATTCTGTATGTTAAATAATCAAATACGCTGGAAATCAACTATTTTGTCAAGATATAATTTTGTATAAGCATGCGCATATAAAATCCAATATTAATGGTAAATAACACTATATAAATAATGTGATTTACATCTAAACTGTTTTGAATGACTTTTATCCACTAGTTAGTTGATAAAATTTGTAATCAATAATCATGCATTTCGAGTTCAATTAAAAACAATTTTAAAATAATTTAAACGTTATGGCTTATACTACCAATATCTATCTATCAATATTTATCTTGTATTTTTACTCCTAAATATTTAAATAAAAAGTAGTTATTTCATTTATAAATCGAACATAATAGCATCAGAAAAAGGCTTCTGGCTATAATAATATGTATTTATAAGTTTTTTTTGCATTCACTACCATCATTAGCTTAATATACATAGGTTAAACAGTGGGCGAAATATATACAATGAAGCGTTTTTGTGTTAAGTGATGATTTAGAGTTGTCTCAAGCTTTCGTACAAAGAGTGGGCATGCCATTAGTCATTTATAATAATCACGTGATGACATTTCGTAGGTAACGGTCAAAAATAGATTTAAAATGTTCATGAGTATCACGATTTATTTTAAAGTAGATTTATTTATTGGATAGAATTAAAAGATTATGATCAAAACTCAAAAGTCACAACCAATAATTCAGTTATAGTAAGAACTTGTAAGTTGTAAGTTATTAATGTCTTGCTTAAGATATCGAATTTGTTGTTTTTTACTGAAACAACGATCATGCTGGAGGATAACAAATGTATAATAACGCATAATATATTTTATAAAAGTTATTTTTATTTGTTACCTATAATAAATCTTAGATTTGTAATCTATATCATTCATACATATATAAATAAATTATATGTATTATCATTTATTAATTTTTAAAACTATTAATAAACTAAATCAATATATGATTGAATTGAATACGGTTATCAGTGTGTCAATGTCTATAATTATGTTTAAAAAAATGTTCCACGGAAATGCCGTACAAAAACTTACATAATTTAATGCCTAACTCATGAAAATGTCCGATGTAGGTACGTAAAATCCAATTAACACAAAATATGATATTATGAACATTTTTTAGGAAATTACCGACATTGGGTGAGTACCAAAAGATACCTTATAAATACTCTTTTTCACTAAGATTCGCTGATTGAGACCCTAAATTATAATTTCATACTAATCGTTGTTGAATAAATAAAGCGAAATTCACTGAAAAAAAGGTAGAAACTCGCCGAAAGGTACTAATAATTTTCCCTTATACAGCTTAAATCCTCGGATAAATCAATCAAATATAATGAATTAGTATAAATACTTATTCAAATAAAAAATAAAAGTAATTCATATTTATCACATTTTGGATGTACAAAATGTATAATATTATAAAAAATTTTGTGAAATTCTAAAAAACTGTCCATGTTTATTTTTCATTAAAAATACTTTAACATTTATATTCTTATACAATAATATATGAAATAGAAAAAATTTCACTTGGTAATTTTGATATCGTATTGATTACGTTTACCATAAATATTAATAATGTTTAGCTGTCTAAAAATGTACGTTTTAAATATTTATATTGTTATCAAATTGATTGTACACTTCTAAAAACATACATATATAAATATTCGTTAATGAATATATATTTAATTATTCGCAAGACAATTTATATAATGGTTCCTATTTTTTATCTTGGGAATTTAATTCTTCCTCATTAAGTATGTTTCTCTCTATGTATATATGTATATATATATTGAAGAAACAATATAATTTTTTTTATGTAACTTTAAGTAAAAAAATTAAATAGTATGTTGACAATGTGATGAATGTTTGATAATATTTACATTTGTTCCTGTTGTAATTCCTGGTACCTCAAAACAACCATGTCCGTAAATAAACAAGCTCCTTTCATGTATGAACTAGTCTAAATTATACAGAGAAACATCCTACAACAGGCTCTATCTCAACATAAACTTAAATCAGGTAATATTAAAGTTTAGAAATTTAGCTAAAACGTGGTATTTAGGCGTAAAAATGTATGAATGCATATACTGGGAAGTAGACTAAAATTTTCAAATTTTCAAACACAATATACCAAAGCAACACTTATATAATGGATGAGAGCAAATTAAAAATAATTAATTGTGGCATAAACGTTGGTCGTTAAAAACATAATATATTTATGAGTTGTGCTTTATTTTAAAAATATAGTCAGTATTTATTTTTTTTAGGTCGATAAGTGATAATTAAGTTCAAATATTTTTATCATCCAATTAAGATCTTTCACTTTTTTTTTCATTTATGTTTCAACATATTAAATATTAATTTTTGTTGTATGCCATTCTTAAATTTCAAATTTATATGTATTTGTTAGGCGCATGTAGTGTTAATATAAATTTTAAAAGATTCAGTCATAACCAATGTGTGGTCAAATGTTTACTAATTATTATTGCTTTTTGCATGTATACATTTATATGAGATTTTATTTTATGTAAAAACTTGGTAAAAACTATATGCTTTCATAGTTATAAAACCTATATTATTGGGTTTGAAAATTCATTTTTTTATAGCGAGCTAATCTCGATTAATAAATGCTTAACGAGGACGACCTAGACAAAGATGGACAGATAGAATAAAAGAAGACCTGAAAATGCTGGGAGTAAGGAATGCTGAAGAAACAGCTCAAGATAGAGAAGATTGGAGACAATATGTTGTTGCGGCAATGTGCCTTAAAGGCCTGTAAAAAGCCAAAAAGAAGAATAAATTCTTAAAGATGTATATAATTAAATATAAATATGGTTCTTTTCGATAGGAACCATAGTAACAATTAGCTATCCTGCCAATGTTTTGCTTGGTATCGCTAGATTTTACTAATTTTTTTACTTGAAAAGATTTTTTGAAATCGGTCCAGTAGTTTTTGAGTTTATTCGTTACAACCATACAAAAATATGAATTTTTCATCTTTATAATATAAGAATAAATTTAAAAAAAAAAATCATTTCTAAATAATTCATCAGTAAAAATATTATGTTAGTGCCTGAGGAAATAGATGCTATTATCAGACAACATGAATATTAACCATATTTTTCTATAAGAAACATTACCTATACCAAGTGCTACAAAATATAATACTAGGTATACAATGTAATTTCTTATGTTCCTTAGTCGAGGCCTAAGAATTTTTTTACAATGTGTTTATGATTCACATTCTTGCAGGTCTGTTCTTAATTTTGATAAAAACGAGTTCGTTGGCCGATTAGAATAATATTAGTTAATTAGTAGGAAATTTTATATATGTTCGCTGATGTATAAGGTACTTAAATGTTCAAATTTTTATATTTAGAATATATAATATACATATATATATATAATATTAATAAACGTATTTCACATTTCCTTGTCTAATCATAATCATTGTACCTTCACAAATTTAAAACTAAAAAGAATCTTCTGTTCTCCTCAAACAAACACACACACATTCATTTTTACTCGACTATAGGTTGGCAAATTGGTCATGATTACGTCATGTGCGAAAATAGATATAGTACTCAATTTTTGTACCTTGAGTTTAGTTTGTGCGTCATGTATACGATTCAAAAATAAATCCCAAAATATCTTGGTGACGACTCGATGTCATGGATAAGATAGGTATCATTTGCTCTGCTGATCTGAAAGACCAAGGTTTACGTGACGAAAGGTTAAATCTGAATCGTGGAGGCATAAAATATGTAATAGAGCATTTTCGTGAAATACCGTAGTGAAGAAAATGTAAAGTGACTACCTATTATAATACGGTATTCAGTTTAATGTTTAAGTTGAAATCGTTATTTATTTTGTGGATTTTATCATTCCCCCATATTCAGTATTCTTAATAGCCTCAAACTATCAAATGCTATCAATTTTTTTCATCTATTTTGCCTTAACCGTAACACATTTCACGTATAATATGTTGCATACAATACTATTATGTATCTACGTGATATGCAAGTAAACCACATTAAAAAAGATGTTTACAGAGTTGAATCATAATTAAGGTTTTTTTTTTTTTAAATAATTACCTTAGCAAAGCTACTATGTATTATTAACAAATAGTAATTTAATCAAGTAGGTATAATATAATGATTCAAAATAAAATTAATACGCTTGAATAAAAAAATAGTTGTTTTTATTTATGATGGTACGAATTTTTTGTTATTTGAGTTGAAGTAATTAATGAAAAATTTAAAAATGAACTTTAAACCTTTTAAGATATAAGAAAACAAAATCATAATATTTGCAGTTAAATTCTGTAGGTACCTATTTACATTAGTGGACATGAAATATATTTTATAACTTGTAATATCATATTGAAATAGAAATGAATAATTATCTTTGTATTTGAGGAACAGAACTGCATCGTTTAAACACGATATTATATAATTGTAATTTATATAATTTAAAATTTAAATGTATTGTGTCTGTTGAATTTAATAATATTGAGTAAAAAATATAATACATTGGATCTATCTTGAACAGTTTGAAAATATATAAAGATCATAATTTTGATCAAATTGGATAGTGATCTTTAAAATATTATAAACAAAACAATTTAATAAGACAGTGAAATATAAACCCAATAAACACTGTGTATTACTTATATGATCAGTATGGTTTTTATTAGGTATTAAATCCTATAGATATTGTATTAAATATTATTTTATTATTTTAAAACCAATTATCGTATATTATACTGAACAAAATATATCATTGTTTATTATAGATAATATTATAGAAACGTTTATTATCAACAATTCAACTTACTAAAAATAGTTACATTTTTTTATTTAATAAATATCATGTAGGACGTAGGTATACACCATGAATAAAGTTGATTTTGATTGATTTTAATTACATTTTTTTAAATAAAAACATTAAACATGCTAAAAATGTTTTTTTTTAAATATAGATATTTATATTATATTTGAATCATTTAAAGATCAATATATTGATTTTTATTTTAAAAATTGTGATTAGCTTCGACCAAATTTTACTATAGCTCGACAAATAATTGAATAACCAAGATAGGGATGTAGAAATATTATTAGTTAATCTTAAAACTATAATACTAATAATAATAAAACCTTAAACGTAACAATAAAATCTTAACTACTCAACATATACTGTAACGTTAAATATGTATAGATAACATGATTTGGATGTTAAGGTTTGATTTTAATTCGTCGTAGAGTTTGGTGATGATGTGCTCTGGTAGTGGCCTGTTAGTTTTATTTCGACGTATGACGATTTTCTATTGGGTTTAAACTATAGAGGCTGGTTTATTTGTTTGCTTATTCGAGGTGCCGGAGGCTTTGCAGATGTTGAAAAGAGTTGATTTATTTTGCTTTTTTTCTACCTTTAGGTTTTGTGATGTTTAATATGTCCTTGAATGTTTTGCATACTCTATATTTTTTGTCCTCTATGTGGTTATAATCGCAGTTTGTACATTTTGCGGGTTTCTTATGTTGTTTGTATAGTTTGTATAATACCACAGATCATATAAAATAATATATTTTATATAATCTGTGATAATACTTGCTGTATTACCCGTCGTTTCTGGGTTTATTAATTATTGTTATCTGGTAAGATCAAATATTGTGTAGTTAAATTAAATTTAAATAAGATTGTTTAAAAAAATATGTCATATTATATTAATTGTTTATTAAGCTGATTTTTATCGTTAATATAATATTTATCTATAAACTATAATAGCTGTAATTCCTGTTGGTGCCAAAATAATTAAACTCGTGGGCGTACTGATTCTGGAGAATGCCACATACAATTGGACATGTGAAAAACAATCTTCTCTTATATCAAACCCTGCAAATTTCAAATTTTGCCCCTGTGATTTTTTTATTGTCATGGCAAAACATACAGGATCTTTACAAGAAACTACATTCTCTTGAATTGGAAAAGATAATCTGATAGTATCATTGGTATGCGAGGAATAAGAACTGATTCACCTTTTGCAGATCCAGTAATAATAATAGCTTGAATCAAATTCATTTGTTGACCAATAATCCGAAGACGTGCACAGTTTTGATGGACTAAAATTTCTGAGAAGCATTATAGGACAACCAATTTTTAACATTAATAAATGTAGTGGAAATCCAGGAGGGATTGAAAAATTCAACTGGACAATTAACTGCATCATCTATTTCCAGTACTGAATTCACTGATCTGTATTCCATATTTTTTGCTTGGAAAGAGTCCAATAATATTTTGTTTATTTCTTCTGCTGTATCGTTTTTTGATGTCAATATGGCCCTCTCACATAACTAGTTCATTGATTTATCTTTGATGTTTTCGATGCCTGGTTTTTTTGCACGTATGACCCGGTGAGACATATTCGTGTCATTGTTTTGAATAATTTAGTATAGTCATTGTGTTCAAGATGCATACAATCTCAAACTATTCATTGTTATATTATAAAAATTTAATTTATTTATGACAGTTAGTTTGACCATAATATTCCATTCAAGCGGGTCTTGCCCTGCATAACTGTACGATGTGAGTTTAGTGGTGACTGGTGACAAAATGATTTACTAAATGAAAAATATTATTGATTTGAGTAACAACTTAAACGCCATAAGTATTTACATCTATTAAATAGCATCTATTTTTAATTTTTAATAATATATATATATGCATCTCTGAGCTTAAAAGTATTTAAATATTTAAACAAAATGTTTACATAAAACAATCTGTTTTATGTTATAACGTCACAAGGAATTGTAAGCAAAGATTGCTAACTAGTGGTTTATTTTATTTTATTTTTTCAACGAATTATTTCATAAAAATAGTCCATCGAGTAATTAATTAACAATGTTTGTAAAAAAGTTTGTTTTTAATGTCTTTGGATCATTGTCTTAGACTTTATATGTAGAGCGGACGTATAAATGTTCACCAAAGAAAATTGTATGTATTTATTCTCATCTGGGCTGACTTTCTGATTAATTTATTCGATCTATAATAATTAAATATGGTGAAGTATGCACCCATACCAAAGCACAAATAAATCAGTTTTTAATGTGAATTATTTGTATTCCATGACTGTGATGTCGTGGGTTTCGAAGACCTGCATGCAATGTTTTGATTACAATTCACTGTAATATGATTTACAGAATTATAAGACATTTAAGTCATTAGAATATTATTTAAATTTATGTATCCATAGAAATTAGATTATATCTTAATGTATAGTGTGAATTGTATGGTATAAATTATTATTAAAAAAAATGAATCTTCTTTAAATGAAAATGTACATTGAATCTGTCACTCAGATGACATACAAGATACAACTAACCATTATTATTAATTAATTCAGAGATGAAAAGTTATTGATTATTTTAATGAATGCTAGTTTAGGTATTTATAGGTAATCACCACTTATTTATAAAACTAATTGTATTCAATTTAGCTAAGAATATTGTTTACAAAGTTTTTTTCAAATTAATGATGAGACATTGCATAAATATTATGATAAGCCAAGTTATTATAGAGCAAGACATTGTATTTATTTTAAGCTACATATGGGGTTATGACGATTCATCCATTTCTAAAGTTAAAGTTTATTTTTTTAGATTTCAGTTATTATAATCAAAACAAAATCTCAACGTTATTTCAAACAAACTTAAACAATTTTCAAAAAACCTAAATTATGCTACTGAAATGAGATGCCATTTCTGTTGGTTTAAAGATTATTTATAATCATATTTACTCTTACATATTAACAATTTATAAAACCAGCTAAAAATATACAATCGATCTTGAAGATGATCGTAGGTATTAATAGTATGATTATTATTACTTTCAGTAAGTGCAATTCATATTTTTGAAAATAAATTCAATTTAAAAATCATATTTTCTGCTAGTATATATTTGCATAAACTTTTTAGCTGTCACAATGATTGACGTGAAACCTTCAAATCCAGTTATCGTATCTACAACATCGAACATACATATTGTACCTTTCCCAAAAAATTGTATTGCTTTCTAACAAAATAAGTACATTAGTTTTTAGTTGATTAGTTAATTACTTACTACAAAAAAAAATTATAAAAAAATCATTTACCTATTGAAATTTTAAGCGGCATTTAAAAAGTATGTATGAGATATTATGGATAAATAATTATCATTAGATAAGTGTACTAATTAGTAACTAGTAAACTATTTTGAACACAGATTATATTTTATCTCACAAGAAATTCATATTTACCAATCAGCTAAATTTCACGTGTAATGTGTATGGATTAAATGTTTCATAAATAAAATATAAATAATATTATACGGGAACTTATTGGTGATGTTTAAGCCATTATAAGCAAGTTTCTAGGAGTTTTCTGACTGTGGTTTTTACTTTTGAATTTTAGATAAGACCCAGATCTGATTTACACTAAACTTCTGGGTAAACAGATATAAACCATTGCAAAAACAACATCTAATTACTTCTCATATTTGAACTAAATAAATTTCTTTAATTAATATAGCAGCTATATATTATACCTTCGTATAAAATAGTTTATGTTAATATTGTAAGTTCATGCTAAATGTCAAACTTAACTATACCAATCAATTTTAGTTTTAACTTTAAAAGATACTACTGTTGTTTTTACCATCAAGAATTATTTAACTATTATATGCCTGTTACCTAATACTTTACTTAATGGCCAACAGGCAACAAGGTTAGTTTAATATGTTATCAATTATAATATACTTAAATGTTGGCTGTTATATAATATAATAAACTAATGTAAGCAAATATTATAATTGACATATGCATAGGTACGTTCCGAAATATGAAAAACATTAATTATCGTATTTGGAAAATTTGTTATAAAATCAATATTTTTATAAATATATTATGTTGAAATAATTATTACTAAAATATTAGTAATATCAACAATATTTATCTATTTCAACCTATTAATTATAATAATATATATTGTTAAGATGTTGGTAGACATTTTCAGTAAGTGACTTAATATTGCTGCATACATAAATAGTATACAGTATATTGTATAGGTACCTAATACTCAAATTGATATAATATGTTGTTTTCTTTGTGTGACGATAATTTGATTCACATGTTTGGATTGATTTATTCGTTAAAATTACAGTTGCGTTATGATGTACAAAATCCCATTGAATGTACAAAAGGAAACAAAATAAAGTTTTAAAGTAGCATTTCTTCATCGTTGATCTTTCTTCTGATTATGTACGATGTACTGTGTAGTTGATTTTTTAACTGCATACTTTGGCAGGTTGGTGAAAAAAAAATTGATTACAAATTGAAACAAAATGATGAAAGGGAAAGACGATAAACAATTTAAAATGTGTAGGCATTATTGTATAATATATTACATTACTGACAGCCATCTCCGCAACAGCCTCACCACCATTGTTCACATACGAAAAAAAAAAACTCATTGAACGTTGTAGTTTCTGCTCGCGAAGAAATTGTTTTAAGGCGCTGCTGCAAGAAAATGAGCGCATATGGTTTTGAGAAATGTTCTAGTTGACGGCGATCATTCATCACTATAAACCAATGAACAAAATACATATAGTTATCGTCAAGTGTGATACATAGGTACTCAAAGTTATTATTTAACCTTGCTACCTTGGTGACATTAATGATAAAAAACTACATAAATCGCAATCGATATTGGCAATAATATACAATCACAATACCATCGCAGTGCAATGGATGTTTAAATGAAAATAAATAAAACTGTGCTTATTAAATGATTAGATTAGGTTTAATCAATATAATTATTGCTTAAGTGGACTTTAACCAACATAAATCAAACAATTCGAATGATATTTCTGTGGGTCAAAAACAGATTTGCCCTTTATACCGGTTGTTTGCCGTTTTATCATAATTGCACCGCAGTCAAAATCCATAAAAGGTGCTCCATTTCTGGGTTCGACGGTTGTAGTTTGTTGAACGCCTAAAAGGCAAATATTTGTTATTGTGACACATGCAACAAGTGTGATAGTTAAAATTTGGTATTATGTTTCTTTAAAAGCATGATCATAAAACATATTATATACAATTTACAAACATATTAATATATTGATAAAAGATCCTACCTAATAAAAAAAAATAAAAAATACTATCTAAAAAAACTAATCTCGAGATCTGACTAAATTATTATCTTATGGAAATATTTTATGTTATTGAGTTATACCTATGTCACTTAATTGAATAATATATTTATATATTTGTGTTGCATAATTTACTTAATCAGTTGTAGCATAATACTTTATTATTGTTATTATTTTTTTATCAAACAATTTAAATTAAAAAATCAATAATATATTTCAATAATGTATATCGATTATACTTTATGAGATGCGAGAGTGACGTAATAATGAATGTATCCTTTGGTAATAGCTTATTTAGTTATTTATTTATTTGTTAAATAATTCACGATTTCAGTTTAATTTTAGCTGGCGAAAAGGTTTATCGAGAATATAATAATTATAGACAGGAGATTTTTTTTATTGAACGAGTAGTGGTAAAATGAAAAAAAAATTAAATTAATTTTTAGAATGTCATTAGACCAAATAATATTATATTTGTGTAATGTTAGGCTAGTTATACACCATTGAACCAATATTAGGCATTAGCTATAATTAGGGTTCGGGACTTGGTGTATTTGCATATTCTTTAATAATGACCTGCCTTGCTCACATTTCGTGGAGAGCTTAGACATAAATTCTACTGAAAATCCACAAATCACTTATCCTTTCCAAAATGGATTACGGCGCCCCTATAATTTCCATCACCAAACCCTTTCACCTCAGAATACTGGAATCGGTACATAACTCAGGGGTCCAGCTATCCATAGGCGCTTTCCGATCAAGCCCGTACAGCAGCATACTCAGCATTATCGGCATTCCGTCATTGGACTTCAGATGATCTTAACTAACATTTAAGATCACAGCTAGAACGCCCCCCCCCCCAAGGTCTTCACTCCTCTCTCACAACCACATTTCTAACAAATACAACAAATATGATTTAGATAATATACTAACAACTGAAATCAGCATCTCTCCACCATGACTCATCTCAATAAATGGACACATGGACACACAAATCAAATGTAAATTACCTTATAAATGTTCCATCTAAACTGCAGAAGCCCTGGCTATCCTCAAAGCAATCAAGTTTGCCACAAACAATATAGAAGTTAGCCAGACCATAATTCTCAGCGATCCCCTCTTTGTCCACTCATCAAATAACTCCTTTCGGCCATGGAATTCTCATACCAAAACGTCAAAAGAACCATAGCTAAAGACATACATAACCAATGGGAAAACAATTGAATCAAATTATCATCTAATCTAAATGAGATAAAAAGAACCACCTTCCCATGGCCTTTCCCTGAAAACGTCACAAGGAAACAGGAAACCTCAATCACCCACCTTTAGAATAGGACGCACCCACATCACACGCCAACACCTAATGAAGAAGGAAGAGCCACCCGTTTGTACCTGCTGTTGTGTTCCCCTAACCGTCAAACACATCCTGACTGACCGCCAGAGCTATGACAAGGAATGAAAGGGCATGTACCGTTTCCGCCAAAATTTGAAATGACCGATTCCGCCATCGCCCGTTTCCGCCAATTTAAAAAAAGGTTCGATTATTTTAATTTCGGAATGAAAGTATGTCAATCTACCCGGCCAGCTCTCTGAGTCACTGAACCTGTACAATCTTAAAAATTAATTAGAATTTATTAATAACTCAAAATTAACTAACAAAATTTAAAATGTCTATTCATATCACACAACAATCTACTGTATAGAGAGAATGTAAACGTAGTATAATGTAATTATGTAAATATTTAAACTACCTATGTCATTCCAATGGCCATAGCTACCGTGGACTTTATTTAATAAAAATAAATAATGACCTTCAGAATAATCTAAGTAAGATTTAAATTTGTTTTAAAACATAAAAGATTGAAATAAAAAAAAATTGTTTGCATATTTTTGCATATTTCACCTTTTTTTAGCCAAAACGCATATTTGACAAATTTGGCATTTTAATTGTTATTTATAGGCTTACAGCATATTTGCACAGCTTTCATTTTATGTTAGGTAAATTTATTTTAAAGTTGACCTTATTTATTTACTTTCATGCGTCGGTCAATATACCTATCGAATATACACAGTAATAATAAATAAATAAATACATTTTCATTAATTAACTGTTATAGCCTATAAAACTGAACGATATATTTTGGAAAACTTAAATTGGATAGATGTTTAGATGGTTTGGTTAGACCAAAAATAATTCGTATATTTATGGCCTATGACTTAACTGGTTATATCACAGTATTGAACAGTAGTAATAGTATTTTTCTTTTAGTTTAAGTGCTTCACAGATTTTTTTGTGTCACTCGTTATTTCAAGATAATTATTTATATTTTGAAAATTAACTATAACATACGGGGATTCACATGAATATAAACCGGAGGTAATTTGAATTGATTTCTTATAGTCTGTTTCATAATTAAGCTCTGGTATAAAATTTATATTTTCTTGTGGGAATTGGACTGTTGTTTTAATATATTAATTGGTCAACGGTATAGCTATATCCTATATTATTTTAAAACCATAACAGTACATATGGCAAATACTTCAATACTAGGTAATCAAAATCAATATAATGCACCGCATTTCACAACACTAGGTAGTAGGTATATATTTCTAAAATCAATATAAAAAATAATAAGACATAAAATATTTTTATGAACTCCGTTATGTGATATATTTATAAAATACCTATATATATATTACTTAAAAATAGTACTATATAAAACATAAAACATAAAAAAAAAATATTAAAACATAATTGTAATACTCACAAAGTTATTATATACCTAAATAATGAATTATTAACAAGATGATAATTTTATTTAAAAAAATATCGTTTATCTATTAGTTATTATTTTGTTTCAGACAAATAAGTGATGGTAAAAGATATGAGATGCATATAAGTATTTTGAAATCATTTATTGTATTGAATATTTTATATAAAATTTATAGAAATATTGATCTCATAAATGTATGTAATTTTAAAGAAAATATATTAGTTTATTTTTACGCTATTTGTTAAATATAATATGGAAGATAGAACATTGAAATATGTTATATTTCAAGTGCAATATATTTTGATACTGTATCAATGATACACCTGTAGATTATATAATAATATACAACACCGGAAATACTATTTATGTATTATGGTTCTTATGTGTTCATGAACTAAGATTACGTTATACAAACTAAGTTTGTTTTTATTTTAATTTCACTGTTTATGACAAAATCTAAAATATCAACTTACTATTAGATATTATGCCATGATATGATTGGCAAAGTTTTTTATAAGTTGATTTTGATGATTATTTAAACGGTAATAGAATATTTATAAAAGATTCTTGCTTCATTATTTATTGTTTTTAGTCAACGTGTAGTGTAGTCGTATTTAACACGTAGAGCGAAATATTCTTTATTTTTTTAAGCATAATATTTTGAAAGGTTTGGATTTTCAAGATATTTGTCTTTTTTACAATGCTTCAAAGTTGAAGGCCGTAGGTCCATATAAAAATATATATAGTATTTTAATATTCACTATCTACTATCCACATTACGCGACATTTTAATACGAACTATGTCAAATAAAGTTTATACTTTCGAAAATAAATTTTATTTCATCTTTAAATTTTTACTCAATCGCATTATAAATTATTATAATACATCTCAGTATATACCATAGTTTAATTAGTATCATAGGCATTTTAGTTCTAACAAGAGTTGTGGAATTTTTACTTCCGAATAAGCTATAATATATTATTAATCATCTCACTGGTTATTATCTATTTAGTTGTTAGGCACATGAAATATTCACACAGTATTATGAACTATGTTTTATGAATACGTATGTGTACCTTTAGTTTGTTCTTGTGAGTGGGTTTCTTCCTTTTAAATGAATTGAAACTACAATAATACGTCCTACATTGGATGTGTAAACGTACTAAGTGAATATTATACAGGTTCACTTTTGGTCACATTTTCAATTCCCATAATGGTCGTATTCTATGTATACATTTATTTTAAATAAAAAATGAATTTTGTTCGGAATATGTTTGAAATTCTTCTCTAGAACTAGATAATGCATGTAAGTCCAAATGGTCTTGTGACAAAGGGTGAAATGTTTTGTATTGAACCCTAGATTTTTGATTGTACTACAAACTAAATAACTTTTATTTATATAATATTAGTAAATCGCAATAAATATTACGGATTACTAGTTTCTGGTGAATATGATTCTATAAAAGTGATTCATAAAAATGTAATGAAACAATTATAATATTTTATAAAATCCATTGCACAGTGATTAACTATATCAGGTTAGTACATGTTTGTAAATAGTTAAAAACAGTATTGTTGTGAGTAATATTGATACAACACTTAATATTAATTTTAAGTTTGATGATTATTTGATTCTCTCCAATAATAATAAATATGGCAACTCAATTATTTTATCTTTATCATTTGTCGTTTTTGAGCTAGTAAATACACTTAAATACAATTTAATTAAATAGCAAATATCTTTCTGCGGCGTATTATATAGGCAAAATAGGTACATACATGTGTTCAATAAAAAAGTTCATAATTATATTATTTATTCTTGCAGAATATTTAGAATTTTAATTAAAATACAATGTTAATAATTAAAAATTCCATAAATATTTAAGTGCAGTGTAACTTAAGAATTAACTGTAATCAACACATACGTCTGCTAAATATTGTACCCAATTTATTTTTATAACTGTAGTTAAATTATTTTTTTTTTTAAATGTAGGTATTTACCTTTTACAGTGTCTTAAAATGTATATTCATTTTATCTATATTATAAATAGTTCATGAAATGGGTGCTTGGAAATGAATATTCAATAAAAATATACTATATTCGATGCGCATGCTGTATAAACAATAAACTATAAATTTATATGTTAATTGTAATCTATGTTTTTCTATTTAAATGTTATGTAGTTAAAGTTGCATCTGTTATAATAGATGCACGTGTGTGTATTACAAGAACAAAGTAATTACGAAAATATACTATCATATGTAAATGTCTTTTAATAAGATAGAACCAAATCATTTTTTATATGCAAATGATCAAAATTGATTCCTGAATATTAAAATAAATTAAATCTGAATAAATTATGGTTTTTAACTTTAATTTATTAAAGTAATTCAAATAATAATTATTTGAATAATTATTAGTGTTTTTCATTAATAATAATTATATTTTCTAGATGCTAATAATATAAATATAAACCATGCAATAATATTTTTTTTATTGTGTTAAGCCTCTTCAACATCTGAGATTATTATCCTGGGTTATTTGGTTTATAACTGTGTGTTATGTGGGGGGAGAGTATGGTTGGCTTAGAACATGTATACAATATACATGTAGTGATAAATGGTCACCCATCCAGGAACAAGTGATGATGCCTAACTTCAGTGGAAATAAGCGACTGAAGCTAATCATGGTAGCACACCAGACCGATTATAGTATTACATTCTATCATAATATTATTTTGTATTAAACGTTATTTGTATGCATTTATAAGAAAATGCAAACATAATTTTTCTTTTTAGTTATCAGTCTTTAAGAACTTAAGGCCAAATTGAAAATATTTTATTCTCAATCACTTCTTTTTACTGTTAGATTGTTCATAAGAAACACATAAATAATTAAAAATGTTTATTAACTAAGACAATTTAAATAAACAAGCTTGTAGTGTAATAGATTTTATAATGTTCATTGCTTTGCATTTGTTTTTACCCAATCTTGCAAGTAAAATATTAGTGTAAATTACGAAAACAACACTGGGTTAAAGGCTGATAATTAGCTTGATTATTCGCAAATTTAAATTTACTCTAACGTTTGTAAAATATTTTATTCATATTTGTTTGAAAAAAAAAACAATCTATCTAAATCTGAAAAAAAAAATGAAAAAAATATGCTTATTAAAGCATGTAATTTTTATCAAGGTAAATTTACATTATTATAGCATTTTTTTATTACTTTATAATTTTGAAATTTTATTTGGCTTTAGGTATATATTTAAAAGTTTATAAGTTACACAAAAATGAATATTTGTGAATTTGATTATTAAGTATTCAATGTTATCAAATATTTATCAATTCTATGTATGATTAATATTTTCAAACTTCCATTAATAAAACTTTTAAATATCTTTGTTTTTTATTAAGCATCAACATCATAGGTTATTAGCTTTAACAAAATTATTAAAATGTATATGTTATTGTACAATTCGATTTTTAAAGTACAAAATTATGTTTTGGTAGTTGTAAATGGACTAATTGCTTTGTACAGGTTGTCAGGGATGTTGAAGTCTTCCCTAGCTTCATTGAGGTTTGGATAATGGGTGATGATATGTTTGATGGAGTAGTTTTCAATGAATGCTGTTCATAGGGGTGGATCTGTCTTTGCCATGTGTCCGTGTGTGAGTTTTGTGTGACCAATTCTAAGTCGATTAAAAATTATCTCATTTTTTTCTGGTTGGATCAGTGTATCAGTTTAACAGAGTGTAAAATTTCTCTTAACTTTTTTTCCATGGTCATGTGCCATTTTGCGTTCCAAAAATCAATGCAATATTTGTTCATATTTCTTTTTATGTCAACAAGTGATGAAAAAGTAATTATTTCAGTGGTGGGATTATTTAATGCGTTTCATGCTGTTTTATCTGCCTCCTTATTTCCTTTTAATGTTGCAATGACCTGGGGTCAAAATGAATCTAATGTCTTTGTTTGATGAAGAAAAAAGGTTACTAATTTTTAGAACCAATTGCTCAATTAGTGTTTCGGATTACAGATTGGTCAAGGCACTGAGTGAGTCTGAACATACATCTATTTATGTATCATTGATTTCTAGAATTAATTAGATTCCTTTATATAATGATATGTGTTCATTTTACATTTTTTTTTTTTTGTTTCTACATACGTTTTCTACAACTATTGAAAATTACAATTTTTACTCCTCAAAATTAACAACAAGATTTACTTATATATAAAAAAAAATGGTGATGTAAAAAATCGGAGCATTTTTACTACCTACCAAATGTTGATATTAGACAGAAAAAAACCTCTCATTGTAAATTCAATACATCTATTCTCTACCCTCAGAATCTAAAAGTAGGATGTGTTTTACATTAACACGTCACAAATATTTTGTTCTTTAGCATGAATATTCAGTATTCAACAGTATGTTGTTATTAATTATAGTTATTTAGTTATATTTCTAATCATTATACTGAATATATATTTTTATAGTGATTTAAATTATATTCATTAATTTATAAATTATATAAGTGAAAACTAAACAGTTGATCAGCTTTCACAATATTAAAATTATTTTACTTTAGGTATATATGAGTTACAAAATATAATGTCATATTATATCAAACATTAAATATATTTATTTTTAAATACTAAATTATCATTAACTTGTTCAAAAAATAAATTAATGTTTGATAGGTTTGCAAAATTAAATTTATAGTATGACCCAAAAAATTTGAAATAAAATAATCATGTCTAAAATATTTTTAATTATAATTATTTTTTGTTTTAATACTATTAATTAAACCGTTTGATTATGCGGTCCAGTATAGTCGTTTAATATAACGGTATTAAAATACCGTTTGTATAACATCATTTTTATGATTATCTAGTGAATTAAGAAAAAAAAAACACAATTAATTTTCTTCAACAGTATCATACAACGTGTAAACGAGTTCAAAACAATATTTTTTAACGCCATTTGCATCGAGTCTTGTCCAAATTATAATTTTAACGAATTATGTACACCATGGGACGTCTCGAGTCCCCGCTGCCTTAGTCATAATTTAAACGTATCGTATTACCTACCTGCACTACTATTAATGTGGCTGCTATCTCTTAAAAAAGCTTATTACACTCGTTAAGCAGTGGAACGAGTTTGTACAGTTTTTCGAGCTTTCAGAAATATTTCACTTTGATAACATCTACTCGCAACGATCATAAAGCAGTTACTGTCGGTTATTAATTACGCACAGAAAACATCAGCAAGTGGGGTGGATTCTAAACGAACTACGTTTGTATAACAGGACAGTGTTAGTGTATATGAGTTTGTGTGTGACAACAAATCACGAGTCTACACAAACGAGTTATGACAAAAAAAAAAAAAAAAGAAATGTATAATATAATATATATATATATAGAATGTTGTGAGTTTGTGAGTGTGCATATAGGTGCGAGAGATTTTTCTAGAGATAATATCGTTAGGACACGTAGGGATGACAAATAAAGAAGATCTTAGCAAAGGTTCTCTCAACCACCGACCTCTTCGACCACCCCTCAATCCCAGCAAGCCTTGTCTTATAGATCATATCATTTCTCTGGAGACATCTAACTTTCACATGCAACTCTCAGAACGCCAAATGGCTGTTAGAAGTGTACGTCTGTAGCTGAAAATAAAGAAAAATATAACTATTGTTCTCTGAGCCACGGTCGAACGAAAAAGACAGTGAGGGAAAACACTTTTTTGGCTGGCTGTAGTGATGGAATTTTATTCAACAAAATAAAGTTGACTAAATAATACGGACAAAAAATATATGAAGAGCTGTATTCAGTTGTATAATGCATTTGGGAATTTACCGATATGTCTGTTTATGGCAAGGTGATTTTTTCTAATACAAATTTTCTACCATGGTACATAATAATATAACATAATTATTTTTCACATTTTACTCTCACCTATAATACGCCAAATGAAACTAATAAAATATACAGAGAATATATTATAAGCTAAAAACTATTTTAAGATTAGCATTAAATACATAATTTAACTTTACGTTTGATAGTTAAATAATTTATAAAAATTGTAATATATAAGGAACAAATTCAATCAATCATCTCGTGTTAAAATAATATCGTTGGTACAAAAAATGTTCTGTTTTTATTGATTTTTTTTTACATCATATAGATTTAAAATTAACATAATAAAAATAACTACCATTGAATCAACTTATAACTGTTGTATAAAATATCAAGGATGAAAGTAGATGATAGTAATTACTAATTACAGTCATTCTATAAGATGCGATTCTCCTTGTTAATCAAATTTTTAAACTGCAATGTCTCTCCGCACTTTTAAAGTAACTAATTCAATCAACAATAATTTAATTAGGTAAATGAAACTTTTTGACTTTGACATTCTATGTTTATTTTGTTTATCGGTTTCATGTGTACCTATTGAAATATGCGAGGTATATTTAAAATAAATTACTTTTTTGAAAATTTAATAGGTAGATAACTCTTAAGATATAATTTTCATTAAATCAGTCGAGGTATCAAATTGATTTATGAAATAACAAATATTTAATTTTTATTAAACGTTAAACATTTTAGTATATTAATTTATTTCGTATAAATCAATAAGTGTAAATTTGTTTTATATTTAGCATCTAAATATTAAATATTAAATAAGTTTGGCTAATGTTATTAAATGAATAATATAATAAACGAAGTATGAAGTTGATTAATATTTTTACAATAATTAAGTCATGATTATGTCTTGGTTTTAGACGTTAGTCAGTGGTGGTCCTATGACATAATATAGTGGTGTATTGAACCTGTTGAATTTTGAATGGACTTGAAGAAACATTCAGCAACATTTTCAATGTGAACTTGGAGTTTTTATATGTTTAGGCTTTATGTGTGGGCTTGTTTATCCTGAGTTTTTATATAAGAATAATAATTGATTTTTCCAGTCATGCCAATAGTAACTAAGACAAACTATATTATTGATGAGAGAAATCACAACAACAATTATTGCTTTATTTGGTTATTTTTTAAACATGATATTCGTATAACTGGGATATGATCCTAGTCTAATTATTAAATAGGTTCTTGTGCATTATTTACAGAATTAATTTGATTAATAAAATATACTTAGTAAGTACAATAGTGTCACATAGGAAGTATGGAGGTTTGACTTAACGTCAACATTTTGCACGCTGTGTCAGATATATATTTTTGTAGTTTGTTATACCGTTTAGATATATGACATGGCATCTAAAATTAGTGTGTCTTGAGTTTAAATCACCAGCGATTAAAACATTATACGATTTAGATTCCTTACTTTGTCATGATCGGTATCTTCGATGTTGTGCATTGTCTAACTTGGTGGTTGATAGCATTGGTGAATAAACTAGATCAATTTTAAATACATAACAGCACTGATGTGGCATCTAAGCAACTAAAGGTCATATAAGGGTTTATGTCCGTGTCTAGTTTTGTAGCGAACAAATATTGCTACGACGTATATGACTTTTGCTACAATGTGATGCGATCCACGAGATATTTAATATTATACCCAAAGAATTCAATTTTGTAAGTGTTTTATAGTCGAATCAATATCGATATTGTGATTGCTAAGGAAAGCTTATTTAATACGCTTCTGGGATTTTTGATACCGTTGGCGTTCCAATTTGATAAAATAGTTTTGTGGTTGTTCGTTTAAGTTGATAATATTAACATTTAAAAATATGTTCAATGACATGCAGACTTTCAATAGTAAATCGCCAGCGTTAATTGGCTACAAAAGTTTATTAAGGGTGGAAGTGTTTTCTAGAAGACCATTATCTGGTATTTTATCGTCAGCTATTGTGGAAGTTGTACGAATCACATTTATGTAAGCATTTGATTAAGGCATATTTTGGAATACGTTATTTACTTTAGATTTACTTATTTGAGGCATAGTGTTTTGGAGTGAAGTTAATTTTTTATTTTTGGATATTTATATTTAGGAAGTTCGTCTTCTGTGGTTGGTTAATAGATGATTTTTGTCACAGTTGACACATTATGGAGGAGTTTGTTTATCTTTAACACATTGACCAGATTCTTATTAAGGTAGGTTTTGAAACTATTTTTTAAAGAACCAACATAAATAAATCCTTACATTTCATTGCACTAACAATTACATTTAACTTTTACAAAAATTTGCAGACCTGAACTTTAAACAGTTAGGTGGTACATAAACTGCAGTATAATAGATTCGCAATAACGTGTTGATTATTAGTTATAATTAAAATATTTAAAAATGTATGAACATAATATATCTATGTAATTCCATATCATAATTGTTATTGTTGGTTAAGTTGTTAAGTTGTTAAGCGATAAATGATAAATTCTTTCTTATCTATTTAGTATTTATCACATGATGGTGTTTTGACTGAATTTAACACCAACAGAAAAGATGAATCTTAAACTCAATACAACTTATTTATGATAAGAACATTGAAAATATTTATAAAAAGTAGGATTTGAAAGTAAATAACCACGTTGGATTTCCGACAATATCAATATGGTTGAACTCACGTATCTTGTAAGTTAGAATGTGCTGTCAGTAAATGTAATATTATTTTCATTGTCGTTTGATGTTTTCTTATGTCAACGATGTTCGAGAAATATTATTTTGCATTCAATAAGGAATCGTTAACGCTGTAGAGATTTTTTAGCGATGCAAACAAAAATATTCATTCATACTATTGTGAAATATTACGTAAAAATACCAAAAAAAAATGATAACACCACAATTCACTTTATGGAGCTTTATTCAGTTAACACTATGCAAACTCTTGAATTTAAATAATATTTTATGATCAAGGTTATTTTTTTATTTAACATATTCAACTTTATTTTAATCCAAATATTATAATATTATATAGGGAATTCTTACATAAGTTTATAAACAGATAAATTGATTTAGAATGATAAGACTCAAATTTTATAGTTCAGTTATAAAATAGTTTTTAATTTTTAATATGATTTGTTTATAACGGCTTTATAATTTGACTAGTTTTGATACATTAAGAAATATGATGAGTTGTTGTGTATTGTCTTATTGTCTAGGCGAAGTGATTAATTTTATATCTCTTAATATTTTAAATTAAAGATTTAAAACTATTGATAGATAAAAACCTACTTTCTAATATGGCACCAATTTCACTAGCACTACATTTAATTACCATTACAAATTTAAATTAAAGCGTGATATATTGATCTAATATTATAGTTATATTAAAAAATGTTAATATATTTCTTAAACCCTGTACAATCTACTTCTAAACTAATACGATTTTGATGTACACTAATTAGTTGGATAAATTATGTAAATGATAATTGATAATATTTTCTAAAAAAAGTTTACGCTTTTGCACAAAATCAGTTTTTTTTTTTGAGTGCTTTTATTAATTGGTTAACACAATACATATATAATAAAAATAAAATAAATTTAACAAAAACATTGCGCTACGTGATCCAATTTATAGTAGTTTGAAGGTAATAGTAAACCACTTAGTAGCAAAAACACGTAAAAATAGAAATTCTTCTTGTATTGTGTCAATTTGAAACAAATAATACGTCTGGTTAAACTTAGTTATTTGTGATTAAATTTCAGTAAGAATATTTTATCAATAAATAAAGAATTATTTAAGTTAATTAGTTTTAATTCTATTATTGTCAACTTTAAAATAAAACATGTCAAATAGTGAAACTAAACATCACTTTAATTATTTTTAATTTAATTAATAATTTAAATTAATATTAAATTTACTAAACATTAAATTATGATTGAATACAACTCTTAATTTTAAGTTTTATTATATAACTCGTATGTATATATTATACAAAATGTCAAAATTACATAAATTATTACATTCACAATTGAACTTTACTAGGTAATAACTTAATAAATATCTGTGCCTACTTCATGTTTGGTTATTTATGACTTTTCCACTTCTTTTACTGTGTCGTATGCTTATCTAAGATTTTTCCCGGCGGGGGAGGCTATAAAGATTTAAATAATTAATAGACATATTCAGTATACATTTTTTATACACATACATTTATATTATTAAAAACATCTTGTATTGTGTACAGAATTTGTCCTCCGTGATTGAGGGGTGGGAAATATAATCCTCTCATATCTCTCCGCAGATACTCCACTGGTGTCAATATGCAATGCATTTTTTGAGACACTGGAGGGAGCATTTTTAATGAGACATAGTATTTAAAGATTTAGATCTTTTTAGTATTTAATATTTATTGACTTCACCCAAAAGCTGCCAAATCAATAGGTTCAAATCGCTTTTAGGTGAAAATTATATGATATTACAAATATTTTTGATTTTAGGTTGAATACTTATTGTTGATATCACTAGCATATGGTTAGTCAAATAATGAATAATATACTATTTGGTTGAATACCAGTTTAGGGCCGAAGTATTTTACGTAAACTGTTTTCTAAACAAAATTACACTTAATATATTGTCTGTTTAAGTCAGCGACATATTCATATTATAATGCATGTACTTCAAACAGCCATTATTATACACATCAATGCACATGAAAAAGGGTTGTAAGGGAAATAATGTTTTGGAATAAACCATTTCTTTTATTCTACTTTTTTTCATCACAGACCCTTTTCAGTACAAATGGCCAAAATTGTTTAATGGTTTCGTTTATCTTTTTTAAAACTATCTTCATTCTGTTTTTGAGATTTATTAGTTGTTTAAAGTGAGTTTTTTGTGTTGGATTTATTTATAAACACCACCACATTAATAATAACCATATAGGAAAAAAGTTTAAAAATAAGAACTTTGAAAGAGGATAATTATGATAAATTCGCCTATGATACTATGTTTACATTACTTTGACCATATAATTTTATAATGCGATTGCATACTCAAATTTACATAAAATAAGTAATTACATACTTTTTAAAGTTTTAAATTCTAACTTTAATAGATTAATGGACGATATTACAGCACACCGATTTAAAAAGAATATTATTCACAAAAAAATATATGTTATGACTTTGTTGATTTTAATATCTAAAAAATTGAATGGATAAACTAATTGAAATAAAGTTTAAAAATAATTATAGTTGGCTAATAAATAGTAAATATTACCTATTGTAGTTTATGAATTGGCTTTAAATATATTTGTTTTAATTGGTTATAATGTAAATTGGATTTTAGTTCATTTCTATCAAACAATTTTGCTTTTGATAACAAATTTATATGTAACAATTATTTTTATTTGTTGCAGGTAAAACAAGTACAGCGTAGGAATAAGAACTCCATTAACATGGGTAGTATGTACGTTTATTAATTTTAAACTTAATTTGAACATAATATACAAATATATACCTACAGTGTCATTTTTCTGTTCACCCAAATCGGGCATTATCCTGTACATAATATTGTATTTTTTTTTAAGAATAGATATTAATGATTGATTTTCATAAAAAAATATGATAAAATCTCTGTATAATTTTTATCAATAAATTGTATATGAGAACTTAAGATGTATAACAGCATTGAATCTCACACTTGGGTGTGTATATTTTTCACTACGAATTCACAATTGTATTTATAAGTGAATTTATATATTTTAATCTTTACTGTAGAATAAGATACAATAAAATAATAATAGTCAGAATATTTATTGGAGACAGCCGTAAAGCGTTAGGAGCATAGTTATGATTTGTGGTCATCGTGATTTATATTTAATATCCCTATAAAATATGTTTGTTCCAAAAAATAATTATTGAACATCGTCATATGGAATAAGGTCTTCATAATATTGAAGTCATAAAAATTAAAATAGCAGCTGATTAACATTATACTTCAAATGAGATCAGCTGATATTTAAAGTCATTATTCAATATTCATACATGCACTATTATTATAAATTATGCTGTTACCCAGTGTTGACTTGCTACGCTTATAAGTATAAAATAAAACCCTGGAATGGGTGAGTATCCTCGTGGGTGTTTTGATTTACGGGCACTTCGCTTCGGATTACCATAAAACTGTGCTTAAAGGTCGACTGAGACTACGGGTCTCTGGCGCATTTTTGGTGGTTGCCGCTCCCACGGTCTTCGGTGAAAATCTAAAACGCATAAACACACACGCACACACACCACATAGTTGTGAGGTTTCCCCGTGTCCATATCTATCCTATATAGCCTATATAAGAGCTCGCGCATCAGGTCATCCGGTGTTAATATACGGACTAAGCTCACCTTTTCGTCGCGCCTAAATACATTATATATACACACAACAGCTACAATGTGATGAATAATTCAAATTCAAATTTGGGTTGTTTTAACTATCGTGGTAAGAACCATCGCATGTACTATATAGAAACCTATAAATTATTATACAATATACATATGTACTGAGTAACGAGTATGTGGCATACAGTTACGTATGGTTTTCATCCTATTACCTATTTCGGTTTTTAAAGTAACGTTCACATCACATCACTGTGACCAAAGGTTGGTGTGAAGAAATTTAATATTTTTCCTAACTATTGAGATACATCACCTAGCTACTATAAATAATTTCAGAATATTTATTGCTACTCGGTAACGGTTTCCTTTAAGTTAACAAATGTAGGTATTTCATTTATTGAAATTACGATTTTTGTATTTTTTTAATAGCAATTATAAAACTCATAAATACTGAATGCGATTAAAACATACCCTATTCGTTTTGATATAAAAATAAATAACTCATAAATGCATAGAAAAAGTACAATAACTACTTTAATTAAATATAATAATTTAACATCATTGAAGTTGGTTGAAGTAAAGCATACATATTAAGCAAGATGATATACAATCAAAAGGAGATTTTCAAGGTGAACTAAATCATTACTTAGTTTAATTATTCATTAAAACCGACTAACGCCCAATAACACGTTTTAGAATAAATATAATTAAAAGGTGCCGTTAACAGGGAAATTAGATATTAAAAAATAAAATATCAGAATAAAGATTAATGGATATCATAAAAGTAATAATCCATGAATAAAATTTAAAATAAATACAAAAAACTTGGTAAAGTGAAAAGTATTTAAATCAATTTAGGTATTATAAGCTTATCTCGTAACTCTATTTACACGAATACTCAAACTATAATTTTAAGTTTTGAGTAAGTATTTGTAAATAAAAATTATTTGTAGCCCTATTTTGGAATTTAAGGGACGTTAAAAGTATTTAGGTAGTCATTTTAAACAGCTGGTTCATATATCCACTTAACAATCTGCACAATAAGTGTAATTGAGTTATATTTTCCTTTGACAAAAACACTGCTCGTATACATACATCGGGTATAATAATGGCTTTAAATATAATCCTTATATATTAAACTAGCTGATCCCATGCACTTCGTTGCCTGATAAAATTCCTACTCTATACAATTCATCGTTTATAGTCATGATCAAAACTTCCCGTATATAACATACCCATTGCTTTTTATTCTCCTCCACGCCACAATATTTCGAATGCTACATTCGCAGATTACTTCAATACAATAAAAAATAATTTTATCATAGATGACGACTTTAATGATAAACACAATTCTTGGGGTTGTCGCACAAATAACCCTCGTGGAATTGTCTTATATAATTTTGTCAACACAAATAATTTCAATGTTCTTGACCACCGGGCCCCACCAATTGACTTTCTTAACTCAAAACCTAATATTTTAGATATATTTGTCACTGAAATTCCTAGTAATTTACACTGCCTAACTAATAACGTCATATTAGATATTAACTCTGATCATTCATCTGTTACACACAATGTGTTCGCCACTGTTTTGCACGAATTGAACCACCTAGACTTTTTTCCCCTTTAACTGATCGTCTTGAATTTCAAAATATACTTAATCAACAAATTGATTTAAAAATTAAACTTAAGTAAAATCATGGAATTGATGAAGCGGTAAATAACTTGACTATGCTAATACAATCAGCTGCTTGGGAAGCCATCAAGCCTAATAAAAATATAATTATAAAAATAATTACTCAATAGTATCTGATCGAAATCACTGCCTAATAGTAGAAAAATGAAGAGCTAGAGCTAAATATCAAGTCACTAAGCTTCCATCTCACAAAACAGCTAATAATAAATTCGCTAACTCACTAAAAAAGACTTTGAAAAAATATAAATCATATGAATTTGAACAAAAATTACACTCTCTATCTGTCATTGATGGGAGTTTATGGAGGGAAACTAAGCGATTACTTAAATACAAAACTGCTTCACCTGTTAAATGTTGACAAATCGCACGCCATTTCAGATGCTGAAAAAGCAGAAGTATTCCAAACTCACATTTCTAAAACTTTTTATCCGCATGAGGACATCCATATTCCGCAATATATTATCGATGTTGAAAATTATATACATTCTACTTTACCAAGTGCTCACCCAGAAAAAGTCTTAACATCTACTTAATGAAGTTAAAAGTATGATCTCCAATTGTTCTCGAAAAAAATCTCCAGGATTTGATCTAATAACGGAAAATGTTGCTAATTGCTTACCCAACTAAGCCTTCATACTGCTTACTTATATCTACAATACTATTTTGAGACTTTCATACTTCCCCACTCTTTAGAAGTTTTCGCAAGTAATTATGTTTGCTAAGCCAGGTAAACATCCTGACCTCCCAACATCCTATATACGTATATTGCCATACTTCTTAAAAATCTGTCAAAGACTCATTCTCAATCGTATTTATCCGAACATAATATCAAAAAATGTACTCCCGTCCTCACGATTTGGCTTTAGAGCCAAACACAGTACCATTCACTAGGTCCATAGAGTAATTGATGCAATCTCTACCTCTCTTGAAAATAAATGCTACTGTACTTGTGAAATTTTAGACATCTCCTAGGCATTTGATAATGTCTGACATGAAGGTCTTCTGTTTAAACTTCGTAAATTTCTTCCTTCTACACTATTTCTACTAATGGAGTCATATCTTACAGAACGACATTTAAAAATATGTAAAGGTTCCACCACCTCAAATATAACCACAATTAGTGCAGGAGTACCCCAAGGAGTTGTACTTTCTCCTATCTTGTTTAATATTTATGCTGCCGATCAACCTTCAACACAAAATACTATTGTTGCTGATTATGCTGACGATAAAGTCATATTGTCAGTACATAATGATCCACTAATTGCTTCAAGAAATTTACAATCCCACCTAAATCTAGGTACTCTCAGAATGGTATGACAAATGGAAAATTAAATTAAACATCAACAAACCCATTCACACAACTTTCACCCTAAGACACGGACTTTTCCCTAACGTAACTTTAAATAACTTACCTATCCCTGCTCTGCTCTTGACACTGTTAAATACTTAGAACTAAACCTCGATAAAAAACTAACATAGAAAAATCATATAAAAAAAAAGATTAATACTTAATGCCTGCTCCCGTTCCCTAAAAGTATTACTTTCTAAAAATAAATTCACATCTTTAAAAAAAAACTTCAAATATACAAATGATTTCTGAAACCCATATGGCCGTATGGTATCCAATTATGGGGATCGGCTAAAAAATAAAATAAAATAAAATTCAGGCCTCCCAAAATATTATTCTTCGTAAAATTACAAATGCCCCACCCTTCGTCTCTAACATGGCCCTCCACAAAGTCCTAGATATAAAACAGTAGAAGAAGAAGCTGCTATTTTCTATAAACGATTTTATAGTAAATTAGAAAATCATGAAAATCCTCTAATAAAAGGCTTACATATGACGTCACTTCCTGGAAATCCCTGTCGCAGGCTGAAAAGAAAATGGAGTAGGGATCATCTAACTTAATCCTAATAAGTTGTAAGAATCACATAATAAACAAGCTAAGTACTACTGATGCGTGGCTTCTTATTCACGTAACTTCATAATGTTTTGTTACCCTAATCTCACATATAATTATCGTGCTTAATTGAATAGATTGTATATTTCTTGTAAAAAAAAAAAATGTGAGTCTACAGCACGAATTACACAATAAAATATTTTATTAGACAAAATTTGTTTGACAAACACCAATTATATTTGACCGTATGCACAGGGACTTAACCCAATTAACAAAGTTGCATGGTAACTAATGGAAAATAGTAAATAAGCATAATAACTATTATGCTCATGTACATTTATGCATTAGTTGTTAAAAAGTATAATGTCGTACATACATGGTTAAATGTGTATATTAGGTACTATATCCTTTTCGTTCTCCAAAACTTTTAAATTTTAATCGCATATGCAAACATGACATGTAGGTACCTAGATAGATACCAATTAGTGTAAACATAATTTTACCCAGTTGTATTTACCTTTCGATAATATTTTGTTATTACGTCGATAAAACTAAAAGTTACCATACGAAATTATTTTACTTATAAGGTCAAAGCCTCAAAGTCCATGATTACCATAACTACTGCGTAAACTCAATAAATTAAATTATTGCTATTTATACAACACGAATACGTCATACAACGCTTTTGTAATGTTTTCATAATTAAAAATATTATTTATAATTTCTATCATTTTATTATTATTTTTTGAAAAATGTAGCGTTGTGTACGGTTAGGATAGCAATTAAGAGTATGAGTATTATTGATAGATACCTAGATAGATAATATGATTTATTTAATTCAAACATCGTAGGTATAAACTATACTTGAGTGATCACTAATTGTATTAAGTATAAACTATTATGACTGCCTATTTTTACATTTCTCATCAAATCCAGCTGTTGTCCGACAGAAGTTCTATTAAATCAATAATATATTTAATGCAGTATTATGTTTGTATTAAAATATTATACTTTCAGTAGTGTTCGTTACGTAATACGTAATTTATTCGTCAACACTTACTAGAGACGCTCAATTCGAGTGATTCCACACCACTCAGTGTCGTTTCAATGGTTTTCGGAGCTCGGTGCATAATTTTTCGGGGCCTCATTGATCATTTCGCTATATATATATTTTATTACATAATTTATGGCCTGTGGGGGCCCCCGCTCACAAGTTCAGGGCCTGGTGCCGTCGTACCATTTACCTCCTACTAGGGCCGGTACTGACACGCTCTTCTGCTGTACATTGTCATCAGGACACGATCGTAAAAATTAATAATAACATTTCCAAAATACCTATAGGTACCTACAATAATTGGTAAAAGATAAAGGTACGCGATGACATCGACTGGACACCAGATAACTATGCTGGACACACATGTGTTTGTGTATTGCTTATCCGTGAGAAATATCGTAAGGGATTTAGGTATCTCGGTTGCAAAGCTATTGTATAATATTCTAAGCCAAAGCGTAAAGCACCCACGTGGTACGCGATTATGAGCCGAGAGACGACGATTGGTGAAAACGCCATCGTGGAACGATAAACAGTTTTTGTCGTTTGAGAGTTCGAGCACGAACCTGACATCAATCCCCAAACTCGGGTCTTTTTACTCGGTAGGGCTCGTATATAATAATAACCGGCACGTGGGTCACGGGGTGGAGGTTACGATAAGATGTGATACGGATTCCGAACAAATATCACCAAGTCAGCGATTTATTTTGTTGTTGTTTCGGCAGTCCTCTGTTTCCACCACCACTGACACGACTGTATACATAAATATATATATATATATATATATATCCATCATGTTTATTCGTCCATACCTTTGCAGACAATGATAATATAGGTACGTAAATAAAATATTATATGGCCAAACTGTTTCACGCCAAATATAAAATTTAAAACTCGTATTTTTATATTAATAAATTATGTGTATGTACTTAATGATATTAAAAAAAAAAAAAATTTACTGTACACAATAAAAACGTGAGTTAATTGAAAACAATAGAAATAGTTATAACAATAATAATTATAATAATAATAATACTATTAATGTATTGAGGCCCACTGGTTTACAGAAAAACCGACACACGGCGCGCTGCGGTCATCCACGCGTTTTCGTGATGCGTACTGTATACTTGTGATTCCTCAAACACGAAATTATCACTCTATCTGCAGTCAACCCTCATATAAATGGAAATCTTAATCTCGTTCTGCTGGTTTATAATAATATTTTTCGATATATTTGTACTTAAAAAAAAGAAAGCCAATACAATACTACAATCGTCAATAATTTAAATTATAAATTTAAATTTAAAATAATGTGATTATCCTCTGTACATTTTTAACTAATTTTTACTTATTAGTAATGACACACTTAAATTAACATAAATATCCGGGGTGATTATTTTAATAAGAACCACTCATTATATTAAAAACTATTAATCCAAGTATGACCTATTTGAAAACATATACTTTCTACATGATTTAGACATTAGATTCATAAAATAAACAACTGTTTTTAAAATAAAAATTTCTATATTTGAATATGTTTCTGAGAATTTAGAAATTTTAAGTTAGTAATTAATTACTAGAAACTACTCAGATTTAATTTGATAGAAATAATAGCCCAACATTTTGCTAGGTACTTTTGTACCAATTTACTTCATAAACTTTTGAAAATTTATAACTAATAAATTACTAGATCGAAATTATTTATTCATACACAGTTTGATTTGTCAAGCACACTTGCTCCCATTTATTATTTAACCCTCTAATAATATACATATTTTAATTCTGGTTTTTGTATGTTCAACTATCTTATAGAAATCTTGATTTTTATACCGTATTATAAGAAGTTTTTTTTTGATAATCCACACATTTTTTTTTCAAATGGTATCCATCCTTTTTTATTTGTTTACTTCTATAGTCTTATATAATCATCTGCTTAAGAATTTGCATTTAAAAATGGTGGTTTTCGCTTGGAAAAAAAATTTTGCAACCACACAAGTGTAGGTACACGACACTTATCAAATAATATAAAAAAATCAAGTAGCTACATTTTTAAAAACATAGTTGTTGAGTATTTTATTTAAAATTACAAAATTCAAAATTATTATTTATTAAGCATTAATAGATACACCATGTAGTAACATAACTGATTAATCACCTTATTGTAGGTGTATGTAAATTCTCAAGAAACTATTTTTTTAAGAACAGGATATTGAAAAATTATATTTTCTTTTTTAAAAAGTAAGAGTTTAGATGTTAATCGTTTAAACGATCAAAAAAAAATAATAATAATAATAATAATTAATACAAGTTAAAAAAATTTTACTATTAACGATTTAAATTTGATTTTAAATTATAAATAATTACTCTAAGCGATGATCACTGATTATTCATAAATTATCGATGTAATTAATTGTCATGGTTGTAAATGTCTCTGTTTAATCAACCCACTTTAAACACAACGATCAAAACTTAAAATTTTCAAAACAATACCTTTTATCGTAGTGTGTAATTTTTATTAAGAAAAAAAATTAATAAATCATTAATTTGCATAAAATTAAAAATAATAATATAATATGAATAAGTAATATATTTTATATGTATTATTATGTATGTTATTAAATGTAGATTTGAGACACTGAAGGGATGTGTTTTTGTTAGAATATGACGTAATAATTAATATTAAAGAATAAGGAACACTGAAAACTTTATTTTTCAAAGGTTTCACATACTTGCATATGAATTTATTATTTAATAAGTTTCAGAGCCAGTTTTGCATTTTTCCAAATTTCATAACTCGCATATATATTATTTTCAGTATCACATTTTAAAATATTCGTCAAAATTTTTGGCATTTTAGGAGAAAAAAATAAGTATAAAACTATACAAAATATAATAATGACAAATGTTAGTCTTATTTTATTAACATTATGTTAGTGAAATATAAATCTAGTATCTAATACCCATTGGAATAACGGGAAATTTTTTTGAGTATAAACTATGAATTTAAAAATATCCATTAAATGCTATTTTAAAAATACGAACAATGCTGTAAAAACTTGTTCAATCATTGTATTTTACACCAATTAAATGAGTTGCTCAAACTTTACTTTTGCCGTTGGCTTTTTGTACCAAACTTTTTAATTGGTTCATTATATATAAATATAAAATAATATGCATTTATGTATTCATGTATGTATGTACGTATGTAGATGTGTATGTATAACACAATCATAATTTATTTTTAATATATAGACAGTTAGATTAAGTTATAAATTGTTAATTTAAATTGGTTGATTTTTTTATGTAAGAAGTATTGATATTGATCTCCCATAGATGGACAGTAACTTATAACAATATATTATTATTTTAAATTATTAACAAAATAAAATAAAGAGAACAATTTTCATGCATAATTATTACAGGTACCTATTATGTAAAATTACTGTAGGTATAATTTTCAGTTGTTTGATATAATTATTTATCAATTAAAACGTTTGTCCGTAGAACTGTTTTACTAAATACCACAAGTATCAAAATTTACTTATTATTATTTGAATACAGTATGAATAGCTTAGGTACTTTCTGTTTAAATTTTATCAGGTTGAAAATTTACATTTACAACTATTAAGTAAAAATATTTAAAAATAGTTGTTAAAATTGGCTTAAAATAATCAAGTTATGTCAATATATTATATTATATATCTTCTGATCGTTATTAATAAATAGTATACGAATAAACAAAAGATAAATATAAATAATACGCGATTTTGCTAGTAAAAATCTTGATTATATTTAAACGACAAAAAAAAAACCACAACAAACATTAAAACAAAAAAAATCGAATAAATGGATCACTTAATGTTTAATATATTTCGTAAAGTTTTAGATTCTGGGAAGGACGAGTAAGTTATTAACAACTACAAGAGTATTTAATTATTTAATCACCCCCAAGTTTCTTGTATTTATAATTTATTTCAAATACTTAGTTTTAACAATTGTAATTTTATTTTTTAAAGATTTTAACAACAGTTCACATTTTTTTCTTGTTTTAAATTTAAATTATATACTGTAGGTTATATATTAATATTGTAGTATAATGTACTGTATTTGGCGGCGTCGCGGAAGCAATGCGAAAGCAGATTCTGCGGCGTCGTCGGTTAAAACGGAAAAAAAAAGTATAATGTACTGTATAAGTTAGATAACATCTTACGAGAATACAAGAGCATTTTAATATTGTGTCACTGATTGACCTCAGATTATTCAAATTAATGGTATAAAAAAAAATTAAGAAAATAATAAATACAGAAGTATTTAACAACCTATACAAGTTAATAAAGTATAAATATTACATTTACGACCTATACTATTTTATAAGGGCTTTGTAAAACACAATAGGTATGCTAGAACTCACTGGTTAGAGTATATTTCTCAACTACAATGATATATTTATTTGATTGTATACTAACGATGCTATTACAACTCCAAAACTTGATTAACAATAAATAATAATAATTCCATTATTTTCATTCTTGTATTATGTTAATTGAAGATGTTTGAATACGATTAAAAAAAACCAATAGGTTATAGGTATAGAATTCGCATATGTCTGTTGTATTATTTGTAAATTAAAAAAAATATATAAAATGTTTTTGTGAATTGCATATCATAATATTATAAAACTGCATTAACTCGAACGATTTTTACTGATGTTCCTAAATTCAAAATATTAAATATAAACGTCAATCATAGTAACTAGTTTTTAAAATGTTACTCTACACTATTTTTTCTAATTGACCTTATCGTTCTCAACGTATATTATCAATTCTTACTTTTCTTAAAATAACTTAATAAAATATGTATATATTTAATATTTTAATACTAATTAAATATTTTTTTTTTTTATTTTACACACCACTAATTAATAATTATAATTTAATATGGATGTTAAAGGCTTCTATAAACACTAACAAATTTCATTGAAAATGTAAGCGATTAAAATCCCTAAAGTATGAGTTGACTGAGGTAAGATCGACGAGGTCATTGTACTTCTTAAAGGAAAACCGATTTTCTATTCTCATTATTACAATGTTCTTGGCAAATAAAGGGATTGCTTTACCACCAAATACCTACAAATGAGAATAAGACCCATGCAAACTGTTGTAAATAATTCAAATGCGCAATTTACACAGTGGTTTTAACTTTCCTATAGCTTTAAGAACAATGCACAGAAAGTAATAAATTGGTAATAAACGATTACTTGTTTGAAGTTTGAACACCTTCACTCTTATTACGCAGTTATATTTTAGCTTTACAAATAGGATCTCATTAAGACTTTTAAGCGTAAACTTTTATTTACATTTTGTGAAAAATACTTGTTGGAAAAATGTATGTAAAATCATACACACCATATAATATTAAAATCATCCATGAATGAGTTAGGTATTTTAATTTTTTCATTTGGAATACAAACATTATTCAAAAAATCGTACTTTTATATCTATGAAAAAAAGCATATATAACTATATATAATATACATAGGTATATATATATATATATATATTAAGTTTAAAAAAATAGTTTCATTAGTAAAAAAGATTTTTATATTCATAATAATTAATGGTTATGGTGCAATATTTTTTAAATTCATACAAATCAATTTCTGCATGTATTATTTTTTGTAACAAATTTCTATATTGAATTATTGAAAAATTGGAATAATATTTATTTATAATTATCATGACTACAGTTTAACTCTGACAATCTCTGAAGATTAGGTTAGGTTAGGATCGTTCACAAAATATATTTTTTAATAGGATATATGTAAATATGTAATTATATTAAACAATTATATTCGGTGAACTATAGTATTCATTGCACTTATGAATTAAAGATAAGAATATTATTTAAGGAATCTCGTAGGCTTTTATTGATATTTTAAGTGAGTTAAAATTTATAACTAAGTAAATTATTACAACTTAAAAATGCTATTGCGTTCACAACTAAGCTTAAAAATTTAATATCAATATAGTCTTACGTGATTTCCGAAATGATGATTCTTTCGGTACATTTAATAATAGGTAATTACAGTCTATAATATTCAAACAAATAACACGTCTATACACATTTTTGTTATATTGTACCTACATCTGTAAGACGACGCATATGGGCATTACTTCGTCCACTTTTTGTTAAAATAGTTTTATAAGAAATTCAAACATTTTACAATCGAAGTAAACATATTACTTTTTTGGTTTAGTATCTTACCAGGCAGTTATACAAACTATACAAGTCACCTACGACGTCTACGTTTCAATTAAAACATTCACTATTATGAGTTGTTGAGTTCCTATTAAAATCAATAAAAAATATTGTTTTGAATAAGCCAACACACAAC
Organism: Diuraphis noxia; assembly: GCF_037042655.1. NCBI lineage: Eukaryota > Metazoa > Arthropoda > Insecta > Hemiptera > Aphididae > Diuraphis > Diuraphis noxia. The sequence goes on from NW_028301713.1 coordinate 72,030,774, forward strand.
TGAATAAATATATTTTTTCGATGAAAACGATGAAACAACTACTAATAAAAATATTACCTGCGATGTAAGATTTTTTTTAATAGTGACAACAAATGTTTAAAAACAAAAATTCAATTTTATTGAGTCCCATTAATGAGTGACTACTTCTCACATCAAGTATAACCTGTTAATATTTAATAGTTAAATTGTGTAAGTGATTATCAAAATTTATTATATGTATACTCTAACCACATAAATATATCGAGTCTCTAAAGTATAAATTGCTTATTTAAAATTAAGACAAAAAAAAAATAAAGACTACACACACTTGTTACAGTATGTAAGTTGATCACAAACTTAGAAATCAATAAAATATTTTCATAACTATTTATTCAATTTTGTTACTTTTTGATTCTTCATTCATATTAATGCAGCTAGTGAATACCTAATGAATACAGTTATGTATAGGTACTCTTATGATTAAACTTACATTTTAGTTTAATTTAACTCTTTGTTAAGTGGCTAAATAGATTGTAATCATTCGGGAAATGGCTGTAAAATAAACACTTAATATAGTATAAATACGTACTGAAAATGTTTTAAACGTGATGAAATGCGTAAAATGTTGTATCACGTATGTAAACGAAATGTTTAAATAGGTATAATTAATTTCTGCAAGACAACTACAAATTAACTTTACTAGGTACCTATATGAATGGCGTGTATCCGGTAAATTCGTATTATTATATCGTAATTGTATTTATATGTTAATTTACTACACATTACACATAGGAACCGGAATGGTTGTATATATATATTATATATTATATATATATATATATATATATATACTAACCATTACAAATTACATATGATAATAGAATAGATTTATTAGTTTTAATCTTTGAGTTCCTGAACGTGAATAAAAACATTAATCTATAGATACAACAACGTTGAAACGATGGAAACTATCATACCGATACCACCTACAGCTTGATATAGATACGATTGAAATTTTCACCAAGTGTTTATGTTAGCATTTTGTTTGAATGGTTTAATTTTCAAAATATTTTGATTCTATATCTTAAGTAGGTATTTTTTTAGACTTTTGATATTTCGATGTAATTGATTTTTTTCTATAAGTTTGATGTATACGATTTTTCACTTGGTCAAAAAGTTTGAACACTTAATACAAGGTTCCTTATTAATTTTTACTATGGTTTTTTCGTCAACACCGAACTTACCCTAATTGGCTCGTGAACGGCAATAGGGAAAGGGTGAGGGATACAAATAATATAATATATAAATAAATAACACAACATAGATCATAATACACAAAATATCATATTCATACAAGTATAAATAAATGATAACTCATACGAGTAACAATATAACAAACAGATATCGGTCTTCTAATAGCACATAATACTTATTAAATAAATAGTTATATAATAACGCGGACCATCTATGTCCTTTATTATGAATAATGATAATAGTAAGACATATAAATTAATTATAAAAGAATGGTACCTTAAGGAAAGGGATGAGGAACTCTCTGGACCTCTTCTTGCTTGACTGACCGGAACTGGCAATATGAAACGTCTATAATTTAGCGTCAAACGAACTGGATCTGGTCGTATGCAAAGCTGTATTGAATTGATCGTAGCTGATCATACCAGAACTGGCGAATGGTGAGGCAACAACAAATGATTGCCGACGACACGGAAAAAGGTTTATTCGAGCGAATAAAACAAAAATTGTTGGAAAAGGCCAATGATAAAAATAATAACCTGACATGAGCATTGCCTGGTAAAAATTGACGACAACAACGAACCATGATGGCGGATAACGCTAACACGGAGGTGTGCTCACAACGTCGCAGTCTTGCTGGACGCCACATGTTCCAGCTGAACGGCGGCGCTTGATTTTTTCAACCAAGGGGGTGCCTGTTATCGCTTATCATAACTTGCGCGAACAATGGTTATTAAAATATATAATTATTATACACCTTCCAGCATACGAAATCACAACAATTGTAAAATCTGTGGTTTTAATTTCTAAGATTTGAAAAAGTATTACAAGGTACCTAATAAATATTTCATATTAAGACCAACAAATCTATATTTAAATATTTTAGCACTATTTTGTTTATAAACATTTTAAATTTCTATAAAATTTGATATTTAACCAAAAAAGAGCGATTTAAATTATTTTGTTAAAAATTAAAATTCATAAATATTATACATGGGAACTTGAAACTTATAATTATATTATTTTATTTACACAATGTCTCAATGACGTTGTATAATGGTATTTATACGTATGTATATTTATATTTAATATTAAAGAAGAAAGCCTCGATAGCGTGACCATTGGTTTTTTTAACATAAAATATGAGGCGGTGCTCACTGTTGGCTAATACCACCCGGTAATAGTTTAGTCTCTTGAATACAAATTATGTGTAATCAATTGTAGTTTATTTCTATTTAGCTGAAATATTTACAAATATAGCGAACGGAGTACCGCATGCCTGACGATTTGATATCCTTGATATGGCGGGCGGCGTCTTCGTTGACAATTCGGGAATAGTGTTTTTTATGCAATTCGAGATGCGCGCCTCGTACCATTGTGTCAGGCCCTCTTAAACAAGTGGCATATGGCAACAGGGTTCGACCGGAATGCATGACCTAAGCAGGCGCCGCTCGGGAAGACTTTGATTTATACAGAAGATACAATTATGGTTCCTGCCAATCCCGAAATATCTGTTATTGATCTCGGAAAATGGACCAAGCCCGCGCTTATTGATTTTATTTTAAATAAAACACTTCCAGTGTGTGTAGAGATAAGCGACAGCTTATTGTCGCACCTCAATACCAACAATATTGGGCCTGATTCCTTGGACAATACAGCCAATGTTGTCACTATATTACAGTCAGTTGTTACTGAGTTAAAGAATATTTCCGAAAGTAATCGGTTGATTAATGAGAAATTGAATAGTATGACGGATCCTTGTTGTACTGGAACCTGTTCCAGTGATACATTTTGTCAAGTAGCAAAATCGTACCTATTATTTCCGCAGTTCTAGCAACAAATCGAGTAAATTCTTCTGTTCACGCCAAGTTTATTGTTGGTTCAGATGCTATTACCTCCACTAGACTTATCGGCTGCTCCGACACAGACATTTTCTGACCTGTTCGTATCTCGGCTGAATCTTAAAGTCACTGCCGATCTGAATAGGATTGAAAAAAAGATTTAAATCTGAATTGTTTTCCAAATTTGATGACATCACAGTGACCCAGATGGTTACTAAGCATCCTATATACGCGTCGTTCGATATTCCCCTGCCGATAAAAAAAACTTCAGAATGTACTCGAACCTTCATTTTGGCCCGATGGAGTTATTGTTAAGAGATTATGGGGATGTCTTCAATCAGATATGATCTTAAATTCTAAAAATGCAAAAAACTAAATCACCATGATGCCCAATTGTCACTCGGCTTCTATTAAAACTTCCAAGGTCTTAGAACCAAATTACTGTTAAATGTTATGTATCTTTGATTAATTATATTTTTATTTGTCTATCTGAAACTTGGTTATATGACAGTTTTTTCGATAATGTATTAGGTTTAATCATGTTGTATTCAGATGTGGTCGTAATAGCATTACTAGTAATTTTTATAGAGGCAGTGGTGCTCTCATTGCCATTCGTAATGATGTTGTCTGTGAATTATTACCTACCACAGCCAATACTGTTGAGCATTTATTTATAAAATTCCATGTTCAAAATGTCACTTTTGTTGTTTGTTCCGTTTACATCCCTCTTAATAGCCCAGTGCCTATCTATGAGTATTTTATGTCAGCTGTCCAGTCTACTATCACTCTCGATCTTAGTTGTGTATTCATAATTTGTGGTGACTTCAACTTGCCTGATACCTCATAATCTAATGACGATTATGGCCTAATCTATTGTTCATCTTCTGGCCCTAGGGTGCATTGTGTTCCTGATATATTTATTTTTGATAATTTTTTTCAGCTTAATGGGATCTATAATCATTTTGGGGGAATCCTTGATCTGGTGTTTTCCAACAATTACAGTGTTTTAGTAGAAAAATCAGATGTTGTCTCTGTTCCGTGTGATCCTTATCACCCTATGCTTGTAATCACATTTTCCTTTGACCGAATCTATTCACTTTTTGACAACTCTCATGAATACTTTAATTTCTGTCACGCATGCTATTCGGACATAATAATTATGTTCTTTTGTCTTTCAACTGGCTTGAAACTATAGTGTCTCTTGATGTCGATCAGACAACCAATGCATTTTATGACGCTCTGCATTCCTATGTATTTAATTTCGTTCTTGAGGTTAGTTTTAGTCCTTCTAAATTCCCTCTGTGGTTTTCTAAAGACCTCAAATCTATAGTTTGTTCTAAAAAGCGCTCATGCTATATATAAAGCTTCCCGTTGTCCTAGAAATTATAATGAGTTTTCTAATCTCCGGGCTCGTTGTAAATATGAATACAAAAGTTGCTATAAATCATTTTTAGCTCAAACTGAGTGTAAGTTAAAAACCAATCCTCGGTATTTTTTGTGACTTTGTCCGGAAGAATAAGCCAGTGATGGGATTTCTTATACTGTTCATTTTGACGATAAGATTGGTTCCAGCTCTGAATCAGTTTCCAGCCTCTTCTCTTCTTATTTTAGCACCGTGTATGTCGCTCCCTCTTCCAACAAAATTCCTGATATTTCTTTTTCTTACTTTAAATTTTAATCTACCAAGCAAAAGTTTCTTTACCACTAATGATGTTAAACTGTGTTTATATGTTAAAAACTTCTAAATCTGCCAGTCCTAATGATCTGCCAGAGACGTTACTATATAATATAAAATTCACTCTCTGCTCTTCCTTATGGTTGATATTTCAACGCTCCCTTGATACGGGAACTTTCCCATCTTAATTTAAGACTAGTTCAGTCACACCTGTACATAAGAATGGTGTTAAAACTGATGTAAATAATTATAGGCTGATTACTATCCAAAATCACATTGCCAAAATCTTTGAGTTGCTTGTCCTAAAGTGTATTCAGCCTTCGGTCGATTCTATCTTAGTCGACTATCAATATGGTTTTAGGCCTAACCGTTCTGTTACTACGAATCTGATAGTTTTTTATAATTTTATACTGGAGGCCTTTGAAAACCGAACTCAGGTGGATGTTTTTAAACGGATTTCTCCAAAGCGTTTGATCGTGTAGACCATAAAATATTAATTGAAGTTTTATATAAAGCTGGATTTGGTGAGCCAATTCTATCTTGGTTCAAATCTTATTTATCTGGTAAGGTCCAATGTGTTAAAGTCTTGGGATGTACATCTGAAGAAGTCTATGTACTTTCAGGTGTTCCTAAAGGAGGGCGATAAATATCCCCGTTGTTGTTTTCTCTATTGGTTAATGGTCTGAAATTGGTTATCCCTGATTCTAAGTTCATTATGTTTGCTGACGATTTGAAAATTTTCAAGACAATTGAGTCTGTATCTGATTGAGTTACCCTCCAGAATGAGCTCGATTTTCTTGTTTTGTGGTTCAATTCTATGAGACTAAGCTTCAATGTAGGGAAATGCCAATCTATGTCTTTTCCCCGTAATAGTTATATTATTAACCACACGTACATGATAAATGGGTCAAGTATTAATATTGTTACTAGGAAGAAAGTCTTAGGTATTCTTTTTTGTCCAAATCTTGATTATCATTACCATACAGAGGCCGTTTGCTGTCATGCATTAAAGATGCTCGGCTTCGTCATACGCACGTCAAAAGATTTTAAACTCTCCAGTTCTCTCGAAGCTCTGTATTGCTCTCTTGTTCAGCCTCTTCTTCAATATTCTTCTTTTCTTTGGAACCCTTTTACGGTCGTTGACTCTTCTTGCATTGAGAGAGTCCAGAGGTGTTTTTGTTCTTCGGCGTCATTTATTTTAAATATTCCACATCCATCGCATGATTCAAGACCTGTTATGAATAAACTTGGACTTTTGTCCCTGGCTGATAGAAGAGTAGCAGCTATATGGCGATTTTGCATAAGCTTATTGACGGACGTGTGGATGCTCCCTTTATCCTTTCTCTAATTAGTTTTAAAGTTCCCTCTCACTTTACTAGGTCTAATTCTCCCTTTGTTGTTCCCTTCCACAGCACCAACTACGGTAGAAATAATCCTATTCACCGTATGATGAGCACTTGTAACGAGCACCTAAGCTTCTTTTAAAACGCTTTATTAATACTATTTCATTCTTTTTTTATTATTTTTACCTTTAGTTTACTTTTTGTTTTGTTTTTGTTTTTGTTTGTTTTTTTTCTATGTTTTTTACATAATTGTCATTTGTCTTTTTTATATATTGTTTTGGCGTTTGCTTACTTTATTGTTATATCTTTCTTAATCTTTATCATAAATTGTGTAGTACTTTTGGGATCCAAGCCCGTTCACAATTAAATAAATAAATTCTATGACATACCTAAATATGTACTATTATAATTATTAAATAGGTATTTTATAAAAAAAATTCAATGTTTCTTGTAAAAATGAATTCTAAAACTTACTATTATAACTAATAGCAAAATAAATTACTATATTAACAGTATAAATAATTATAAAATATACTTATACTAAATGTAGGCTTACAGATAGTTTTCACTTTACTCAGATATTTTTTTTTTGATTTTTATGATTTATCATTTAGTGTAAATTTAACATATTATTATACGTTACAGTGAAATACTTAATGATGAGGTACAATGAACTACTACTATATAGAAAAACGGTTACCTGCCTACTTCCTCTCTCTTTAAATTTAAAATGCATATTATACACATTCTAATATTGTATTGTAAATGGAATTCATTGTTATTATGTAACTACTTTTTTGATATAGAATTTAAATATTGATTTTTTTTCTCATCAAATTATTTATGTAAAATCGGATCCAGAATAAATCGATTATAAGTGGAAAACCATAAAGGAGAAAAAGGGTAGCTATAAACATATAATCCAGTATATTCATTTTTATTCTTCTTTGTTAACGAAAAAAATAAAATACCATTTCTAAACATTTTATCAGTTGTATCTTGCAAAAATTTGAAAATTATAGCAAACCGTTAGGTTAAAATAAAAATAAAATCATTTTCCGAAATAATATTATGTATGAAAACAGCTAATATTTTAAACTTGATCAAATATATACATTTATGTAGCCGAATATAAAATGTCTATATTTGGTGGTACCTAATGTACACAGTTTAGCCTGATTAATATGATATAATTTGGAACCACAACTGCAGGTGAGTAGCTCTCGGGACAGGAGCCAAACAACGAATTTTACTATAACAGCATCATTAGTACTTTGAATTAAAAAAAATCTATCTCCGTTATGCAATAATAGTAATCTACGTCTATTTAAAGTGAAAAGCTAGTTTAAAATTAGGAAATCTAATAATTAATTTTATTTGTACATATTTTTATTTTTATTTATCAACGACTGCATGTTTGCATAATTTAGTTATATACAGGATTTAATAAGTCTATAAGACTAGTGGTGGTAGTACCTATGCATAACGTGGTCATGTTAAATAATGATGAAATGTAATAATGTATTTATTGACCTTTTAAAGATAGTAAAACACTGATTGACAAGAAATAAATGAAAACCAATGATATAACCAATTTGAAAGTTTTAAACGCCAAAACTATTTTTAAATACTTATTTATAAAATAGTTATCTTGGATTATAAGAAAATAAAATTGTAGTGCAGAGTTCTACAAATCATCGCAAAAAAAAAAAAAATATTGAATACAAATAATAGGTATACCATTAGTCAAATAGACTTGTTACCACACCCCTTGTATACTAGCTGCAGTATAATGCCAAAAACATTTTTGACTTTATATATTTATTTTTCATCTTTTTGACTATATTAAATAGTACTATATTACTTATTGTGTTATGAAAATATCAAATTGCTTATAATACGACATCATGAATAATATTAATTAAAATATTTAATGAATAAAAATTTTAGTTAAATAATAAAAGCAAAATAAATACCTAAATTTAAGTAATTTAAAACAAGTACATTAATCAAAATATATTTATTAATGACGACTGATTTAGTGATTCCAAGAAGAAAACCAAAAACTACTTTAAAAAAATCATTGTTAGTTTTCAATTTAAAAAAAAAGTATTTATGTTGTTTAAACTGTTAATGAATTATTGAGAAAATGTTAATAATAATACAGGGTGTCCCACGAGGATTTGCCCATTGTGATATCTCCTGAAATAATAGAGATTAAATTCTGGTTTTGTAATAAAACTCACAGGGACAAGAATTACAATTATTTCATATTTTAATTAATTTTAATGTTTTGGTAAAAAAGTTAAAAAATATATTATTTTTTTAGTTTCGAGAAATATTGCGAACTATTAACACCATAGTGTTATCAAACATGTGAAACGACGCGCCACGACCGACCGAACGCTTTCAGTGTGCCTATTCATATTTTATTTCTTCTAAACTAAAAAAAAATATTAAAATTCAGGAAATTTATGAAAATAAAATTTTGAAACGTCAATATTTTCAGAAAAATAAACTACAAAATGGTTATCTTTAATTATTTGGGAAATAATTAAATAAAAAAAAAATATTTTTTTTAAATTGTTTACCAAAACATTAAAATAAATTAAAAAATGAAATAATTGTAGTTCTTATCCCTGTGAATCTCATAACAAAACTAGAACCTTGATATCTACATTATTTTGTGAGATATCGCAATGGGTATATCCTTGCGGGACACTCTATATACATAAATATATAAAAGCTATTTAAATATTTAAAAAGTTTGGTGATTTATATTTAATGAGAATATGATTCCATCAATACTGTTTGATCTTGGCAATTAATTAAATAAATGTTTCTTTAATTTTAATAAGTACTTATAGCTAAACAATTTAGAAGTTTAATTTTTTTTTATTATTATTATTATTACTATATTACCATGTTTCTTTTATTTTTTTTAACTAGAAAACTGTACAATCTGTAAAATTATCAAACATATTTAGACATATTTAAAATAATATTATTCAAAATCAGTCGATGTATTGAATTTATGCCATAATAATATGTCTACCTATTCATTTTCACAAAGAAACACTGTACCTAAAAAAAATGGTAATGAAATAAAAAGCAAGATGATTTGAATTGTTGTCAATAATTAAGATTATAAATTTCTATTCGTTTATTAACTAAAAGAAAATTTAATAAACTCTTCTTAGCATTAACCAGCGACATACGCTAGTTATCTTCAATAGATATTTGTATATTGTTTTATTGAATAATTTATATATTGCAACTAACTAAGTACTCTTGTGCTGCTTTCTCAAGCTCTTGGCAACCACATTAATCCATCGGGTCCAAAATATTTCAATTGATATTAATTATCTTATCTCTTATTATAGTTATCAGTAAACATAAAATAAGTGCGGTGTTAAAAATTGCGAATACTAACTTTAATGTTATCGATTTATAAATTTCTTTAAAACTACAAAAATTGTAAAATATATTTATTTATTTAATCTGTATAAATGGTTTTATGTAAATTTCAAATATTTTCAATGCGATCGTTTTTATTCTATAGAGGCTTTCTTGTAATCACTCATGACAAATTCTTTTGTTCATTAGTATCTTTAATGGTATCCATTAGCAAGACATTGGGAACGTGTTTTCGTCGTTTGATGAGTAAAAGTAATTTTAGCAGCTGTTGAACTTTACAGCTATAGGTAACATATTATTTGTGTTATAAATTGGCAAACGGTCCAGAACAACGATTGTATTTGTTTAGGCGTCTAATTAGGGCGGACTGTTTGCAAAACTTCTTCCAACCCAATCATCAATCAAACCATTCTGGAACTAGTGGCAAAAAGACTTAAGGGGTTATTTGTTGTGTAAAGTGTGAAAGACCCTTGTAAATTGTACCATATACGATTATATGACAAACAGGACCAATTCTCCCTTCATAATTTCGTAAGGATTTCATGTGAAATTTCGTAATAATTAATTAGCTATTACAATAATTTAATTTGCTGTTAAGTCTATACTTAATAGTTATTTTAACATTCGATTTCATGAAAAAACAAATTAAATAAAAATATATTATTGACTGTATAAATACACAGACGAATGAATATAAAAAAAAAAAATTAGAAATAAATATTATTTAACCTTTGTTCTATACTCTGAATCAGAATTTCAGAATTTCCAAAATTACATTAAGTTACTTTTATTCAATACAAATAAGCTGATTTCGACTTTTAAAAGCTACTAACTGATTATGAATATAAAATAATATATTTGTTTGATTAAGTTTCATCAATTTTCATTAGCAATTAAAAACAAATTATACGTCATAATAGTTATTATATTTTTTAAACTACTAGATACTCAGAATATCAAATAGGTTAAGTGAAAAATACTATTTATTTAGATGTATATTATAACTATTATACTATACTAACACTGAATGTAACATCATGCTATTAAATATTTTTATTAAATAAAAGTAATTTTTACAACATTCCAACATTCATTTGCAACCATAATTAGGTTTTTTGTAAGACTGTAAGACTTATTATTACAACATCTTAATACCTAATAGTCTAAGCTACTGACACTCACAAACAAGTCAAAACTAACTAAAAGTTAGAACTTATATTTTAACATATAACAAATAAATAAATAAATTTGTAGTTTAGACATAGAACTAAAACTACATTAATTTACATGTATTACGCGTGTATGATTAATTGTAATTAGAAATGTATTTTGGTCATTAGAGATTATAGTATGGAAATAGTGTTAAAGTTTCTAACAAGTTAAAACTTATAACCTACTCATAAGTCATGAAATAAATTGAAAAATTAGTAAATTTTAATTTGGAAAACTTCAAGTTGTCGTTATCTAAGCTTTAACTTTAGAAAACTAAAGTTATTTATTTCTGGTAAATTATGAATTTTGAAATAGCTTTCACAATCACCCCTCGTTATACTGCCAATTGAAATTACATATTATGCATAAATTTTTTTCATTATTCCTTTTAAGGTATTTTGATTGAAATCCATAAATTAAATTCGTTTAGTTAGTATTTAAAAGGAAAATTGTATTCTATTGCATTGAAAATAATGTTAACGACCTATTTGAACAAAATAATTAATTTGAGCATTTAATTTAAACAATTTGTTGTTTTGAAATGGTATATTTCGATACAAATAATATTTAAATTAGTCTACATTATAATCCAAATGTATGTTATAGTTCTTAAATATTATGCAATCCTAAAATTTCAATTTTAGAGAAAAAATACAAATATGATTACATCAGTCCAATAATGACAAATTCACCTTTAATAATTTTAATTGTAATTTGAAATTTTTCACTTTAACAGTATTAATTAGCATTGTTTTTACTTTTACATACATAATTTAAAATAGTGAGGTATTAAGCTCAAAATCTAATTATAAATATGTAAAATATTATAATTGTAGAGTTTCTCAGTGAATTGATTTTATCTAATGTCTATCATTGGACCGTACTCAGAGGAATATTTCTCACAACTGCTTATAGAATGTTAATTATCATTTATCAAACTTAATTTGACGAACAAAATAAATTGCATGTAATAATGGATTTAATAGTAAGATTTTTTTAACTTCATTTTTCAACTTTATTTCGTGAATTACAACACGATGTTTCAATGAATACCTGAGTACTCGTGATCGTTTAAATTAAACACAAATGTTTTCATCAAAATCAACAAATACATGTTACTGAATACTTAAATACCAACAAATACCTATTGCAATAGACAACCACATAAATTAGTCTTACATTCATTTGGAAAATGGCCAATAAAATAGTGATTTGTAAATTTTGAAGTTAAAATCATTTATTTAAAAATTAATTATTTGACATTACTTCGCCCAAAACATTTTAATCATGGTAAAACAGATAAAAAGACGTATTATTCTCGAAAGAAGCGTTCAAATTTTAAAACTAATATCCTACCTCATCAATAATATCTCTAGTTTATCTTACACTAACTCTATATAAAATTTAAACTTTTAAACAAGGATTTTATAATTACCTAATAAATTATATTTTATTCGGTTTTTTGTTATTTTTACTAAAAAAGGAATTCATAGTGTTATACTGATAATGATATGCATGATCAAAGCTTTATCGAAAAAGAAAAAGATTTTAACAAGTTCTAGTTTGTCATGTGCACGTGCGCTCAAAAGTTATGAATTGTAAAAGGTGTCTACCACACGGCTCTTTTACATGAAACTATTCATATTGCGTAGGTACATTGAATTATTAAAAAAAAAAAACTGTTTTCAATCGATTTTGTTTTATTATGTGTATTCACCAGGGCCGTCCCGAAAAAAAACTATGGAGGGGGGGGGGGGGGGGGGGTGTAGACTAACTAATTGCCAACTCGTGGAGTCAAAAAAATTTTATCGCTTCGCTCGAAGAATATTATCTTATAATTTTATTTTACCATTTTTATTTGCTTTGTGTTTAAAAAAAAAACATACTTTTTTAGTTTTATAAATTTAAATAAAAGAAAATTTTGTTGTTATTCTCTTTGGTATCAAATACAAAGAGTAGTATAGACACCAAAATATTATTTTTAATGATGTTGATATTATAAATCATTATATAGTAGGTATATTGTATACACTATATAGTATAAAATAATAAATCTACATTTTTACCAAACATTTTATTATAAAACAATAGAATATGATTTTTATGAACAGGTATTCAAATAAAAATATTTTAATACGTATCAAACATACAAATATATATTCATAAAAAATATAAAAAACATAAACAAATTTTTTTTTTATTAAAAATTAAACTTGTAAAATATTAACAGTTAAATTTCTATTCTGCGTTCTTTCAATTTTGACCACTGTTGTGCTAATTTATTAATGTCCGATTGGTCCACAATATCTTTTTCTATTCCTAATATTACTAAAGAATTTAATCGGTCATCCTTCATTGTCGATCTGAGAAATTTTTTAACTAATTTCGATTTACTAAATGTCCTTTCATTCGATGCTACAGTCACTGGAGAAGTTAAAGCCAAACGACATAATAAATTAGCTCATGGTAAAATATGTTTGACTTCTTCAGATTTTTCCATTATACATTAAAAATTTTTTGAATCATTTGGTAACTATCTCTAATTTAAATATCTCTAATTGAGCCTGGACATAATCTAGATCTTTTAGATTGGAATCTGTTTTATCTGGTGGAAATAAAAATCGAGCAGTTAGCACTTTCGCGGAACGTCAGTATTTCATTATTATTTTTATTTTTACTTATCAGTTATAATATTAATATTACCCATAGTTATTGTATGATATTCTTTTATCTATAATATTATAAATAAAGTATAGATATTTTGTAACGGAGTCACCGGAAGCGAACATCCGTTACTTCAAATAAAGTATACAAATGCCTTTATGGTATCATCTGATGGTTTATTTCTATGATAAGGAAATATTTATATACAATATAAAGGGAGTGGACGGCTCGCGCTCCCACACCGACAAGGTTGTGTATGGATGCGTGGCGGTCCTTACAAAGTTGGATATAGGTTTAATTGAACAATGAAGGGGCGACCCGGTTAACTATGATCAGCCCGCTCGAATAAGTGGCGTCGATCTATAGTTCCGGATGGGAAGCGTGGCCTAGACAGGCGCGCTTGGGGGGAAAGTACACGTTTGTTCTCGGCCCTTAAAAGGGCCGTTTTAGGTATCCGACAACTTTACGGATTGAGTTGCGGGTGATGATCTATTGGTGTTGTTGACGGCGCTGACTATAATGCTCGACGAGCCGCGTGGTTTCCGTAAGTTTCTTGCTCGTCTCGGCTCGTAAGCTGCGTCGGTGTTATCAGCCCGGAAACGGGCTATTTTAATAATGCGGTGTGGTCGGCGTTGGCTTCAGATCGTCGCCGTTCTAGGGTCTGGACTCTGGCTAGTCGTGTCCGATTCGCTTCTTAATGACCTGCAACGTGTTTCGTATTTGGCTTCGTCGTCGGTCGTTCTCCTTTTCCTTCTTGTAGACAGCAATGAATCTTGTTTTGATGTCTTGAAGGTTGAAGGAGTACTGGTTGACGATCAGTAAAATGCACCCGTATATATACCAGTTTTTGCTGTTGTGGCTGTTTTCATTGGCGGAGAGTTCTGTTATGACGAGTGAATATGACCTCGATCCTATGATCTATTCTGCTCCGTTGATGTCATTTTCGCTCGTCATAATCGTTGATCATACTTGTGAAGAATCACCTAGTTCTTATCCGTATGTACGGTTGCTCGTATGATTCTGTCTTGATATGTGCATTAAATTGGTGGCCGTGAGAACGGCCGTTTTATGTCTTGTTATTTGTGCCGTATCAATTTTTTTTAGGAAAATACTCATACTATGATTTTTTTTTTTTATCAATTATCCCGCGGCAACTTAGGCCATTGGGAAGGGGGTGGTACTGTAGGTTTATGGAACGGTATGGTGTGTTACACGTGGGTGAGTTTTGGCAGAATTTTAATTGGGGCACCCGTAGGTTTCTACCATGCCCCAGAGTGGGGGATGGCGTCACTTGTTCTCCGGACACCGTGACTTGCCCGGAGAAAAATGTCACCCGATGGTCGAGGATCGAACCTGGTCCGGCTGAGCCACAGCCGACGCGTTAGACCGCTCGGCCACCTCGTCCCCCACTATGAATTTTATTGTATAATCTAAATACAATTTATAGTTAAATATTATAATAAAATACTTAAAATATTATTAAATTGCCGACTCAATGATGTATCGATGAGCCATTGTGCTAACTGGGCCCAACTATAACTGTCGTGGGGGTGGCTCACCCACTACCCTCCCCCCATAGGACGGCCCTGGTATTCACGGATATATTCAATGTTAAATGACTATCTAGTATTAATTTTACTATTATACCTCTGTTCTACACATCTACACGAAATTCTCAGCCTAACCTAACCTAACCAGCCCGAATCCTACCGCAATCGAAAATTTATTTATGTTTTAAAAAAAGTTTAATTGGTATAATGAAATTTAAATCCTTATAACTTTAAGTTAATATATATATTGTATATGAAATATCTTAATATTATGTTATAGCATGTACTGTCAGACCAATGACCAGAGCTGACATGGTCTTTATATTTAATAAAAAAAAAAAATTTACTATTAAGCAAATATTCTTATATGCAAGTACCAAAAAAATTTAATTAATATCATGTAAGTTGGACAATAGCTAGGTAGTGATTTATACGACTATATGAGATTTATTTTTTCTTCACTATTTGAAAGTAGTTGTCTTAATAGAATTATTAAAATATGTTTCTGCTAAAAATATTATAATTGGAGTTCTTTTGAATAGTTAAAAAAAATAAATTAACTTATTTTTAACAATTTCTGTATTTATAAATATTTTTTTATTATTATTATTAACTGTAATGCTAAAAAAAATAAACCCTACAAGAAACTTTCAAAAATTGTTTATTTTGTGCTCCTGCCACTATACTACCATATTGATTAAAAAAAAAATACATAATTTTATAGTAAAACTATAGGTGCCCAAAGAATAGAATAATCTCTTTTACCTGTACAAAATAATAATAAAGTTAAAAACAAATTACACATCTCTTGTACAATTGATGGTTGAAGAACTATGTTTTATTTATGTTTTTTGATTGTAAAAAAACACTTGAGAATGCTATAAAATGTGTAACCTACTTTATAAGATTTCAATGCTTTGAGCCCTTGGGTTAATATGATATTGAACCTTTACAAAAAAAGTTGAAGGTTTTAAGCTCAAGACTTGTGAAACTTTAGAAATAAGCAACTTTTTCACAACACAGTACACATATTGAATGAATAAAATGTATTCTTCGATAAGTTCGAAAATATAATTTCGAAAATAAATTTTTTGATCTCTTTAGGTAGAATATATTATCATAGGAACCCTGTAAATAAATATCACCTATTTTTTTTTTTTTTTTTTTAAATGATACCCCTTAAAATTTGTTTTCAAATGGTACATTTTTTATATTAATAGTTATTTTTTATACAATACAAAAATAAGTATTCAATAAAAAAAAAACTCTTTTCAAAACATATTTATAAATTGTATTTTAAGAACATCCCACTCTTTGTTTTGAAAGTATTTTTTACACATTATTATTTTTGATCATACGAGTAAATATTTTCATGAAATGGTTACAATATGAGTGTTGTATTAAATCTGTAGTAACTATCTGGTAGGTTTTGATCGTTTTAGGACATGTAATGCAACGGAAAAAATAAACTGTTGACAATCAAGTATTGTTATAAAAATACAAGTACTCATTTCATTCATATTTACCTAAAGCTGGCATACATTTTTCATTTGACATTAGTATTTTCTATCAATAGCACCGTGCATGATAGTGTTATAAACATGATGTAATTTATATTTTATTTGTTACATGATTAAAAAATTAACTAAACTGAAAAATTGAGACAATACATCCATTGATGATTACATAAACAGAAAAAATCAAGTAATTAATTTTATAAAGTACAGTTTTGAATTTTATTACATCATTTTGTTAGGTACTCTTGGTTGATATCATTTATTACAATAAACCCGGCAATAAATACACATATAAATCCAAAGTTTAATATAAGTTCGAAAATCCATTAACCATTAACCAAAATGTATTATCCAATACCTAACAATAATAATTATAATCATAAATAATAAATATTTTTTATTTCCCAAAAAGTTAGTTACAAAATGAGATTTACAATAATAAATTTATTCAAAATAAATACTAATAAAAACAGTTGAATGGTGTATCTCACTACTGAGAATAACCTCATTTTCATATTGGTGATGATCGAGTACTTATACAAACTAGATTATTGGATTATTATCATCATTTTTGAATATTTGTTTTAATTACTTCTGATTCATGTACCTATATTTTTTTTCAATCAATTTCTATTCATCCGATTTTTACATCGTTATTCTTTGTTGCAGATAAAATAAATATTTTTTATTTGATTTTCCCTCCTTATTTTTCGGAATAATCAGTATTTTTTAAGGTACGTGCATACATTTCAGGTGTTACTCGATTAATCTTTGATGTACGCATTTTCAGAGAATAATAATATTTATACCTGTAGTAAAATCTAATTAAACAGTTCTATGTGTTAGATTTAATTTCAAAATTTCTATGATCACGACAAACTGTATAAGGTACAAGATTGTTGTAGTAAAACAAACAACAACGAATATCGGATATATTATACCTTATGTATTTTATTATTATTATTACTATCATATTGTATTGTATAGAGTATATAGTGTAGGAAATAATATAAAGCTTCTTTTTTTGTCTGACCAACGTCGTGCCACGCCCAATTTAATTGAACTCGGCTCGGTTATAAATTAACGACGCACTCGGCCGATTTCAAAAACCGTTTTAATTTCCTGAGTTTCTGGCGGAAAGCTAATGGCGGTTTCGTGTACGGCAAATTGACGACGTAAACAATATTTTGTACCACCGGCAACGCGGGCATAACACGGACGCTGCAATAATAGTAATATAAACATAACATAATATTAATATAATAATAATATAGTGGTGGCCCGCGCGCGCGCGAGTGTGTGTGTGTGTGTGTGTGTGTGTGTGTGTGTGTGTGTGTGTGTGTGTGTGTGTGTGTGTGTGTGTGTGTGTGTGTGTGTGTGTGTGTGTGTGTGTGTGTGTGTGTGTGTGTGTGTGTGTGTGTGTGTGTGTGTGTGTGTGTGTGTGTGTGTGTGTGTGTGTGTGTGTGTGTGTGTGTGTGGGTGTGTGTGTGTGTGTGTAGATGTGGGTGTGGGTGTGGGTGTTCGTCGGGTGTAAAAGTACTTTACGAGTTGCTCCTCTGCCTCGGTATTATTGCAGGCATGAAAACTTCGGACGGTCCCAAAACCACGACAGTTTGTGTGGATTCACAATAAACAGCCCCTGGTGAATCGATAAATATATTTATAGGTATATCGTACCTATACGAGTAGTATGTTGTGTATACCGTAGATATGATGAGTGATATGATGATAACCCTAACCTAACCTACACTATATTATATTATTAAATTTATGCTACTATTTAATAAAATAAAAACTAATATTATTATTATTACATGGATAGGAGGATTATTACTTTAAAAGCCATAAAATATGAATGCACATAAATATACCAAAAAAATAGTTATGCCATTAAAATAGGATCTGATATTAAATTATTAAATCCATTTATTTGTTATTCGTTCAAACTGTATACAGATAACTCAGAAACTAAACATTTAATATTCACAATAAAAATACCAATAGCTAAGTAAGGATGATTATGTCAAATATCTGTACAAGACAATGTGCTCACGGCTCATTGGTTTTGTAGATTTTGTGTAGTTGTAAGTTACGCTGTTTAAACGAGTATCTCTTGTACGAGTAGTGGTAAATATAACAATAACAAAAAAAAAAAATGTTTTTTTTTATTTTAAAATTCAAGATTAATTACATTTAGATAATTAAAAAAAAATGAATGTTAAAATGTATTTTAAACATTCATTTGGAGGAATATTAAGAACAGCTTTAGATATTCCTTAGGATAACAACATTTAATTGAGCACTAATATTACTTTTCCCACATGAATTAAAAATTTAAAAGTGAAAATAATATATATAATAGTAGAATATTGGATTATAAGTATTTAAATTAAATTAAATATTGTGAATGAATGATTATAATGCAATACAGATAAATTAAGTTTAAAATTACTTGAGATAATTATCAAAAACTAAGATATTAATTGTAAGACTTTACAGACTTAATACGGTTACCTTTAAAGATCCATTATACTATGCATAATATCGTGTTAAAATAAGAATTTAATTATATTTATTTACATAGAAAAATTAAACTTATACTATACTTAACTGAAAAAAATCAGTTTATAAGAATTCTTGTTAACGTGATAAAAAATGAATTAAATAAAATATTTCATTATAACCATATGGGTTATATTGTATTGGTTACGATTAAATAATCTGACATTTATAATAATATGCAACTGTGTTAGAATAATAATAAAAACTATGCAATTATTAACAAATTTTTCTTATAAATTAATTGAAATATAGGTAAGTAAAAGCAAAATTAAACAAAAATACAAAGATTAAAAATAATGAAAACGGAAATGCAAATGATAGAAATCTTAATCACTAAAATTTAAGATTCATGAATGATTTGTATCCAACAATAAATTGTTCTTTTCTTGTCATCTATTTTATATTTAATAAACTTTTCGTTCGTTTTTTGACTAATATAATACTCAAAATTATATTTATGACTGACTTGAGATCTGTCAAAATATATGGTAAAATATTAATTTCATAAATGGGAAACTTTCAAAACTGTCTAGATATATTTTATCATAATTCCCTTGAATATCAGTTTAAATTTAACACTATCAAAAAGTTTTCTCATTGACAACTCTCGTCAGGTTTACTTATCGGGATAAATAAACAACAATATGTAGAATGTATGGATTTTTTTATACAATATAATTTTAAATAAATAAATAATTCATACTCATTTTTTTTCTTTTAAACTAATATATAAGTTAAGAGGACCCTACATTACCATTTGTTGTCACCGTCTTACAAGTGCATAACATAGAAAATGTGCGCTCAGTAGAGTGTAAATTTGCTACGTTATGCATTTGTAAGATGGAGACAACAAACGGTTGTGTAGCGTCCACTAAAGAACACAATTTTGGATAATTTTTACTTCAATAAACAAAATATTTAGGTAGATCATCGAATTACTTAATTTGTATTGCTTTGCCAGAAATATTTAACCACATTATCAAATTTGTTTGAATGGAATAAAAAAAAAATATATGTCTTATTTTCTTAATTTATATTGAAGAGCGCGAAAAACGAATCACCACTAAAAGAAGATAGTTAAAGAAACTTGCTGGGTTACGTATAATATATTATACACTAACAGTTTTATTTTATTTTAACATTATTAATATTTAATAATTAAAAATAATAAGCATGTTTGTTTTTTTTTTATATATAAAGGTAGGCACTTTCAAAAAGAACATAATTCACCATAACATTTTTTTTTTTTTTTTTAGTAGTAGTTAAGGTGAGAAAACTTATTTAATAAGTTATAACCTTATTATTTATAGCATGAAAAAATAAATTATTTGATAAATATAATTTAAATTATGTGGTTAATTAGTAAATCAAAAATAATTGTGCAACAAAAAACTGACCCAAGTTGTTTTTGTTTTATTGTGATTGTATAAACTAATATGACATTTCAGTTATACTCGTATCGTAATAATTATAAACACTATAATAATTTTAAAAGTATAAAAGGGATGATAAATTATTTTGAATTTGAAATGTCAAGAAATATAAGTAGACAAAACAAAATAGTGAAGGGAATAGTATTGCGTGGCTATACATATAGTCCCCAATAAAATGATATTTATAAAAAATATGATTTTTCAATGAAATAATGATTATAAAAAACATTTAACTCATAAATCATATAGGATATAACAGTAAAACTCTCAGGCTCCGTAAAAAAATCAACATTTCTCTCTCTCTGAAAATATTTAAATGACAAATTTTAGAAAAACAACAATAATACCTACATTCAAAAAAATATAAATTGGTAATTTTTAAACGTGGCTACGACTACATTTTACCATAAACCACGTGGTTGATAAATATTAGGATATATTAGGATATATTATTTTATATTTAATGGCACAAAAAAACAAAGAAATTCCAAACAATCATTTATATACCATCGCTATTTCTATTCAACGCATTCTCAATCGACACATTATGCCAAAACACCGGACATTTTATCCTTTATATACTATATTAAGTATTTGGATATTTCCTGTTTTAAATTCTCGTATTCAGCCAATATGTCATCCCTCCGAACAGATTTTTATATTACGTGAGACTTGACAAGGCTGCAGGTTCGTTTCCTGTATTTAAAGGAAGTGATGACTCTTCCACCCGTATCCGAATTCAAGACCCTAAATACCGGAATACATCGTACATCCACTCCAAAACGCCAGACCTGTCTATTATCACAGCAGCACCTAACAAAATGAAATGGATTAAAAGCTTAAATTATAAATAAAAAGTTAGTTTCATAAAATGTGATCGAACCAAATGAGCGTTTATTATATTTAGGATAAGTTGAAAAATATTTAAACTATATGCATAATACATTATCATTTTTAGATAATTATTTATGTCCAATGTCCATGGAGGTAAAATCGTTCACTACTAAAAATACTATATAAATGATAAGTTATTGTATCATGCGATTGTATCATATGATTGAGCATACACATTAGGCCATTAGGGCCATTAACAAATATAGAAAATAAGATTATTATAAAAATAACTTAATCCTAATCACATTGAAAAATATCTTAGAACGATTTTCGACTAGTTACACGTGACGGTGGATTATTGAGTAATAAATCAAATGAAGTTGTTCTTAAGATGATTTATAAATAACTGCTTTATTAATTAGATCATACGTTACTTAAAGCTGTATAGTTTTTACATTTTTCTATTTTATTTACCTCAACGTGTACACTGTACATGTTTGAACACATTATTTTAACAAAATATACCTAAAATTATTACTTTTCTCAATTTTCATCCATTTGAAATAATTTTATATTAATTAAACTGAAATCATAAACGAAAAAACCAGAAAATCGATTTGACACATAGTATACTCGTACATTCTAATCTACTTCGTATTGCAATAAATGTATTAAATTTTAATTCACTGCTTAAATGAATCATGTATAAGAAACAACGGTTCTGAGAAAATGAGACAGGTGGATCAGCATCTATTTCTAGGGTCCTATTTTTATCTTGTATTTCATCTATATTATCAGTATCAAGTACAGTAGAATGATGAAAAAAGGTTTGTAAACTGTGATATAAATATATTTATATATATATATATATATAATATATATGATAATATGGTCTAAAATTAGAAAATATTATACAGTGTGATCGCGATTTAAGGTAACATTAATATGTCAGGTGGATGATGACCTTGTATTGTAATCGGGTTTTTGGGAGATGATAGAAAGTACTTAATACATATTTTAAGATAAATTTCAAATTTTTAACACTATTGGCGTGCATATGCACAATTCAACTTACATTTTTTTAAATGGAAACGTTATTTTTTTTCTACATATTTGAATACTATATTTTACAAAGGTGGGCATTAACTATTTAAAAAGTTAAAGTTAAGTTAAAAAGTTAATTTTTTTTAACTTTTTAACTTAACTAGTTAGTTTGTTTTCTAATTAACTTATGAACTTAACTAGTTTAATTTACAGTTGAAATAACTTAGCTTTTCTCAGTTGATTTAAAAAATAAATAAGTTAATAAGTTAAAATAGTTAAAAATAGTTAAATTTAATAAATAATAAAAAAGTAAAAGAGTATACAGTGTACATTATGATACAAGTTAAATCAAATTGATTTATAATTTATAAATTAGAAACTAGAAAGACACATTCACTCTTTATGTGATTTACTTGATAATTAAAAAAAAAAATAGATTAACTTTTTTTAAACTGAGTTAAGTTAATTTTATTTTCTTTATTAACTTTTAACTTATCGAGTTAAATTTATAATTTGTTAACTGTTAACTTTTAACTTATCGATCTTGTGTCCTCTTAACTTAACTTAACTTGAGTTAATTATTTTCATTAACTTGCCCACCTTTGATATTTTATTTTATTTTTGTATCAAAAGTTTTTTTCTATTTACAAAACTGACCAAGTTAGAGTAAGTCAAAATGTGGATTTATAAATAATACGTGTTTAATGCAATTTTCGTTTACGACCACTGGAAATAATAACATAAGTGCCAAATAAATGTTTATTTTACTTTATCTGTTTATAAATAATAATTTATCAATACTGTTGGTCACTACAATGAGTATGTGATGATTTTTGTTTAGTAATCTGCTGTAATCAAATCAATGCGGCAACTTCTACTGAATTTTTGAGATGACTGGAATCATGTTTAGAACATAATGGCAAAAACTTCGAACAATTCATACAATAAATAAATAAATTTCATTTTAAGTTAAATTAACTTAACTTGCATGCATTTATTACTATTATCATTATGAGCATTTTGTTATACATTTAATTAATACAGTCGATGAAATATCTTACGCTAAAAATAATGTTTAATTATTTCACACTTATTTTATTATTTGATTATTATTATTATCTGACTATCTTATCGTTATTAGAGCTATTGTAAAATAAAACAAAATTCCACTATAAAAATAGTTAAAATTGTAATCCTATTACAACAGATTACTAAACAAAAATCATCACATACTCGATATACTCATTTTAGTGACAAACAGTATAAATAAATTATTATTTGTAAACAGATAAAGTAAATTAAACATTTATTTGGCACTTATATTATTATTTCCAGTGGTTATAAATGAAAATTGCATTAAACACGTATTAGGTATGTAAAAATCCAAATTTTGATTTAATCTAACTTAGTCAATATAGTAAGTAGAAAAAACTTTTGATACAAAAAATGTTTAAAAATAATTTATCCGAATATGTAGAAAAAAATTGTGTTTCCATTGAAAAAATATTAGTTGTGTTGCGCATACGCACAACAATAGTGTTAAAAATTTAAAATTTATCTGAAAATATATATTGAAGTACTCCCTATCCACCTCCCACTTGCAAGACAAGGTCATCCACCTGACATATTTAGTGTTACCTTTAATCGTGACCACACTATATGTATATTTAACAGAAGATAATAAGTAACTTATCGGTAAAAACTTCAAAGTTCTCACGATTTATATTTTTAGAATTACAATGTACTTAAAGGTGCTTAATTAAATTTGATTGAAAATAAATCAGTGTTATTCATTTGGATATTTGATATTATTAACATTTGAACTTCAAACGCTTATAAATATTATGATGATTTATATCCAATATGTTATATTTGTATATACAAAAATTCATTCTTACTCCACTCACAACCTAAAACCTTTAACGTTAAATATTTGAAAATATTATGTTTTTGGTTTTTCACACGATAAAATACTATTTGAAACTCAATTTTATGAATATTTAATTGCATGGTATTAAATTATTCATAACGTTTAAAATGCTAAGTATCTGTTGCATACTACAAGGTAATCTGAACATTTAATTTCAAATCCTTTTTTATTATTCAAAACCATCCAATAAAACCAATTTAAATAGATTTACATCGTTTCACGCATTAAATTTAATAACCCCTCAATAGCAGTGAACTTTTTTTTATAATTTTAACAACAATTCTAGAAATCCTCTAAAATATAGTTTATTTCCATTAACTAAAAAAAAATCACGATTAAATAACGATTCTCGAGTCACTAAAATAGTTTATATATTTTATATATTAATGTTTTACAATTTCATATTATTTATATAAAATTATAAAGGTACAATTGAGCCGTAATATTTCATAATAAAGATACTCATTAAAAATGAACAAAACTAAATTCAAAAATTTTATCCAATTATTTACAAGTAATTATACACAGTTGAGTTGTGTATGCCGATCCGTAAGGACGTACACCGCAGCGGGTCGTTCCGTTATCGCAGCTATTCCTGTCGTCGTGTGCGCGCGCGCATATCCGACATATCCTGTAGAAGCAAACTTAGCAACGGAAGTCTATCGACAGCCACGATAGATTTCCGATAGCAGTCACGCTCCCGTATCCGATCCGCTAAGCCAACTTCGAAGTTAGCGTTTTTTTGCGGTACCCCGCTTTTCACGGTTTTTCGTGGATATCTCGGCCGGAGGTGGTCTGAGAGCTTCGGGAAGAAAATTTTGCCCCCCTAACGTACCCCTAGCATCTTTAGGGATACCGGACCTGACCCCGCAAACCCGGACCCCCTATCCCCCCCAGGAGCGGAGATAGAGGCACCCCAAATCCGCGGCTCTGGACCTCGAATCCAAAGGAGAAGTGAAGCCGCCTACCTCACCGCGCCGGGGCCCGGCCCCTGGCGACGCCACGCTTCAACCAGACTTCGAAACCGACCACTCCTATCAGACACTGGCCGCTTCGCACAAAATGTCTGAGCTGAATCCGACCGATGAACCCTTAGTCAAGAAAATGAAGATCACAACGTCCCCAAAGTCCTCAGTAACCTCTCAGGGCAATTCGGAGCAGACCCAAACCGCCTGGTTGCAGGATCTTTGGTCGACACTCAAGGGAGTCACGGCACATCTTATGCATGTACACAGGGATGCCAGGTTGATTAATGATCGCACGACGGATGATGTTCTGTTGGGCGCAATGGAGAGGATTCTCAATAATAATAACGAGGCGTTTGAATGCTTAAATTCATTACTCAACAGGGATGGGGTACTGCTTAACGCGCCCGTTTTTAGCGCTCCCCCGACCGCCGACAAGTCCGCTGTATCTACATCCGACGCCTCCACGGACATGATCCTGACCCCGGGCTACTGGGATAGTGATGCGGTCATTGAGTCCAAAGCAGCCTCGGCACGCAGGTCTAGGAAACCGAAGGTGGTAGGCGAACAGGTCGCCCGGGAGGCCGAAACCGACGCTATGGAAACGGACGGTGAAGAGTGGTCGAAAGTCGTCGGCAGACGATCTAGGCAAGGGAGAAAAACGACGGCTGCTGCAACCCCACATGCCACGGGGCTCCGCCAGCGCCCGTCAGCTTACTCCAAGAAACCACCGGCGATCCTAATCCAAAATGCGGCCGGGAAGTCCTACCGGGACACCATTCTGGCAGTGCGGAATTGCGGGCTGACCAGGGAGGAGATAGGCACCAGCGTCACGATGAGGCAGACACGGGACGGATGTCTCCTCCTGGAGCTACCAAAAGGAAGCAGTTCAACAAAAGCAGCCAAGACAATCGCTTCGGCCATGTCAAGCAAGCTCGGCGACTCCGTCGGCAAGGTGATCCAGCTCGGGGTCCAGGTGGAAGTCGAAGTGTTGGACATCGACGCAGCCGCCACCGCCTCGGAAGTACTGGAGGCACTTCGCAATGCGATTCCCGGACAGGACGATCCGGCAGTTATGATCGATAGGGACGTAGTCAGTGACGTCAGGATATGGGGCACCCGATCCGGACAGCAGATAGCGACGGCGAAAATGCCCAGTAGCATTGCCGCCAGCATCGCTAGGGTCCCGATCGGGTGGACCATGTGCCGCGTCCGGCCAAGAACGCTGCCACCGGAGAGGTGTTTCAGATGTCAGGCCTTCGGTCACAACTCCAGATCTTGCACCGCGGAGGACAGGACGGGCGCCTGCTGGAGGTGCGGCGTGGTAGGCCACTCAATGAGGGACTGCGCCGAGGGTGACGACCGTTGTGTGGCCTGTGAAACCGCTGGTCTGCCGAGGGTCGCGCACAAACCAGGCTCCGGGGCGTGCGCCGCTAGAAGACAGTCGGGAGTAGCCAAGATCTCAGATGATTAACTTCCTGCAGATTAATCTGAACGCAAATTGGGCTGCGGAACAGCTTATGGCACAGACGGCGGAAGAGATCAGGGCTGACATCCTTATCGTGTCTGAGCCGGCCACCCCCTATGGCCATGAGGACCGGTGGTGCTTCAGCACGGATCGCAAGGCTGCTGTGGGAACATCACTGCGCTCAGAGCTCAGTCATGACGGTCGGGGCTCCGGCAGCGGGTTCGCCTGGCTGTCGCTCCGGGGGTTGACTGTCTTCAGCTGTTACTGCAGGCCCGGGGCCTCGCTGCCGGAGTATCGACTGTTCCTGGGCGACCTTGAGGCGGCGATCCGTGCTAGAGGGGACTCAGCGATCGTTCTGGCCGGTGACTTCAACGCCTGGAGCGTGGAGTGGGGTTCAAGAACCAACAACCCCAGGGGCGCGCCGCTGTCTGATCTCGCCACAAGTCTGGGGCTTACCCTGGCCAACTCGGGCACCTCTCCTACCTTCGTGAGAGGGGCGGCCACATCAATCATAGATCTCACGTTCTATCGAGGTGTGGATCTCATGGACTGGCAGGTACCCGACCTGGAGACATTGAGCGACCACAACTACGTCTGTTTCAACACGGCCGACCTAACCCAGGCCCCGGTCCGTGCCGTTATACCCGCTTACGTTGCCCCGGGCTGGTCTACCAAGAAGCTCGACCCAGACGCTCTGTGTCGTCATCTGAGCACCACGCACCTAGGAGCTACCATCGGTGCCGCTGGTGCTGAGGCAGCGCTGTCTTCGGCTGAATCACTGGACGTGTTTCTGTTCGGCGCCTGTGAAGCTTCCATGCCCAGGAAGAGAAAGGGCCCTCAGGGCAGGCGGCCGGTGTTCTGGTGGTCGGATAAGATCGCCGATCTGCGGCGCCAGTCCCTTGCACTCCGTAGGCGATACCAAGCCTGTATCAGACGCGCCAGCCAGCCTGGAGTACATGAAGCTAGGCTTTCCTATATTGCCGTCAAGAGGGAGCTCCGTATAGCCATCCGGGAGGCGAAAAACAAGTGCTGGGCTGACTTGTGCGCCCAGGTTGACACCGACCCCTGGGGCAGACCCTATAAGCTCGTGATGAAGAAGCTCGGCGGCCAGAACCCGACTGCGAGCTCCAAGGGTAGGGAGGCCGTCATCGCCGACGCTCTGTTCCCGGCGGCCCCCGTCACGGATTGGGGTTTGGCTCCGTCCCCAGCGGTGCACAACATCTTCCAGGCATTCGATCCGGTCCTGAACACACTCGAGTTCACCAGGGTCATTCCAGCTTTCAGGCCGGAAGAGCTTAGTAGAGCAGTCCAGAGGCTCGCACCGGGCAAGGCGGCCGGTCCTTCGGGGATCCCTAACGAGATCCTCAGGGCCGTCGCGCTTGCCCAGCCCTGCGCAGTCCTCCACGTCTTCAACGATTGCCTCAACGCGTTGACGTTCCCACCACGTTGGAAGAGGGCACGGCTAGTGCTACTTCGTAAGGGCCCGGACAAACCTCCGGACGTCCCGTCGAGCTACAAGCCGATCTGTATGTTGGACGCCCCGGGGAAGCTGCTCGAGAGGCTCCTTCTTCAGAGGCTAGAAGAACACCTGGACGCTCACGGGGGACGGAGAAGAGCCCCGAACCAGTTCGGCTTCAGGAGGGGAGTTAGCACGGAGTCAGCAATCGGCACGGTTCTCAGCATCGCCGCCCAGGCGGCCACCACCCCGAGAAGGAAGAGCCTCTGCGTTCTGGTGACGCTGGACGTCAGGAACGCCTTCAACTCTCTGGGCTGGCTGGTCATTGACGCAGCTCTGAGGGGCATTAACACCCCGGAGTACTTGGTAGAGATGCTCCGGTCCTGGCTGGCTGACAGAACACTACTGACTGGCGAAGAAATGGCTGAGAGACCAGTGACCTGCGGAGTGCCGCAGGGTTCCGTCCTTGGCCCCACCTTGTGGAATGTCGCCTACGACTCCCTCCTGAAGATGGAAACGCCGCCCGGGGTGCAGCTCGTTGGCTTCGCGGACGACCTCGCGGTTGTGGGTACGGCCGTGACCGGACAGCAGCTCGAAGATGCAATAAATCCCACACTGACGGCCATAGACGACTGGATGCGGAGCAGGGGCCTAGAGCTGGCTCATCAGAAGAGCGAGGCGGTGGTGCTTTCCCGGAGGCGGGCGTTTGTCCCTCCGCGTTTGACGGTCGGCGGCCACCTTATCCCATTGCGGAATGAGATCAGGTACCTCGGTGTCATCCTGGACAAGCGTCTGACCTTTGCTGCACACTCTAGTACCGTCGCTGCGAAGGCGGCCCGTTCGGCTGCTGCGCTATCCAGGCTTATGCCCAACATAGGCGGATCGGCTCAGTGGAAGAGGAGGCTGCTCGCGTCTGTTGTGGAAAGCCAGTTGCTGTACGCTGCTCCCGTCTGGATCTCTTCCGTTACAGAAGTCGCCAGAACTAGGGCGATCTTGATCCGTCCGCAGAGGACCGCCGCCTTGAGGGTAATCCGGTCCTACCGCACCGTGTCGGACGAGGCCGCACTGGTTTTGGCCTGTATGCCGCCCGTTGATCTGCTTGGACTGGAGAGACAGTACATCGGATTCCGACTGCGCGCCGCAACGGAGCCCGGCGAACAACGGCCTTCTAAGGCGGCCGTGAAACGTGAGGCAAGAAGAATCACGATCGTCGCCTGGCAGGCGAGATGGCAGGCTACCCCGAAGGCGGCCTGGACGCGCCGCGTCATCCCTGACCTGGCAAGATGGCTTGGAAGGACTGTCCCGTGGGTGCCTCTGACGTTCCACATGACACAGGCACTCACGGGCCATGGCTGCTTTGAATGGTACCTCCATCGCATGAACAGGGCCGCCAGCCCTCGCTGCTGGCAGTGTTCGGGCGAGTCAGACACCGTTGAACACACTCTGTTCGACTGCCCTCATTGGGACGGCTTTCGCGAAGCCCTGAGTGCCAGGATTGACCATCGACCGAGCACTGACGACGTTCCGGACATCATTTGTGGACCGGCGTTTGAGCTCCTGCCGGCGGACGCTCACGGGAAGGATGCGATCCTAAGAGAAGCCGAAGAGCGGTTCAGGCTGTTCTACGGCATGGTGGAAAACATCCTTTCAGCCAAGGAAGAGGAAGAACGGGTGCGACAGGCCGTGAACCGACATAATTCACCGTAGTTAAACCGTTGTAATTTATTATATAGCCCAATTGTTCATGTAATAGCAGCGAGTGGGGGATTGGCCCGCCGCTGCTAATTGTCGTATGTTTTTGTTTTGAACAATAAACGATGGGGGCTGGAGGAGAAGTACTGGCACCATAGTTCCTCCTCCAGTCCTCGATACCATAAGGAAAAAAAAAAAAAAAAAAAAAAAAGTCATTATACACAAATATGATTTAAAAACATTAATAAGTATAAGTATATAAGTTCTACAAATACTTTTCCTATTTTTAATCATGGTAATATTTTACTTATTATTCAAAATGTATCAATGCCTATATTTTGAATAAGGATTAATTTAAAATTTATAATTGTTTAAGAACGTTCAAAGGTTTTTAGTTTTACAATAACGATGGTAGTAAATTTAAAATTATTAAATACGATTTAATGTAGTTTCTTGAATCAAAGAAGATAAACATTTTTAATTGTTATGTAATACAATAGTGCTAACTATTGGTATAAGGTAGGTTACCTACCCACGTCTTAAATACTTAGTTATATCTCCATTTAGTAATTTTACCATGCAGTCATTTAAATTTTACTAAAATTATGAGGACGATACATGATAACTAATGTTTTTTTTTTCATTTTTATGAGGTAGCATTTGAATACATAATTTAAAAATTCACACACTTTCTAAACATTTAGATAACAAAATTTACAGAATATAAAAATTTTAATCTTCACCGAAAAAATTAAGAAATATTCCATAGGATATCCTGGAATTTCTATAGACGTCATTCCAAAAGTACCTATTTATATTTTATGTAAAAATATCATTACACATTTTGATGACTGTAAGACATTATACACAAATCTAATATTACTATGAAACATTTTATTTTACATTCGAAAGTTATTGAATATTATTATTTTTTTATCAAATTTACTTAAAAACATTCTGAATAATCTACCCACTAAAATGGTCTTTTTTGGTAAAATGATTTCATGTGTTTTTTACAAGTTATACGAATTAATTTTAACGGAAATGGATATCCATGCAATAACTGTTTACTTTAAGCCTTACAGTCTATTCACAAAGCTGCATATTATGTTTATTATCAACCGTATCTGTTTTTGATTTCCAATGAATATAAAAATCAAGTTTTTATGTACAGCATCTGGTGTTTACAAGAAATAAAACGCCAAGAGTTTGCAAACAGACTGTTTATGTTAGTTTGTCCAATATAACTCGTGAGGTGTAAGTGTGAAGTGTGTTAGTATGGTCACAAAAAGTTTTATCGGTCATACAGAATATTATCCACTATGCCGACCGATACAAAAGTTTGTAACCCATTCTTTAACACATAAATCATAATCATTGATGATTAAACCAACAATAATGCTTTTGAAAAATGTCATTATTAACTAATTTATTAGTGCTGGACTGATGACTATATCATGATTTTCTATGCAGTATACACATTACACACGATATAATTATTGGTGTGAAATATTTTTGATTTACATAATGTTATTATTATTATTATTATTTTGTTTTTTTGTTCAACAAAGGATTTTCTACAAAGCTTTTTACGTGCATTACATTAACGCCATCATCAATCATGAAATATAATTCTTATTAAATATTTTCACGCTGACGATAATATTTGTATTATATTTATAAATAATTATTTTATGTTATTGCCATTAATATTTTTTTCCAAATGGTAGCTGTTTATTGACATGGCCTTCTGAAGTTTTCGGATATTAACATAACTCTCTGTTTAAATGTAATAAAAACATTAAATTGTTCTAAATTGATATATATATATATATATATATCTCTAATGTAGGTACTGGACAGATACGAAAAAATCGATATTGTTCGTAAAAAAAGGGTCTATCTATACGTGATTTAAACTTTGTCGTTTCTGTCGTTTATACTTCATTTAGTCACATTATTTGTATGAATAAATTCTCATCGTCTCACTGTGTCATCTGCAGTTGTACCGGCTGTTTCATTGACAATATTTATTTATATTTACAATAATTCCAATGTAAAACAGGACATACAATGAAATTATATTTGTAAACACAGCTTGAAAGTATTTTATCGTAAATGTTATATTTTAAATAGGAAGTTGCATTATAAATCGCCGTAAATAGTAAAAATGCTGTAATACCTGTATTGTTATAGTGATTTCGATTTGTTTTGAAATTGATTTACTGGTTTTTGTTACTGCTTTGAATTTAATTTGTATCTCGTTCTTTACCGCTTGTGTATAAAGTCTTTATAATTTGCGGCAACTAATGATTTTTTTCAACAGCAAAACAATACTTTCGTTCTGTTTTTACTCATTACATAAAATATTTATGATATATATAAAACGCAAAAAAATTTTGTCATGCAGATGATTTATTCTTACTTGTATATATCTATGATATGTTTTATTTTTGTTTGTATAATATAAAAGATAAATGTGACTACGTAAGCACTATAATGTCGATTTTCAATCTGTATTTTATCTTATGGAAGTATTCCGTGAAACTTTTGAATTCCGTTGTTTCTAGGGCAAGTTATGTATGATGGTCGATGGAACGCAGTAAGTCTTTAAGCTTTGTAATTTTTTTTCACAGTTTCATCATTTGATTTTCCATGTATTAATGGTTGTATTATATTATGTTATTCTGTATGTATTTTTAATATGCATGGCAATACAATAATGTCTAATGAATGAAAAAAAGACTAAAATACAAGTTTCTACATAAGTACTATTATTATACCTTGCATTAACACTTAATACGATTTCGAAACATATCTCAGCATAAGTACATACAACAATAATAAAAAAGAACAACTTAATACAATTATATATTGGCTATTCATAATATAGTATAAACGTGAAGCACGGGTATTTTTAATTACTTACTATGGTTATCAATTTACACTTTTTAAAAATTCTATCTCGATGGTATATAGTAAGTGCCTATAAAAATAGTAAATTTGTAACTTTTAAAAATGTCATGATATTACTTAACAGTTAAAATTTTAGAAATACAAGTTTTGATGCAATAGTTAATTATAAAATGTAAAAATATATTAATGTACATAGAAATTAATCAATTTGTATTTTTCATTATATTGCATATACCATACATTTCAATCATATTAAATGTATTGCACAACGAAGATACCTTCACCTCCTTAATTAAATTTTTAATTCAATCACTTTGCTAGAAAATTAGCTAAATAATCAGTAAAACGTTTTAAATATTTGCTTTTACAGTAGAGCAATAATAATAATAATAGTACGCTTAAGTGGAAATGGAAAACAAATAGTAGGTACCTACTGTATGAAGTACAATATTATTTTTTAATGGACACAATATATATATCTACCTCATAACAATCTGAATTTACATAATATTTTATCATGTAATTTGATTAAAAAATAGTCATGATATTGTATATTTTAAGTAAAATCAATAATTGTATGTGTGGGATTGTATAGTTTAATATTTAAAATTAACAATTTTTTTCAACAATAATGTAAGTATGTAAATTAATATTTTAGTAATTAAATATAGTGTACATCATAAAGTATTTCATTTTGTTTTTATTCATAGGTGGCTACATACTATGATTATTAATAAAACTTAAATTTAAAAAAATTTACACGAATTGGCTCTCGAAAAAAGCTGAATAATTCAAAACCGAAAAAACAGTGATTATTATTTTTGTTTATAAGAGATGTAATAGGTGCACGTAACAAAAGCTGGTTTCAAGTTATAAAATGACGATACCTGCAGTTATGAGGCGTAATATAAATCCATATGCTTATATTTTTATAATATGATTAATATATTATTTTAATTGTCACTTGAATACATATTATATAACTTTGTAATTAATTACCTACTTAGGTAATACAAACTAAGAACTTACAATAATACTGAACAAATAAATGAATTCTGTAACAGTAAATTGTGTTCAAATTTAATGAAAAGCTGCTAACAGAGAACTATTTGAACGAACAAATATATACCAATTTTTTATTTTATACATTTTTTTTCATACCTATTCGTATACCTATTAGATTACTGTTTAATGAATTCACATAATGCATATACTCAGTATTAAATACTTATCCCTAGAATTATTATAAAAAGCGTTTTAGGAAATAATTGACTTTAACGATGATACCGCTTTCATCTAAAACAAGCACAATCAATGTCAAAGATAAAATGTTTTCTGAAAAATGTTTTAATTCCTTTGTCATCACTCGTAACCCACTCATATAATTTTTTTAAAACATGTATTTACATTTTATTTTGCTCATTTTTCAGTAATAGTTTAGTATAACCATTTTTCGTAACGTTTAAAAATAATAACATAAAACAAACGTTTTACACGTAATTAAATATTAAGTAAGTATTACGTTCGCAGTGTTTTCTGGAATGAAATAATTACAAAAACAATATTGGTACAATTGTTTAATATGATTGATTTTTGAAATATCGGCACCGACCATACAATTGGTTGGTAACGAAATGTACATGAATAATAACATTATGTGTGTGCAGTCTTTAATTATTTTTATACAGAAATTATAGTTGCTTGGTTGATTTTTATTTTGCTTTAATTGATGTAAGATGTAACACAAAAACACTTTAATAGTTATTAGTAATTACAAATTCACAAATTAAATTTACTTTTAACTTTTTATGTGATTACTAAGCAATTTTGAAAGTTTACATCTCAGAAGATTGGATACAATATAACGACCTACTATACTAGACAAATAAATGCTCAAACAGCATTTACCAGCTTTTAAACTTATTAATAGTACTCGTATATAATATCTTAAAGCGTTTAACAAGTCATTATTCGATGTGAAGTATTATAGGCGATGCGAAGTGATTTCTACGAATTCAAGTACCTGGCTTTACGAAAATGATACTAGTTCAAAAACTTTCTTTATCACATTTGAAAATGTATAGTTCCAGTTGCTGTAAAATTTAAATTGATTGTATATATTTCAAAGGATATAACTTTTGTAATTTAAATGAAGCATGTTTTTTTTTCTTGAAAAATCACGCGCTCCTCAGAAATCGTTGCGTACTTTATTTCTATAAAACGCTTTTGTAACGAGTTGGACGCCATTTTATTTTAGGCCACTTACTAGATATACAGATTTTTAAAGCTTGAGGTCATATCAGTTATTGTAATTTTTTAGCATATTTTATTTATTTTTTATTCTGATCTGTTAATATAATAATATAAATGATAACAATCTCAACCATCGCATTAAACACATTAAATATATTATATTATTATACTACTAATATGTGTTCCTCGGTCACTGAATCCTGAAGGAATGGACAATATTTCAATTAAATGTATTTTGAATATGTTCAAAATACAAAATAAATAATAGATTATTCAAAATGTTTCCCGTTTAAATTTTGGCGCTCAGTTACTAAATATTAACGAGCTAAACATTCGTATTGTCATCATAAACTTTACTGTAACCAGTTGGTATACCGTAAAATATAGATTATAAACGTTATAGTTTCGATTATCTTTGTCACGTTTTTATATAAAAACGACCAACGAGGATTAGTGATACAGTATTTGAAAAAAATGTATATCTAAAGAGATCAATGTTTTTGAAATTACGAGTAGTAATTAATTGCCTATTTAACTTTACAAGTATTTATATGTTTACCATGAAACATGAAAATTAGCTCATCCTGTACATTGTTGCTTGTGAAATGTGGACACCCATGAGTTTAACCCTTCATTAACTTTGTAAAATGTAAACTGCACAAGTTTTTAACACAGTTATTTAAGTTTTCCTGATTAAATATAAAATTCACGTTTAAAAAAGTATCAAATCATAATAACTATTTCATTTTATCCGATGATAACAATATTATATTAAGAACATAAACAAGGTATTTCATGTGTCACTATATTTAACATTGATATGTTTGAAAATAAAAATAAGTAATACAAAATAACCAATGACTCGATAGATCTAATTAAATCTATTGATTACATTTTTTTTTTAATCAGTTAAAAGTTGAGGATTTACAATTTGTCCGTTTTGGGTCTTTGATTTTATTTAGTAGAAAGTTGTAAAACTCGACTTAGTCCGGAAAAAAATTAACAAATATAAAATACTATTCTATTAAGAAGTGTTTCAGTTTTAGTCCATCAAAGTTTAAGTGTATTTTAGATCACTGGCAATTCGAAGTCAGTGTACCCATAACTCTGTAAAATAATTAGACCTAAAGAATCAATAACAAGCCGTGTATTGGATTTAGTACTTAATTTTAAATTAATATAAATTACTCTCTTAACTTTTCTTCTACCTTTAAAAATAATCTATGAGATTTTCATCGACATAAATCAAGTAGTTTTTTTTTAATGTATATGCTTTAAACATACATTTGGTTAAAAAATATAGTTTTTTTAGTCGAAGCCGTGTAAGCGAGAAAATTTGATGCATAACCTCTTCTGCCCGAGTAACCAATGGCAATATTTTGAAGAAAAAAAACAATAATTTCTACTACATATCACTATTATAATCTACAAAACATTTGTAAATAAAAAGAAAATATCAATAAAACTTCCACCGATAATCTCCAAAGAGATTTTGTGAGGATCTTTCTAATGGACTTTTTTTCCTTAGACAAACTGAAATAACCCAAAAACTTCTCATACACATTTTTACTCTAAAAAGTCAATTTATTCAAAAAAAATATTCACTGAACAATATACAGTTCAAAAGAGGTTCTCACTTGAAAAACAGATCTACGTATCTCCATAGGACACTCTTTGAATAGAACAAAAAATCTCAAGAATTTGAAAAAATGGTTACTAACTACTATATTTAAAAATTCAAATCAGAGATTATAAAAACAATTATTATTAAAAGCATATAAAGTATTTATCAACATTTATATATTTTTTTTTTAAGCAAAAACTTGCAATAATCTTAAACTTAAAAAGTATTTCATATTTACTCAATGTAATTTATATTTGAAGTACACAAAGTGATGTAATTTACTCATTCTTGTCGCATATCAAAGAATTATATGATTAATTTGTTTGATGGTTAGAATTATCACATAAAAATTGCTTTTGCAATAATCAATTGAACGTAATAGAAAAATTTGTTTCAAAACAAATAATTTACTTCGAGTCAAACTACTAAATTGTTTACAAGTTATACGTATATTTAAAAATTGTTCTCGTCAAAATAACATTATGGTTCTCGTTACTTTTTACTCACCATATTGTGCAAGATAATATTTAGATAATTCGTTTTAAAAGATAAAGACAGCACCTACAAACACCAATATATTTATGCATTCTATAGAGTTCAGACCAACAGACGTATTTTTTTTTTAAATTTATCTGTTAGATCTATATAAGTAAATACATTTTGTATTATACAGTACACTTTAGAATCAGATTACTACATTATGTATGTATGTATGTATGTATGTATATATTGTATTGTATTCGTTGCGTCTCTTAAGATAATAAGCTAAAAAAAAGAAAAATACTATTTCGTCGCATAAATATTTTCTTTTGAGAATATTAAGGGATGGTAAACGCTGCTCATTCAAAAATGTCGTTACCAGTGACCTTTGAAAAATCCGTAGTTTTATGTTCACTTTAGATTTCATTACTTAGTCTATACAGTGCACGTTAAATATTTAACACCGTATCTCGAACACTCTGTATACACCCCCATTCACGCGACTCTACAACGACATTATTATATCACGTGCCAGCCAAACATACTAGGTAGTACTGCTGATGATTCGCTTACCGCAACTTTACGGTAAATTCACTCTGTAGTCTAGACGGTGGGAAATGAATGTTAATGACTAACCTTATTATCGTTCTTCGTACTTGAGTAAGTCAAACCATCATGAATTAACATTGGGAAAAGGGCCACAGAGGTTTGAAAGAGAATCGAAACAACAATATAACACTATAAAAAAACACACCCTCAGAACTTCTAGCTAAATGACATAATAGATGCAAGTCAGTTTAGTCATCCACCTCTTGGATATTTCATCTGAAAACAACGTTTGTTTTGGTTGCAAAGACCAACGAGAGACGATATAAGTCGAGTTTATGGATTGTATAATATATATATATACAATAAGTAAATTACGATCTATTTTATGTTAGAAACCTTGTAATTTCAAATAATAATAAAGTTTTTTAACCCTAGATTACTAACCTTATTTATTTGCCTTTATTTCTAACCATTCGTCAATATGACGAATACTATAAATATTATGAACATTTAACCATTTTTAATTGTTTTTTTCAATGAATCAAAAATATAATTTATAAAAACACAATAATTAAACTTTTGGATAACTTTATTGTAAATAATATTAGTAAAAAAAACGTTTTTCCTCATTTTTAAAATGTAAAATCGTTAAACATAAATTATAACTCTATAAAGGTATAAAATAATTATATAAGAGTAGGTAATACCAAGGCTGGGCAAGTTAATGATTTTTTTTAACTCAGTTAAGTTAAGTTAATATGCACCAATTACAAAAAGTTAAAAGTTAAAAGTTAATTTAATAATAGGTTAACTCAGTTAAGTTAAAAGTTAATACACATTTTTTTTAAACTTTTTATTAAGTTAAAAAAAAGTTAATTTTTTTTTTACACATACTTTCTTTTTTTACAAACCCTGAAACCCAAAACTAATTTTTATGACTATATAACAAATGTTTATGCTTTATACAGTATATTATTGTATTTCATTGAAGTTTTCATTTCTAAAAAAAGAACAGTAATTACCTATATATAACAAGTAATAAATACCTAAAAATAATGAATTAATATTATTTAATCAAGCCTTGTAAACAGATACTATTTGTGAGTGATTCAAAATAATTAAATATCTATTTCTACTTCAATATTAGTTGTTACTTAGTACTTACCTTATGCAAATGTCCTTATATATTGATTTAAATTGTTGAATAGGATGAGTAAGTATATTCAATTATTATATTTTAATTATAAACGTGCATACTGTTTATGACGTTCGTGTACAACCACAAGTTCACAACTGAATACTGATAAAATGTCAGGCCCACATCAGTACATCACACAAAATCAAAATATCGATAATTGGTTTTTGTTTATTTTTAGACTTGTTGGATTTATTTTTTCCCGAAATGACGACTTTGGTCGTCGATAACACTAATATACCCGCATGATATAGGTATAGCCATAATGCCATATAATATAGTCATAAAGGGACAATATTATGTCTATATTATATTTATTGTAACTTGATATAATTAATTTAATAATATAAAACCTTTTATTATAAATTATTTTCTGATGTATACCACTATACAGGGTGTTCCTTTAGAGTACAGAGTGATTAGAAAAATATAAAATTTTTTAAAATTAACTTAACTTATTCCATAAAATGAAAATCAACTCGTTAATTTCACGTTAATTAAAAAATAAATTTAATAAGTTAATAGTTAAGTTAATGAATATCCAAAAGTAACTAGTTAAGTTAAAAAGTTAAGATAAAATTAACTTTTTAACTTAACTTTAACTTTTTAACTCGTTAATGCCCAGCCTTGGGTAATACACAGGTTATTTAGCATTACAAATTGGACAAGTTACTATTTGATGTTCTCCACAAATATGTTTTTTACATGTTGCACATTGAGTTTTTGTCATTCGCCTTTTTTTATAGTTACAAAAAGTGCAATGTAATTCTTACACAATCAACGGCTGAACAGTCACTAGTCAAGCTAGATCGCTAAACGTTATCGGGATAGATATAGGACATAATATATGAGAGATACAAGGAGGGTTTAATGATATTAGATAAAATGCCTAAAAATAGCAACAATAAAATTATCAGTGTTCGTCGAATCGACGAATAGTTAGCGATCTAGGGTTAAAAATATTTTATAAGAACATTTTTAAATAAGGGCATGTTAAAATCTAATTATTTTTTTTATTGTATTTATTTTAATAATATGTGATGTATAAACTATAAATTACTATAATTTACCTAACGAAG
This sequence comes from Diuraphis noxia, assembly GCF_037042655.1. Classification (NCBI taxonomy): domain Eukaryota; kingdom Metazoa; phylum Arthropoda; class Insecta; order Hemiptera; family Aphididae; genus Diuraphis; species Diuraphis noxia. Next base: position 72,070,703 of record NW_028301713.1, read on the forward strand.
ATATTGATATTTAAAATTTTTTTGAAAAATCAGCCTTTTGACTTAAATAAGTATTTTTACCATATAAATTTTTCTGAAAATCAAACTTACAAATTGGCTATATTGAATATTTCGAAAAAAAAATTTATCAATTTTTAAGTTTTTTTTTTCAGTATTAAAAAATAAAAAATGTATTCTAAAAATGTAGCGCAAGTGTCTATGGATTATATTTAAAATAAATGTTTAAAAAATATTGATTAGAACAAAAGTTATTTCATTTGTCAGAATGTCAGATCTCTTTGGGACACCCTGTATATATATATATATATATATATATATATATATATACATACACTCAATACTGATATAAGTGCATTACATTTTTTACCGTCTGCATGTGTAAAATAATTTATTTTTAATCAGAAAAACAAAAAGACGTTTAAAAATAATCAATATTAACGTACCGTGCATAGCGTCATTCCTACCACGATTTTATAACATAAATATTGTAAAATATGACGAAGTGTTCAAAAATAAAAAGATTTAACTAATTTTTTTGTTCTTAAAATTACGTATTATCCACTTGTAGGTGCATACATATTATAACTGCAGTGTAATAAATATTTTCACAAAAGTAATTTCAATAGGATATCAAAATTTTAATTTAAAATAGGTATCACAATTACTTTGTAATTAGTGTTATATATTCTAATTCCAAGAAATTATACATCAGGTCCATTTCCTCAGCGCCTTCACCTTTGAATTTAGAGTTGAAACCCATACCAATCGTTTGCATCTCGTTTTTACCTGTTTGTACCTCTAATAACATCGTTTGTATCTCAAATTATTCCAAATTCTAAGACGGGGATGCTACGGAAATGACCACCCCACCTCGGGAATTTTTTTTTGCAAATTTTACAATGGATAAAAAAATCTAAATTGAAATAGAAAATATTGAATATAAAACTTTGGTTGATATAAAATATAAAAAATATATTTTCACTCAAAAATATTAATTGAATAAAACAGTCTTAATTTCTATAAAAATTATAATTTACTTAAAAAATATTAATTTAATTTTTTTTTATTCAATTTATATTTTTATATTTTATATCAACCAAAGTTTTATATTCAATATTTTTTTATTTTAACTTAGATTTTTTTAGCCGAGCTAAAAATATTATTTAACCAAAAAATATTTATTGAATAAAACAACTTTGATAATAGTTGTTGTTTTTTATTGCTAATATACATTGATGACCACAACACATATTCAGCTTTAATCACCCATTCCTTATGTCATATTAAATAATATTAATTTCTCTATCAGTTAAGATTAGATTTGGTCACATAGGCGGTATTATACAAAAATGTCCGAGGAAAAATTTCCACGGTAAATATGTCGGAAAAAGAATGTCCGCGGTGAAAATGTCCGAAACCGAAAAGTTGATTGATCGTTATATAATAAAATGGGAACACCCTGTATCACATTAGTTATTCATTTCAAAAAAAAAACCCTGTATGGCTGTACATTTTCTATACTATGACTGTGAATACCTAAAGATATTTATAACTACCTACCTAATTTGTGATTAACATCATGTAACGGTTATTACGATAAGATTATCGAGACAATTTTGTTACAACGTATTATACGTAGGTAACACCTAATTAATACATTTTTTTTTTATATTATTATAGTCAATGCTGTAAATACGCATTTAGTTCTACTATTATTACTGTGCATAATATTATATTTAACCTGTACATATTTTATCCTATTTTTGATCAAAATTTAAAAAAGTATGTGAGGAGTACAACAATAATGAAAAAAGTATTGACAACTTTTTAAAATGTTTATCATTGGCGTTTATAAATTTTAATTAGGTAATATGTGTTTGCGTAAATTATATGATTTTTTTTTTGACAATGTTACCATGGACATTTTTGTTTTTGGACAATTTTACCACTGACATTTTTTTCCGGACATTTTTAACGTGGACATTTTTTCCTCGGTCATTTTACCTAGATTCATAGGTATGTGCTGACTTTAATTACAGATATAGCTTACACAATAAAGTAGCCAAATATAATTTAAACTAGGTATCAAAATTATTATTTATTTGATACACGAATAGACTGTTTTATTGTTACTTCAGTAATATAATAATAAATGTATTTCACATTGATAAAATTTAACATACCCCCTTTTATTTATTTATCGATTTTTAAAATTCTAAGTTACTGTCAGGGACGGATTGGGCCATCGGGAAATCGGGAAATTCCAGATGGGCCGCGTGCTAACTAGTTGACGGGGCCGCTGCATGCGTTACCAAACTACGACTGTAACCTGTCGCAAATTAAATTTTAAAATTTATAGATTTTCATAAATACGATTTTAAATTTTATTCATATCAATTATTGCAAACTAGAAAGCAATAAGTCAATAACCAAAATATGAATAATAAATATTACCAAAGTCTATGACGCATAATATTATTATATTAATTATTATATTGTATAACAGGATAAATTTAACAAAAACTGAATAATAATTTAAAGTTATAGCAATAATTCTAATCAAAAATAAAACAATCTCCGTGAACAGTAAATCTACAAATAATCTGATATTCCGTCTTCGTTTTGTCGCCTGTCAGCGGGTAACGACGACGAATTTTAACAATGCAAGTCGGCATGGAACTGTAGTCTGAACAATAAAAGTGTTTTTATTTTAAATTTAGATTATTTATAATATTGTAATAAGTAGTATCGAATTGATATAATTATAAATATACATATTAGTTTACCATCTAAACATGGGGCCGCTAAAAAGTTATTTTCCCGGGCCGGTCCAAAATTCCAATCCGTCATTACCTATCAGACTTTGAATAAATTATTTGTATTGCATACAATTATAGAATAAACCTCTTAATAATTTTTTTTTATATATAATATTATATTTAATGATAATAATAATAATGAAAATATGAAATGATTGATGATAACTGTAAGTCTATAAGCCTAAACAATATATTTTTTTAGTTCGCCAGCTTTGGCAAATCCACATTTTGATTTTTTCGATTTTAACAAACTCATGTTTAAAGACCGTAAGTATTTTAAAAGAGAGACGAAGTTTAAATTGAAATAATTAAAATTATTTTCGTTTGAACAACCTACCACCTTCTTTAATTCTCGCTGTATGTGCGTCACTGTTGTATCGTATTTGTATATATTTGATAATTACTTACAGGCACTTTGCGAATTAAGTAAGTACAGTTGTTATAATACGTATTTGTTTTCAGTGAGAATGCACGTGTTACACGAATTAAATTGGACAAAATTAGTATACGAACCGCTGCACAAGTTTGAGACACAGATCATATCAACGAAAAACATACAAGGATACGACAGCAAGAATACGGAACAGTGGTCATTAACAGGCGCGCTTTTATACTCGGTCACAGTTATTACAACAATCGGTAAGCGTATACGAACATTAAATGTGTTTCTTGATCGTATATTTTATAAATTATAATTGGTATTTTTAGTATTATTATTCGTTATCGTTACGGAAAAACGATTTTAAATTAAATTAGAAACTGAAAGCTGCACAGACCGCCACGTAGTATGCATTTGATACATCATGGTGAGACGTCTCGAACTTTAATTTTGAATCGATCGTTTTGTGAACTTTATTGTTTAATGCTTTTGATTGAAATTATTTCTATTTATATAAAACAAAGATTGTTTTAAATTTTTCAGTCAAAGTCTATTGCTTAGCTAAGTAAGTTTTGTGTGATCAAAATTTCCCTTTTAAATAAGGAATAAACGAATTATAATGTTTGTAATTACGTATAGAGATGTATTTCAGTAGTTTAAATAAATTACCAAGATAAACAATTAATATTTTAAGGAAATAACATAAATAATTATCAGAATTATGTCATTCAATCACCTAAGTTATACAATTTATAAAATAAAGCAATCAAATTATCAAGCAGCTCTCAGAAATAATAATTATAAATTTAAAATATATAATAATTAATAAGTATTATAGTTATAATATAGCTATTTACAATGATGCAGATACGTTTATTTTATTCATAGAAAAAAAGAGAGGCACAAAATTTAATTTATTTTAATGTTTTTAACTTTTTAAATTATATAATTCTATCTACATTTTATATCGTTTAATGTTTCTAAACTAAAACATTGAACATTATAAAAATATAATGTACTGTAATTAACTTAGTATGTTCAGATTTCCCTAAAATAAATGCGATTAAGATGAACATATTAATATTTAATTGGCTCGTTAATTTATATTATAATAAATAATATTAATGTGTTAATGTGTCGCAATACTTTTTTCGTAACCCATTAATAATACATTTTAGATGCTTTTGTAACTTTGGTTTGAATAGAAAGTATATGCAGTATTATCTAATTTGATTAATTAAGTAGATATGAAGACAAAAAATGATTTGAAAAAATAAAGACAACTTGTAATACTTTATAAGCCACTGTTTTGTATTAACTGCAACAAAGGGGCGTTTGTAATTTAATTAAAAACAATAAAATATTAATAATGCAACTTAAGATTTTTAACGATATTGAATAAAAAATGACATGGTATAATACTAATATAAATAGTGATGAAACAATCAATTATTTAATTCATCCGAATTACAAGATAACCTACTAAACTTCTTACAAAAGATACCTAAAATAAAATATTTCTATAACACTATATACTATTATATTACGATACTTCTATTGTTATCTTAATAATATACAATTTTTATATAACTTATAAGGAGTAAGAATATGATAATTTTAATTTAATACATAAAATGAACGACCAGATATTAATATATAAAGGGTTTAAGTATCTTATCCTCGTCGTTTCCACTGAAATTAATTTAGCAAATAACTGCAAACTATAAATGATAATATATTCATATCATTAAATATAGTTACTAATAAACTCTTTAGTATAGTTCTATAAAAATAAAAATAATATAATATTTACAAAAGCATTAAGTCTTTAAAAATGGCTTAAAAAAAAAACATCGTGCAATTAAAGGAAATGTAGGTAGGTACATAAATAAAATAAAACAATTTAATATGACAACGAATTCGAAAATGATAAACTTTCAAAGTATTTCCTAAATTGAATAAAAACTTCATCCATAAAATCTAAAGGTTGTTTACTTTTAAACATATGTCTTAATTTTTTCATCGCTTATTTTAATGTTTAAATAGTTATTGAAACTATATAAAAGATAAATACATAAATGTTGTGTTTATCTTTATCCACCTTATAAATTCAACTTCTTGACATGAAAAGAAAACTATTTGTTATCAAATAAAACTCAACATAACACAAAAGAACATGCAAAAAACCCAAACATATAGAAAGACCATACCAAAATATTAAAAACACAAAATATATGTGTTCTCAATTATTTCACATACCACTTCACTGATTTTATAATAACTGTAAATATACATTTATTTATCTACATTATTATTCCTATTTATTGAGTTGTCAAGCGCATTACGTGATTTTACCGTCCACGATACATTTACACTGTTCTACTTGTCTTATCTTCTAGTCTAGTACCTATGTGGTCATAATTTACTATTCAAAATAATTATTATAACAGTAAACATTTGATATCAATTTAAAAAAAATACCAAATATTTAAATATCAAATAATATTTTGTATCATAATTAGGTATATTCTAACATTTTTTAATTTATTTAACGATTACAATAATTTAAATTTCATATTCCAAAATAGAATATTTTTTTAATGAATTAGATATTTGACGATTTAATTTCAAACGATAAGTCTATAAGTTATGAATTAATGATAAGATATTTGACGTTTTTATAAGTGGAGTACCAACATTTTGAGTGGTACATAATATGTGCTATAATACTCTGATTATATACATTTCAAATTCTTAAACTACGTGTGTAATAAATGTCTTGTTTAAAATTGGATTTTCACCACATCAAAGTTATTAGAAAAATATTTTACCTCGGAATATGAAATTAAAAATCCTTTTTCCGAGGAAAAATTATTGCAATTAACCATAGATTATTATTATTTTACCTACTTATATTAAATATTATTGAGACTAAAATTCGCTTTTTAAGCATTTGTTATGTTTCTTTATTTTTCAACTAAATGAAATATTTTCTATTAGATTCTGATAATTGTTTTATCTTTTTGTTGATAAAGATACGTTTGACATGATAAGAGTTGGTTGTATTTTTATTTAAAACCGTTTTTTTTATATTAAAATATAAATGGAAACAAATTTCGAATGTTGTTTATGAACTTTCCATAAATTACCTTTCTATAAATTACCTTTCTATAAATTACCTTTCTATAAATTACCTTTCTTACGCTCCAAAAATATTCATCAATAGAGATTATAGCTTAACATTAAGCATTCATAAATAAATAGATGAGTTTTACGTTCAATACTAATTACAATTCTCAAAAATATTAATATTTATTAGTGCTAAAATAATGATAGTTTGGAAGGAAAATTTAAATTGGAAAGTAATTATTTGAATTATTACTTTTAATCAAATGTTTAAGGAATTTGTAAAGATTAAAAATAGCACTTTATTTCTTACCAATAAAATAATCCATAAAAAAGGTGTTTAAATGTTTGGAATAATTCATTCATTTACATTTTTTCCCATTATAGTAATTAATATTATTTTTTAAAAACTAAATCTTGAAAATTTGTTCGATTGTATACAAACATAATATTATTATGTTTGTGATATAATGTTTAGAATACCGAGTGATTAATTTTACAGTAAACATGCAGAATCTCTGTATGTAGTTAAATTAATGATTTTAAAAATATTTTTTTTTATGTAATTATTTATATGTCATTATACTCTTAATTTCTTAATGATTGTAAATAAGCGATAAAATTGGTTTATTTGAATAATTTGGATTTATTGGATTATAATTTGGAATTATTATGTATTTATAACACAGAATTACTTTCGTTTAATTACTTTTTTTTAAATAAAAAAAAACTTTTTTTCAAAAAAATTTTTATAATAAGAAAGTTATGTGTACAAAACATTTTCTAGATGATGGGTGTTTACTGCTATACTTACATTTTTATGTGAAATTGTGAAATACGTATCTCGATGATAAAGATATAGTAGTGCAAGAATCAATATTGAACATTGTTTTTTATTTAATTTTTCAAAATATTATGTTAACCTGAATGGTTTATAAAACGTAGTTGTCTCTAAAATTCTTTTAATCGATTTTTTATGAGTATATTTATTCATATAACGAGTGTATTTTTTTCAGGATACGGCAATTTGGCACCAAAAACACCAGAAGGCAAAATCGTTACTATGATCTACGCGTTATTCGGCGTACCGCTAATGTTGCTGTGCATATCCAATCTGGGGTCCCTATTGGCCGGCACTTTTCAGTTTGCGTACTCCCATTCGTGCTGTTTCTCCAAGAGGAAATCGGGTAAGGGAAAAATTGCATTTAAAAAAAAATTATAATAAAAAAAAAAGTTCCATTCGTTATATAGGGTCTAAAACGTAATATTATCATATTATCTGCGACGTACACCTCTATATACACGTTTAGTATATTGTGCTTGATTCTACAAAAATCACGGATATCACGTATGGGTATAATGAAATTCCGCTTCGACTTGATTGAATACCGAGACGGTTTTATATAACTTTGTACATGCCCACACGCACACACATATTATGTTATATGATTATGCACACATACGTGTGTAACACGTATATTATATAGGTATACGATTTGTGTTCATTATCAACTGTAATATCGTTAATGGGTTTTCATCTTTTAGCTCCTCCCCCCGCGAAAATCGAGCAAAGTTTTTTTTTTCTGTGTAAATGCCGCACAAGTATATTATTATATTATACCAAACCCATATAGGTGTGTAGTAGGTGAATGTGAAAATCTAATTTCGAGACTAAAACATATTTTTCCTCTAGATAATATTACTCTGACCTTTTCGCGTTCCCGTACACTGTATTATAATATAATAATATATAACTAGGTACTGCTTTATGGAAGATTACTTAAAGAAAATTTCATGGTAGGTACGCCAAAGGTTTTTTTTTATGACTATATAGGTATACTTGTGTGTGTGTGTTTGTTCAAAATATTATGCAAATTAATATTCTATTGTTAACACAAGGTATTAAATAACCTGAACGAAAAAATGGCTCGTCTAAAATATATTATCTCAGTGTATAATGGACTGAGGTATTTTTTCTGAGTCGATGACGAACCCATAATATTCCATACCCATAGCGTGGTGATATTTATTTACCATGATTGGATATCAACGCAAACCTAACACAAAATAAAATTTTTCTCCAAAGGAAATTTTTCTAAATTGTATTGTTGATACTGTTCTTTTTACTACTTCAAGTGAAATTTATTATCACCAATAAATAGTAATGTGAAATCACAGAAATTTAACAATCAAAAAATTTGTAATCAGGCATTTTTGAAATTTAAAAATTTAATTTTACTTTTTATTTTTAATAAAAACCTTAGATTTTTACTTAAAGTGTGTAAAAATTAGAAATTTCATTAGATTTTTAAAAATATTATATAGCATTAAAAATACATATGCTATAAACGTTTTATTAATTTAAATATTCTGCTTTTAAACATAACTAATAACTACGGAGGTAATAAGATTTAATTTTCCGGTAGTATAGCATTTACAGTACTACTATTTTATCACAAAAAAATAAACAAACATTTTTCTAGGTAATTTCTCTTGGAACATTTCTTCTTGAATAATCTGTCATGTATTCATTATTTTTATATCAAATTTGTCTGGCATTTAAACTTAAAGATCGATATGCCAGATATTAAGGTATTGAAGGTTAATCGAGGGTTAATTATGAAAACAGTGGCGTTCAAATGTATTGGTGGATGAAGACCTTTTTTAATGTTTAATACCTGGTAACCTCCCTCTATGACCGCCACTGTTTGAATATATTACAATACGTGTTTGTCATTCGGTTACACATCAAAATTACAACAATCAATTGTATTTCATTCAGTACTTCATGTAACCGTTATTTTGCTTTATTATTATTTTTATTTTTCAACCTAAGCATTCTATCGAGATTCTAAGAATTTAAAAACAGTCAGTACCATAAAAAAAAAACTCTAAAGATTAGGTTAATGTTGTTTACTTAGGGTCAGATGAAATGTTTTACGAAGTTGAAAACATTTTAATCTATTCAACTTTGTCTGAGTTTGATTTGGATTTCATAAAAAAAATCTTTGAAAAACACTTTTATAAATAATTATAATTCTGTTGCGTAGTAGTATTAATAAACTTATCAATGAAGTGCTTGTTTAAATAATGAAATTCAAAGTTTTCTTTGTGAGCTTTGTAAATAATTATTTATAGAAGTTTGGTTTGAGTTGCATAGTTTACAATAGTATTTTAACTGAACAAATAAATATTTTACAACTACTATAGAACTAAAGTATTTATTTTTTATTCTTCGTAGAAATTAAATTACCAAGTTCCTATAGTTATGGAAATTTCGATAAATATTTAAAAAGTACTAATGCAGTTTTGTTCTTAATGTAAGGTCAATGATAAATCATCGTATTCTAAAAATATATTTAGATAACAATACATTTAAGTTCCGTTTATTTCATTACTTTCTAACGAGATAATGAATAACAATATCATTCTACACATCAAAATTGACAAATATTTCGGAAGTAGGCTTATTATTTTTACGACAATAATAAAATTCTATGAAAGGTACTTACTACAATATTCACCCTTAAACACTGTTAAGTGATAAAAATATAGAACTTTATCAAACGCTTTATTTAACAATAAGCAATGTTTTTTTTTTTTATTAATTAACCCGTGGCAACATAGACCATTAGATGTGGGGAAGGTACTGTAGGCTTTTGGGTTGAGTAGGCTTTTGGGTTGAGTAGGTTTGTTGGTACACGTGTATGGTTTTTGGCAGAATTTGAACTGGCCAGAAAGCGATGCCGCCCATGACCAGGATTTGAATCAATGACGGTGCGCGTCGCAACCAACGCCTAAATCCACCAGGCCACTACATCCATTAATCCTCATACAATTAGCCGTATTGAGAGTTTGATTGGTGTCGTCTCTTTAGAGCTTGTCAATTGTCAATTTGGTGCATATCAATAGACGTGGAAAGTATATAAAATGTTTCAAGTTTTAATTCTGTGAAGCTGTAAAATATAACATTGAGCGTTGACCAAATAAATTTGAGGTTTTGGCGAGACAAAATATTTCCTCTTTTGGTTAGCGTTATCACCTGTGTTTCAGTCGTAAATTTGAATAGAAATCTTAGTGGTGAGTAATTGTGGAATGAAAATTTCTGGCAAAGCGCCACTTCAAAAGGCACGCAAAAATTAGACGATAAAAAAAAACAAACAAAAGTTTTCGGCAGCGCATAAATAATTAATCCAATTAGGACGACAGTATTCGTCTACCACGATACCAGTAACACTAACCATGATTTATATACATTTCGATTTCTATAGTTTATTAGCCCTTTTTTTCTTTTGGAAGACACCTGGTAATTTTTTACTATAAAAAGTTTATTATCTCTGCCCACCCAAGTTGTGTATTTCAATCTTCTAGTGGCTTCATAATAAAATAAATAATCTTATTCTGAAAATTATGAGGTGTTGACAAATATATATATATATATATATATATAAATAAAAGTTACTCCCTCGCTGCTGTTTGAAAACTGAATTATTTTTTTAGTATAATAAAATTCATTTCACTTTGTGCAATAAATAACGTCGTGCGAAGAGTATCTGTCAAGTCTCAGTTTTTTACTATTATTTTTATTTATGCTAAAACGTTCAACTCTTATTTGCTCTTAATATAGCTATTTTTTTTATTTTTTTTTCTAAGGATATAAAGATGTGTATATTATGCATAAACCCAAAATTGTAATGTAATTTTTTATGCAAAACAAAATATAATTAGGTACCAACAAACTGTCTATGATATTTTTTATTTTGTTCAGTCAAATATAAGTTATAGATTCTGTTAAGAGGACGCTACACCCGCATACGTTGTCTCCGTCTTACAAGTGCGTAATATAGCAAATTTTATGCTCAGCAGATCACGTTTAGCTCCGTTAGTTTAAAATTTAGAGTAAATTGGCCTCTTACAAAAATTAAAGGTAACATTATTATCGAGGGCATGACGTAGGCTTTTTATTATATTTTAATTTTAAAGTGAGTTATGTGTATTTTAAGATATACAAACAATTTAAAATTTTAAAATACACATAACTCACTTTAAAATTAAAATATAATAAAAATCCTACGTCATGCCCTCGATAATAATGTTACCTTTAATTTTTGTAAGAAGTCAATTTACTCTAAATGTTAAACTAACGGAGCTAAACGTGATGTGCTGAGCATAAAATTTGCTATGTTACGCACTTGTAAGACGGAGACAACGTATGCGGGTGTAGCGTCCTCTTAAGTTTACCGTATAACATAAATGTTATTTAATATTTTACTAAATAAAAAACAAATATAAGTACTATGCTATATTTTAAGTTTTATGTAGTTCAAACAAATATTCTACAGCTCGGTTGCCTTATATTTTATGATTATTTTGTTGATATAGTTTTTAAACTAATAATAAATCAAAAATTATCTATACTTAAAAGTGATATTTTATACTATTTAATCGAAAATTTATTACACTCAGATATTCTATTGAAATTATGATATTGCATGTGATTATTTATACAATGTTATCTTAGAAATGAATCGTAATAGGATGTAATTATTATGATTGTAGTCAGCTGTTAAATATGATATGTACCTACTAGTTTAAAATACATTTAACAAAATACTTAGGAAGGACAAAAAATACTTTATATTAATATAAACAGTAAATACTATTACATTTAATATAATATTGTTAAGCAACCAAAACCATACGTCTTTTCACGTCATAATACTACTCAGGTATTATGGCTATACACGGCTGGACCTAATAAAATGTAAATGATTAATATGTAGAGTTATTAAGATCGACTGCATTTTTTAATTTCTCTTGGTACATATTTTAATATTTTTACTCATAATCCTATCCACGAAAACTTTTTTTCGATAACATATTAGCTTCAAACTAAATCAAAATCGTTGGATTAATATTATTTATAATTTATTATAAATTACGCCACAAGACATAATATTATTAAATCAATAGAAAATGTATATAAACTATAAATAGTTAAGTAGTATAAGAGTGATCTGAAGTGATCAAATTGTTATAACTATATAAAACATAAGCAAAGAAAAAAGTTTACCCATTAAAATGTTTTGATTGTTTTAATGAAAAGGTGTTGTAAAATAAAGTTATCGACTTATGGTTTTATAGAAGCTTAAAATTTGAAAATGTGAATATACATATAAAAAATAATATATAAAATTGTATACAAGTATACAACTACCTAACTATTTGATTTTAATATTAACTTTTCATCATGTTTTTTTTTTTAATTATTTTAATAAACGTTTAAAAATCATTAAATTTTTTTCAATAAGCGATTTAAGTAAATTTCAAACTAAAATAATTTTAAAGATCTATGAATTTATACTCTGATATCATATAAAAAATGCATTCATTGCTCTTCTCAAAAACTAAAATATAGAAGTTTATATGATGTAATATTCATAATAATAATATTTGTGACAAATATTCTTGGAAAATTATTTTGAGTGGTCTTTAAGAGTTTTCCTATTTATAGGTTATAAGTTTATCATAAAAAACCTAATCAATAAATAACAAAAGGTTCATTATTTAGTGAAAATAGTTTAAATTAAAGTTTTTATTAATTTTAAATTTTGGTAACTCATACTTTGGTTGCCTCGGTTATTAACCATTTTTAATCATATAGATTTTATTTTATTTTTAAAAGCTTTTGGGGTTTAGAGTGCAATGTTTTTCTCCAATTTTTTTAATACAAATTAAGTGAAAACTGGGATACGTCACACCTTTCCTGAAAATGTTAATCTTTCATGTTTCATGTACGCAGTTAAGTACTTAAATAAGAATCGATGAATTTATAATTCATTCGAATTAACCTTCAATAATTACTTCTATGTATTATTCACAGCCATGGCACTGAGTCATCTTTTTTCCATATCCTCTAACTTCTTGATTCCTCTTCTTCATCACGCAAACGTAATTTTTCCTCTCCACCGTTCACAGTGTATTATCAGCCAATAAAAAATTACTAGCCAATTATTCTCAACTAGGTATAACTCTAACAGTTTAACTACTATATATTTGATCTGATATCCTTGAATATTTGGTTTTACATAATATTAGTCAAGGTCATAGTTTGTCATAGTCCTAAACTAATTCTAAGTTGTTAATATGATACTTACAGAGTTAAAATAATAATGACTGTTTGAATAGTTTTTAAGCACTGATTTGCGTTGTAACAAATTCCCTGTATACTTAATATAAACATCACACTTTATGAAGTTTAAATCAATACAAAATAATATAACAGCCTACGCATTTTATTTTCATAAAACATAATGAATGTCTTTAAAAGTTTTTTTCTCAAAAATATTTGTAGTCAAAGAACATTGTTGCTGATTTCTGAACAACATTATTGTCATTATTATTTTTATCCCATTAAATAATAATAACGACAATAGTACAACTCCAATATATATATGAAGGCACCTTTGATGCGTTTAGTTTATTTTTCAATGACGACTTAAATCATTTTTTTGTCTTCAGTGGTTTATACTTACATCGTCTACAACATAATAACGTGTTTAACTTAAATGTTTTTTATCCCAAGAATGTTCATTCATGATTAACCATGATCTTTGGGTTGCAATACCATTTGCAGTACATAACTATATAATACCACATACCTTCGCATTTATATTCTATATACTGTTTGCTGTCTACTAGAAAAAAATAAACTTTGTAACTTAATTTATTACAATATTATCAAATTTTATTACTATTGGACCATCTGCAATTGCCAATTAGATTCAATTCGAATACTTTTATCAAGATTTGAGTATTTTGTGCGCGTTCGTTGTAGCGTTTTTGATTATGCTAATTTAATTTTTGTTTTCTCATAATCATTTTATTTTCATTAAAATAATATCTCAATATGTTCACTATACACAATGTAAGTATAAAAAGTTTGAATAAAATCTATTTCTTCGGTGATCCTACGATATTGTTTTCTAAATCAAATTTAAACAATTCTCATCTCACAATGATTATTTTATAAAAACACAATACCTAAGTAATGAAATACAAAAAAATCATATTAAGTTATAAAACTATATATAATCAGTGACGTAATTATGGGAGGGGGATACGAAAATATATTATTCCTCGGAGGCCCCTTTTCTTAAATAACCATCATCATGAAATTCCCATAAACACTTGGCTGTAGAAGATTTTAAAATTTTAAAATAAGAAATAAAAATTCATTGACATTATCATAGTTGAGATTTTATTTTTTAACTAGTTTAAAACAACGATACCTCTCAACAATTATAATATATGACAAGAAAATTGTATGGCTCATAATTTTTTAAACATTTTTTATTGAAAATTACGAAAAAGACAATCTATACACATATTTTTTACAATAAGTCATTGCGATAACGATAATATATAATATAAAAAATTAAATGAGTCACTTGATTGGGGAAACCACTCACTGTAATGCCTCTTGAAAAAATTTCTTATATTGAATTATTTTTGTATTGTACGGCTCATAGCTAAAACATAATTTTGTAAACTTATATTATACCATCATTCACCTCATTCAATTTATAATACTAAATTAATGTAAGACTATGATCTATGAAATTCAATTGCTAAGGACGTGGGGGGGATAATAGGGGTTTTTACCCCCCCCCTCTCCTAGGACGATAGTATTAACTTATATCTCACCTCAGAATCAATTCCAAATTACAACACTATAATATAGTGACTATATACAACAAATAAGTTACGTAAAATATGATAATTTTTTATGCACTTTTATATATTTATAAATTAGATACCTAGGTAAAGTGTATAATAATATAATACTATTTTATCTACTTATTATTTACAGATTTTCCATGTTTTCATTATACAATATACATATTAAATTATACAAGATTAAGTTATACTCCAAACAGTCCAAACGAGAGAATAATGCATAAGATAACAACATTTACGTACCTAGTAGAGAAAAAAAATACACTTATGTTAATAAGCTTTAGAATAAATTTGTATCCTAAGAAAATACTCACAGTAATAAATATTTTATTTAATCCTTCTTATCTTTGTAGATATTGTATGTTTCTATAATGATACTAATAAAAAAGTTATTACTTCTTATTATGTACTTAAATTAGAAGTGTAGCTACTTGGCACATTATATTTACAAATATTTTTTTTATTATTCATAAAAATTCAATCTTTTTCAAAATAAAAACAATTACCTTTTAGTTCATATAAATATTGCACTATACTCGTGTACTATCTTGTTTTAGATTCTGAACGAAGTGATGAAAGTATTGATTTTACAATGATGTGTGTGTTTTTTTTTTTTTTTTTGTGTCTGTGTACAGCATAACTAGTCGAAATAATGCTTTGATTTTAAACTTTGGGGGTGGTTTCCGATGTAAAATTGAAGATCCTTGGTGCATTATAGAGGTCAAAAGAAAACATTTTCCAACAGTTTTCAAAAAAATCGAGAAAAACAAAAAAAAAAATGACAGAAAAACGGGAATTTTTACGCAAAACCAGTTTTCGACCAAATCGATATTTTTATATGGTTGTAATTCAAAAACTAATCACTGTAAATACTTGAAATTTTCACCAAATGTTAATGATAGTGATATCTATATACAGTGTAATTTTCAAAAATTTTCGACTTTTTTTGAGTTATTTATAGACCACTGAAAGTTTCAATTTTTCTGAAAATTTTTTTTTGAAGTGTCGATAAAATTTTTATGGCCCTATCAAAATACTTGAAAATTTAATACAAAGTTCCTTATAAGTTATTATTAGCATTTGAAGTTCAAATATTGACTTAATACGTAAAAATTACGGCAATTTTCAAATTATCTTAGATAGAAATTCATAAAAGTTTTTCTTTTTAGATCAAAGATTTGAAAATTAAATACAAGGCTCATAATATATTTTTACAATAGCAGTTGAAAAATAAAATAAATGTATAGCCACAATTTTTTTTTTACATGTATTCAAATTTTAATTTTGACAACATACGTAAAAATCACAAAAATTCGTAAATTATTTTATCCCAGAAATTCATAAAAAATTTTCCTTTTATACCTAAGATTTGAAAATTTAATACAAGGCTCCTAAAATATTTTTACAATGGCATTTGAAAAATAAAAGAAATAAATAGTCACAAATTTTTTTTATCAGCATTTACAGTTCAAATTTTGATTAAATACATAAAAATTACGGCAATGTTCAAATTATCTTAGATCGAAATTCATAAAAGTTTTTCTTTTATACCTAAGATTTAAAATTTAATACAAGGCTCCTAAAATATTTTTACAATAGCAGTTGAAAAATACAATAAATGTATAGTCACATTTTTTTTTACAGGCATTTTAATTTTAATTTTGACAACATACGTAAAAATCACGAAAATTCGCAAATTATTATAAGTTAGAAATTCATAAAAAATTTTCTTTTTAAATCTAAGATTTGAAAATTTAATACAAGATTCCTTACAAATTTTTCAATCTTTATCACAAAAAGAATGTCCATCGGAAATTCAAATTAAATTTTTATTAGCATTTGAATTTCAAATATTGACAAAAATTCGTCAAAATCATGAATATTTGCAAATTATTTTGTAGTTCAAAATTCATAAATAATATTGTTTGTATTTATATCTAAGGTTATAAAATTTAACACCAAGACTTAGTGTTCCATAAGTTTTGCTTCAAATAGCTATAGAGAAAATTTGAAGCGTCATTATAGGAAAAATGGTTTGAGCGTTTGAGTTTTAAATTTTTATGAAATCGCGTAATGATAACGATTTATCCTCAAACTAGGTATTCGTATATATAAGGTATTATGAATTATGATTACTACATGATAACTACACTAATTGATTAACCATGCCTTATGCAAAATGCGTCTTAATTGAAAAATAAAATATTTGTTTCAAAATAGAATATATGACAATATTTAAATATAATATATCCTAGACTGACAAATCATCTCCGTTCAGAATCGTTTTTCGTATACAATGATACCTATCATTGCATTCAAATTTAATCCCATCCTTTACAGTAACCTACTGTACAGCAGAGTGACATCTACGACTTACCCGTTTTTTTTTTATAAAGTTATTATTTTTATTAATTTTTTTTCAATGAACCACTCAAACTTGGCTACTACATAAGGTTGCATAATTTGCATAATGTTCATTAATATAATTATAAACTACTCTATAATTATTTCCTTTTAAATCAAAGGTTGAATTAAAATATAATAATTATTAATATAGATCGTCTGTTATAGCCATAGAGTAATATAAAGGCGGCGTTACCTATCACATTAGAAGTTAAACTGTCGGTCATTCACCCCGAAAATGAAAAGTCTTACATTGATATTATTTTCCGTTAGACCGCGCTGCACTTCAACAAATATTGATATCATAATGATAACCATTTTGGCGCAACTATGGTGCTAAAATTAACTTCATTAAAATATATTTAGTCTATGTAGACTGTAGACGGCGTGGTGAGCGGAAAAAATGACCACGGAAAAAAACCCAAAAAATATCCAACGGAAAAAAACCCAAAAATTAAAAAAAAACCCACGAAAATAAAAGTGTGTTTTATATTATTTTGTTGATTGTTGATTATACTTTTAATTAACTCATATATTAAAATACAATCTCATAGTTATTTACTTTGCTATAAAACAGTACATATTCAAAATATAAATATAATAATTAACAAAAGTCATAATTGATGATATCATCACAATATTACAGATAATAATACAGATAATTGGGTGTATTGTAATTCCCTTGTATAAAACTATTATAATATATATATATATATATATATATATATACTTGAACAAATAATAAATACTCGTATTATTTTCCAAACTTATATTTATTATATTATATAATTCCCTGAAGTGCCTTCGCTGGTTGGTTCTTCTCTCAAGATACTACATGTATAATAATTTAGAAAAAAAACATAATTTATACTTATTGCACTTTTTTTATGTACAGATTGTATAAACTCTAGATTAAAAATAAAAATAATATTATATTAATTATTATTATATTATATTATATATAATTATATTAAATATGTATTAATATTTGTTTTAATTTTAATATTTTCGGAGGGTTTTTTTTCTGTGGGTTTTTTTCCATGGGATTTTTCCCGTGGGTTTTTTTCCGTGTGCATTTATCCCGCGATTCAGACGGTGTATACTGTGTTTTCACAAGTCTTTTACGTTATATTAAATTATATTTTAGTTTTCGTATTCTTTTGAATTTAATTTAAATTTCTGATAAAATGCCTAGTTGTTTTATATGTAGCAGTCTAGAACTTCTACTTTAAAATTGCAGAATATTACGTTCCATAAGTAAGTACCTCTTTAATTTTTAACTAAACAGTTACCTATTCTTTATTCAATTAAAATAGGTGGCCAGATTTGTAAATGGCTGAATATATACTGAGAAAATTTTGAAATGTTATTTAGGTTTCCTAGTTTTCCTACTAATCAGACAATAAGAGAAAAATGGTATGATTTGTCACTGAAAATGGTTTAAAGGTAGATACTATAAATAACAATAGTATATTGTGTTCAAGTCACTTTGATGCATCTTTGTTCCTTGTACATAAAACACTAGACATCTATGCAAAAATGCTGTTCCTAATATCATAATATCCAGAGTGATAAACGTAAGTTTTTAATAGCATTGAATAATAAAAGTAATTTATGTATAATAATATTACATAAATACTTAATTAAAATAAAAGTATATAAAATTTGAGTAAAATAAATTTTTAACATGTTAAACATTATGTTCTATTTTATTTCAGCAAAAAATGTCAATCCTGAAATATTTAAAACTGGTCAGTCAAGCTCTTTTTTTCTTGAAGCATTGTCAGATGTATTAGATGAAAATCCTCCAGCAGTACAAGTAATTTTACTTATAATTGTATTATATGTATTGTGTTTTGACAATATTTTATTGATTTTGTGGTATATTAATGTAGTCATTCAAATTTAATTTTGGGTTACCTACTAATGAGATTTGCAGTGAAAAACTATCGATATCAGCTGAACAATCATTATAGTTAGATGTTTTTATGCAGCTAAATACAACTAATCTCAATTCTACATAAAATGTACGTATAAAAAACCTATTGTAGTAGATGGAAATTATATATGTTGTGAAAGAGTGTCAGTATTAGATGAAAATTCTCCAGTAAAAGTAATTATACTTATAATTATATTACTTGCATAGTGTTTTAACAAGATTTTAATGTGATATATTGATATAATCATTTTAGTTTGATTCTAGTGGCCTACTTACGACATTGGACATAAATGGCTGTCAATATCTGCTGAAGAACCATTGCAGTTAGATATTACTATGCAGTCAAATACTAACTCTGAAGATTATACGATTCAAGTAAGTTTATTATATCAAATAACTTTTTCATAGTATAGATATCTATTAATAATTAATAACTTAAATTCTGTTTAGAAAAATCGGAAGTCTTGTTACTTAGCTTTTGACCAAGATAAACTAAAACGAAAATGATTGAACGTTTGGAGTTCGCAAATTACGGGATGAAGTTGAAATTAAAAACAAAAAAATGAAAGTTCTATAACAAAACCTGAGACGAGCCAATAAAAAAATTGCATCATTAAAAACAATAGTTTCTCTACTAAGGAAAGAAAACCTTATTAATGATGATACTTCTGATATGCTGTTGGAATCTTTGGTAAACACACAAACTTAATAACTAATTGGTATAAAAAAAAATACTAACCAGAAAGTTCCTAAGAAGTACAGCCCAGCTGTTCGACAGTTTGCTTTGTGTTTAAATTTATTTTCAGCTAAAGCTTACAATTATGTTAGGAAGCAATTCAATACCATTTTTCCACGTGCACGAGCTTTGTCAAATTGGTATTCGCGTGTGATGCTAAGTCCGGGTTTACCAGTGGACACTTGCTTTGAAAGTTAAATTTTCAAAAGTAACTGTAGTCTGTAGTTTGATACTGGATGAAATGACAATAAGGCAGCACATTGAGTTTGATGGTATGAAGTACCATGGTGGAATGGACCTGGGAACTGGTATAGATAATGATAATTTAAAAAAGGCAAAATAATGTCTGGTATTTATGTTAGTGTCCATGAATGAAAATTGGAAGATACCCATTGGATATTTTTTAGTTACTAGTTTAAATGGATCTCAAAAAGCTGAATTAACTAAGCATGCATTAAATCTGTTAAATGATATTTGGGTTTCTGTAAGCTTGACTATGACCGCTGTTCCTCAAATTTAACTATGGCACGGCTTCTAGGTTGTGACTTCAATGTTAACACGTTAAATTCCAAGTTTGATGATATAGCTGTATTTTTAAATCCAGCACACATGATAAAGTTAGCACTTAATGCTTTTAGAGATAAAGATACTTTCCTTTATAGTGATGGTAATTTGATTCATTTTAATTTGGTTAAACGCTTACTTATAATTCAGAAGAAAGAAGGATTTCATTTTGCCAACAACTCAATGGTTATAGCCTTCTTTAAAAACTGACAAGATAAAATTTAATATTTTATGCTAGCTTGAACAATAGCTTACAATAATATAATTATACCAATGTTTGTTCTATATTATAGTCTATTTTGAGACATTAAATAAGACCATGAAGAAGGGATTACTACCTTGACGCAAAATTATTTACGTACTTAACACGGTCAACAGATATAATATTATTATATTATCCTATAAATTTAATAACATATACTGCTACAGTATTAATAACAAGAGTACAATAGTGATTAGGGGGACGAGGTGGCCGAGTGGTCTACCGCGTCGGCTGTGGCTCAGCCGGACCGGGTTCGATCCTCGACCATCGGGTGGCATTTTTCTCCGGGCAAGTCACGGTGTCCGGAGAACAAGTGCCGCCATCCCCCACTCCGGGGCATGGCAGAAACCTACGGGTGCCCCAATAGAAACTCTGCCAAATCTCTCACCCACGTGTAAAACCAACCTACAATTCCATAAGAACCTACAGTACTTCCCCCTTCCCAACGGACTTAGTTGCCGCGGGATAATTGAAAAAAAATAGTGAAAAAAATCATTTTTATCATTTTAACTTAATGTTCACTTACAAAATTTTTCGAAAGTACCTACACTCTATGAGATCCGCTATTCATTGAGATTCGTAAATCGTATAGGAATTCATTATTTGTGCCCTAAAGTCTGTCCAGTAATATTCACAAATAATTCGATAAAAATAAAAAATGAAGGAATATGAATCGAAGTGGATGAGCAAATTCATGTATGGTTTAACTAAGATAGCATTTGGCAACACATTTACAGATTTAAGGATACCTATGTCTTCACACCATTTGTCTTATATCTATGCAAATTTATATCTGGCAGAACCAATCCTGTGTTGTAACTTTAAAATCTTAATGTTTAAGTGAAATCATCTATAATAAAATTTTAAGAACAACCTGCTTTTTAACGATATTTTAATTTTTTTTTTTTTAATATCTTTAAATAGTCAACGTAGAAACACAGATAATGTCCTTAACTGTTTGATAATAAGTGAATTCACACTAATATTAAAAATTAATAATATAGAATTGGTTTTGTAAATTTGTTATACGAGTATTGCGCGTGGGCCAGATAGAAAAAACAAATGGTGTACTGACATCCTTTTAAAATTTTAAAGTATAGACTATACATATCAAAATAAATGTCAAATTTTAACGAATCATGAACCACAAAACTACAATTACACGTGTGTAGCTTTTTAATTTTTATTTAAACACATAATATATTCCATATGTTTAAAAAGTAAAAACAATAAGTAAGTAATAAAGATAACAATATATATATATATATATATATATATATATAAAAACATGATTCTCATGAAGAGGAGATCATTCATAACAGAACCTCAGATAACTTCTTTATTTTTTTTTCGTCACTAGCTTAACAATCAAAATTAATATAATTAAGTTAATTTTTAAAATAATTGAAATTATATTAATACATTTTTGGTCTTAATACGGTTTACGATATGTATGTTCGTAAATTGTGATAATAGTTATAAAACTATTTAAATTTTATTTTTTATTTTTATCCACTTGTAAAATCGAATAACTGAAGTCGATTATTACGTAAACCTCAAAACAAAATTAACGTTGTATATATTATCAGGGCAGTATAATTATTCGTTTTGATATCACGAATTTAATTTAATGATGTATAAATCGCGTGCTTATTGCGTTTGTGTTGTTATTATTATTAAAGTAGTAGTAAAATACAGAAATAGCGATGAATAGCTCCATGAATAATAATAAGAAACAAACTAAAACAATTATTATTCAACAATATACGATGATGGTAACCATGCATAAGATATTATCCTTCAATTTCCAAATTATACTATGGTTCTAAATTTTTGATTATATTCCTTTTACATTTTACGAATTTCCATATGCTTACAACAATATCTTTTGAACACTATTTATAATTCAAACTATATGTATATACATCTCTACACTAGTGTATAAAATTTAACTTAAAAATAAATTGTATTATTTCTTTATTTCTATAATTTAAAAAAAATAATAATAATAATAGGTGATCTCATTAAATCAATTAATCTTTTATTAATGTGTAAAACCTTAAACTGTACATCATAGATAGCTAAACTATCTATTTACTTTTAGATACATCAACATTTTCAAAAAAATATCATACATTTGAAAATATGGTCTTAAGATACTTAAAGACTCTAAAAATTTGAATTTGAATAAAAGTATTATTAAAGGAAAAATTGAGACTGAGAATGCTTAAAAAATCACCCTATATGGCTATAATGCTATATATATAGTATACCTATAATCTATATAGATAGTATACAGTATATATAGTTATTAGTTATATATTGTAATAATTATTAGGTTTTGAAGTTCTTTTTTGTATACTCAAATTCTATATTAAATTAAATATTAAATTATCATATTATGTGAAACATATTATGATTGAATAATAATAAAATTGGTTGATTTGGAATAAATCAAATAATTTCTTACCTGCCATTATTATTATAATATGATATATAGCAAGTTCTGGAACTGCTAAAGTGGACGGAGACAAGAAATATTTTTAAAAATCATTGACCGTTGTTGTGCGCTATATTTATAAGAGGGTCTAATGATCATTGTGTACATTTTAGCTTGCGTATTAGCTTGTTACTAATTATCTCAAATATATTGATTATTGTATTACTAACGAACATTTAAAAAAATGGATGAACTACAAACGAAAAGGACAAAAGTTATTTAGTCAACAAAACGATAAAAATATTTTAGTTGGATTTATTTTTCATTGTATAACAAAGTACACGTCTTTTTATGTATATATCGAACATTTAAAAATATAATTGTTTGCTTTTAATTAGCAATATTAATTGTAATTAAACAAAAATTTTTGTAATAGAAATGACAACAATTTTTCAATAATATTATATTTTACTGTTTGTGAGTAGGTACCTATATACTCAACTAATTTATTATTTTATTTAACACTGTGTAAATGGTTTGTTGTTCAAACACAATATTCAAGTTTGATATAGGTTTAAAAATTATTGAGTATGAATATTATTGGAAGTTAGTTAAATACGCATTTTTAATAACCAATGGGTTTCATTAAGTTCCAAATTCTGTTTGTGACTTAAAATTGTGAATTGTTTCAATTATAATTATATCACACAATGTCAAATTCACACGAGTGAGTCATTGAAAAATAATAATTAATGAAATCTGTAGGTTGAAAACGTGATACTTTATTATTATAATATTACTTCCATATGTAACACAATACGTTAAGAGAACAGTACCATAAACACCCGATACGCAAACGCAAACTCAAACGAAACATTCTGTTTGAATGAAAACAGAACCTATTCGACCGCCAATAATAGATAAGTATATTATTATATTCTATAAGCCTTATATTAACTTTGCAATTGAACCCTTTTTATTGCCCATAATATTTTTTGGTAAGAGATGAACTTTGGATAAAACGTGAGCGCGATTTACGATCTGTGGTTGAATAATAACGCCCGAACTGCATATAGACAATATTTTCCAACCCATTTAGTATCAAACAATAAGCACGTTGCATCGTGCATTTTCGGTTACAATGACTTCGAGATAAGTGTTCGTACAATACTAGGTACCTACAACGTGCATAAGTCAGTCGCTTTATCAAAATGGCCTGGAACACATTTTATGGTAGGTAGTATATATACACATGCGGAGGTGGCTGGGTATCGTAAATTTTGTTTTCTCAACTCAAATCTCGTACACAAAAATAAGTAAATTTAACACGCGATATATAAACTGTATATACGAACGGCTGGCCATAATAGCCACAATAAATGTGGACAATGTCATGCTTTAATAACTTGTCTGTAAGTAGGTCATTTTTTACCATCGAAAATATTTTTGTTTAATTTTCAAATACCCGCGTAGGTATGCCCGGGGTGTATAGTGAAATTTTCAGATCGGATTTGAAGAAAAGCTGTACCTAAAGAGCACACAAACAGAATATACTTAAAGTGCCCTCGAGGCTGATCCACAATGGAACGAGAGTCGACCCGGATAAAATGTTAACGCTTTAATCCAGTGCAGACGATTCGAGTCAGTCACCGTGACTATATATGTTTAATGTTTATATATATGTGTGTATAGCAATATAAATCTCTTCCCCCCCACCTTTCAACAAACACGTATCGTTTTTAATAAAAACTGTCACTGGTGTGCAAGTTTTTTTTTAGACTGATATTAATATGATGTATAATATTGTGTATTATATTATAATAATATACGATTTTAAATCGTACTATGCGTATACGGCATAAATTATATAATATAATATTTCCAAAAAAATAAAATAAAGCTCCATATTATTTTATGGTACAACATATCTACTAATGAACTCTTGAAATCGGATATGTGATTAATACGTTTTTACACAAAACATCAGAGATTATATGAAATTATTTATTATTTTAATTATTTTCATATAATCTGTGTTAATATTATTTATGAAGGGACATGGGTTACCGTGACAACGCACAGGAGTGATACAATAAAATATTATTATATTAGATTAAATGGTTGAATTTATACACTACTTAATAGCAAAATAGCCATACTTATCTTCAAAAATAAATGTTTGAAAATTATCAGTGGACAGTGTGGACATGAAAAATTATTTAATAGGATATTACTCATTATAGTTATTATTATTTAACTGCAAACTGTGTATATTTTATGTAAACTTTAAAAAAATATATAATTTCCAGTTTAATTTTATAATAATATTTAGTAAGTACGGTACAAACACGAACCGATGCTTGAATTTTAGTATTGCATATTATCATATAATAAAATTAAATAATTAAGTTGGATAATAGATTGACAAATGTGATATATTTCTTTATTAAAATTCGTCTGCAATGTCCCAACTGTTCAGCAGGTTGGTGAATATACAGTCAACCACAGACCACAGTCCGACAGAGACGAAAAAACTAAGCACACCATAATTTACAAATAATTACAACATTATGTTAATCTCGTAGTGTTGTATAGTATTACGCGCATTTTTTCCCCTTTCGTTTGATAGATATTATAATGCACGCGTTTATACAAATTGTAAATGAAACACAAATTTTTTATTGAGCCTATTTCATTACTTTTTACAACCTCCAAGATTATAAGTTATCATCAATACATCATAAACCTTTAGTAATTCATCAGGAATACATAATGTAGATACAGTTGTCCACACTGATAATTTTTATATATTTATATTTTATATCCTAATTTAACATATCAAGATGTAATACGTAATGACTATATAGTATTTAAATCAACATACAACAAATATATAAAAGAGAGAGAATGAGCATGAGTTAAAAGGAGAACATTGCAAAATATAATATATTTTGTATCATTGTTTGATATTATGCACAATAAACTAATTCTGTACAAGTGTCGGGCTAATAGAGAAAAAAAATGTTGAGTTTATGCTTAAATTATAATTTAACCTCCTGCTCTTTATTATTTGGGCTGAAACTACCCTGGCGATACTATGTACAGTGTGATCACAATTTAAGGTAACACTAAATATCTCATGTAGATAGCCTTGTATTGAAATGGGAGGTGATAGGGAGTGCCTAAATATATATTTTCAGATAAATTTCAAATTATTACCACTTTTTGTGTGCGCATGCATAATACAACTTAAAAATTTTTAATAGAAACAAGTAATATAAAAAAGTTATAATGATAATAGTAATATTAATATTAGGTATATTAAAAAATTAAATTAATATTATGAATTGTTCAAAGTTTTTTTCTAAACATGGTTCAAGTCACCTCAAAAATTCAATCAAAGTTGTTGCCTTTATTTAATCCTCATTTAAAATATCACCTGCTACAGGTATTTTTGTTTTAAGTCCTGAAGATTAACAGATGGAACTATATAAACCACAGTAAATAGTAATCAAATATCCAGAAATAATAAGATGTATTAATATAGTTTAATTTCGTTAATACATTTAATTTTTTACTTTACCTAATATTAATATTACTATTACATTATAACTTTTTTTATAAATTTGATTAATACAGTTGACGAAATATCATACACTAAAATTAATTTTCAATTAATTCACACTTATATATTATTATTTCCAGTGGTTATTATTGAAAATTTCACTAAACACGAATTATGCATAAATCCAAATTTTGGATTACTCTAACTTGGTCAGTTTTGTAAATAGGAAAAAACTTTTGGTACGAAAAATGTTAAAAGAAAAATAATAGTCTATATGAATATGTAGAAAAAAATAGTGCTTCCATTAAGAAAAATGTAACATGTAAGTTGTATTGCAAATACACACATAAAAAATGTAAATAATTTTAAATGTATCCAAAAATATGGAGGAATTTTAAAGGTATTCCCTTTCATCTCCCGAAATTCCCATTTTAATACAAGGCCATCCACCTGAGCTATTTAGTGTTACCTTAAATTGTGATCACACTGTATTATATACAATCGGTAACTACGAACAAAGATAATAATTTGTTGAAACAACAGCTATAATATGACATTTAACCATGGTTAACGTACTGCAATATCGATAAATTTTCCCCGAATGCCGAGTGGGATTTTTATCAGTGGTGTAAATAGTAATAGCGAGTGCATCTTCGTTCGACTGGTGGCACTGCGCTGAGGACACCTTTCCTGAGTACATAATCGTTTAGCTTAATAAAAAGACATGATTAATGGTGTTTTATATACCGTAGACTGACATTAGGTCCCTTGTCGCCGTGTATCCTCCACGAGAGCGTTTAAGTCGAAAACATTGGCTTTTAACCTATACACAATGCAATAAATCGTTATACAACACGCGTCTTATATATTTTTTCCATTCTACTGAACTGTATAGTACGGTGAAAAATAAAACATATCCTACTATAAACAGAAACAATATAAGTCTTATAAATATAAATATAAATATATTATGCATCTCATGTAGTATGAAATTTTCTTTTTTTTCTTTTTTGAAAAATTCATTTCTTACGTTATTTCATAACTATAATTGACGTTAAAATTGTTATATTTACGTTTATAAATTTGTACCTATATGGCTATATAATTGTAAATATGTGTTTAAATCAACAAAATTGAAAACTATAATAGTGTTTATTTTTATAAAACTTTCCAATAAAAAAAATCTCCCCGTAGCACTTGATATTATTCCTCTTCAAGTAAAATGTATGAATCATAAAAAATAGTAACACTAAAGTAGTAAATAGTAAATAGCAATCACAACAAGGAAAATCTTACGAAAAATTTATCAGAGATTAAAACTTAAAAATATATTTCGATAAAAATTTAACAAAATTTTCTGCTTAATTAAATATTTCTAAGAATCAAATCAAATTTAACAGATTTTCGAATGGCCATTTAAGCCTTATGGTAATAAAACTAATAAATAATAATATACTAAAGCTTTATCCAGGTAATTATATTATCTGAATCGTTATAAATGAATAAAGTATATTATCACAACATATAATATATATGCGGATTCCCTAATC
Organism: Diuraphis noxia; assembly: GCF_037042655.1. Lineage (NCBI taxonomy): Eukaryota > Metazoa > Arthropoda > Insecta > Hemiptera > Aphididae > Diuraphis > Diuraphis noxia. Next base: position 72,099,225 of record NW_028301713.1, read on the forward strand.
CCAAGGCTCGTTGTGTTTATCAATATTCAAAAAAATTTTTTTGTTTACAATTGCGTTTTTAAATAAATTTATAAGGATAAATTATTTATTACTATGAAACATTGATTGCACTTTTTAATAATAAAAAAATATGATTTATGACTAACATATTATATTTAATTCCCCTAACACTTTCTCCCTAGTATAGGAAAACAAAGCGAATGTTTGACTTTAGTTGCGTTTTTGTGGATTACGTAAAAAAAACAATGGGCAATGGAAATATTGCAGAGAGATTGCCATTGGATGATAAAAAATGTTTGTTATGGAAAATGTGATGAAAAGAAGGTAAACAATAGTGTTATTAGAGACAAAACCAAAAGATCATTTACATGACAATGAGAATAAAAAATATTTATTTTTTATCGTAGTGTTTCAAATGGTCATGTGTATTTAATTAAGTACTGCAGGCTTATTAAAAAAATTTAGAACAAGGAAATTACTCGCTGATAAATTATATTAATATATAATACATTTTACCTTGGTTTGTTTAATAAATATAAACATAAATACTAGTGATTATGATATTTGACATCTTAAGTTTAAATTATTTATTTTTAAATTTCTCGAACGTTGGAAATTAATTGTAGATTAAAAGCTTAGATACAATACAATCAATTTATACATAATTTATGTTTTAAAAATCCTATAAATTTAGGTTCAGCTAATATTATACAGAGCGTTTCACTAAACATGCTCAGTCTTATATATTCTTCAATAACATAATTATTTAGAATCTGATTTTTTAATTTCCAAATATACTTAAATATAGTCATATTATAACGAATATGAATGCATCTGAATCAGTAAAAATCTAAAAAAACACTACAAATATTTTGATGATTCAATAGTTTGGAATCGAATGCCCAGTATCGTCAATAAACATTCAGGTGAAATTCAATTTGTTATAAGTTTTAAATTTTAATAAACATTAAACACAATTTATTGTGGTACATATTATTTTCTTTTTGAAAATTTTTAGTTAGAAATTTTATTATAAGCATTTGATCATCGATTTTCATAGTATTTATTTTATTTTATTAAAATATTTATAAATTATACATAAAAATAATAATATAAACTTGATTTATCCGCTATTAAAAAAAAAAAGGAAATTGAAAAAACCCAGGTTTAATCACGAAAGGAAATGGATAATTTATTGAAGATAACAAATAATGAACTCAAATAGATATTAAAAGTATATCGTATAAGTATTTTTAACTGAAAGATGTTATTTTTCAACATTGCATTTTACTTTGTCTCTTTGAAATGCATGATGAATCATTGATGATTGATGAAGACTTGATATGTACATAATGTTATGAATACTGTAAAAAAATATAAAAACATAATTATTAAATATTTGGTGAAAATTAATACAAATCAAAAATAGTGTAACAAGAAGTGTGAATCAAGTGTGTTGCCACAGTAAAAAGTTATAATTTGACAGTATTCGTGTACGAATTGTGCTGTAATTCAATTGTAAGTGCAAAGCATATAATATGATGTTACTGTTATAATATATATTTATAATTGGTGTGTCTCGATTTATATATATTTTTTAATGTAAAAACTAATTAGAGATCTTCAAAGTGTGTGCGTTTTTGGTGGATTTTATACATAATATGTTATTATTTAATTTTTAATAAATTACTATTTTATTTATTCAATGTATTTTTTATTTATAGTTTTAAAACATGATGTGTTTTTGAGCAGAAATTTTACTTTTCTAATAATGTATAAATACAAAATAAATGTGATATTGCCAATTAATATTCATAAAACACCTTCTTGAATGCCCTAGCTTTGCCGAAAATTCATTCCACGGCCAACGAATCTAGAATATATATTTTTATCTATAAACAATTAAACTTTATTTATGCATTTCCTTGAAAAAACTGTAAAACCGAATTTAAATATTTCAAAAAAATGGGTACTTATTATTCTAATTCTAATTACCCAATAACTATTAACACATGATGAATGTTACATATGTACATATTATGTATAGTACCTATATATTATTATTATATTACAAATTTACAACATAAAATATAAAATGTAATTTTTTTCTCCAGCTAATGACTTTATTTTCGAAGTCTTAACGATAAATAAAAATAATAAATGTAACGGGTTAGATTGAATTGATCTATAATATTATATTATACATATAGCTACAGTTCAATTATTTCTTTTCAGTGCATAGATCTACATATGAATGTTGGAAACAACCGTTATGTAATATTTTACTATAGTTTTAATTTGCGTCACGGCAAGAATCATAATATTATATATAACATTATTACATTTTATAATGATAATTTATCCATTCTGTTTGTTTTTTCAGAAAATCGGCGGGAAAAGTCGTCGAAAAAATCATCTTCGGCTGTAAGCGCAGGATCTGTGCAACACACTCCACCACCGCCACAGCAGTACAATACGAGTCACCACCAAAGGACAGAGTTGTCACCGAGATCCAGACAACTGCAAATAGGTCTGAATAACGTATTTTATAATATTATTATGGAGGTTCTTGAAAATTATAAAAAAAGGTCTAAAAATGTCACAATAATTCCCTTAAAAAGTATTTAATTGCCTCATATAAAATACTTAAAAAATTCATATACATGCAAAATATTATTAGTAAAATTACTCCATTAAACTGTAACTAATGAAACATAGAAAAATGCTAAATATTTAAGTAAAAGTTTCATTTTTAAAGTATCTATAACATGAATTTAATAATGTAATAGGAATGAATTATTCAAAAGTACTAAAAATTAATCCACTATGCATTGAAATTCGGGTTCCAATTACTATACATGCACATTTCGTACAAATGAGTATAGTATGTTTCCTTCATACTTTTATCATCACCAGTGTTTGATTTAAAAATTATTCATATTATATAAAGACATATTAACAGAAGTGAAATGAAAAACGAAATTTCAAATTTTGTGTATGTTCCGAGAGCCCGATCAAAGTTAAAACTGCATAAATAGCAGACATAATATGTTATTACTAACATGATTATTATAATAATATTGTTCAAATAAAATGGCACGATATTATCAAATTCTAAACCAGTAGTGTGCCACACGGTGAATAATTACGGTGGTTAGCTGAAACCTGGGAAATTTATAGTATGGGGTTAGAATGTTTGTCTGTTGGGTTTTTTCCAAAAATCTCGAAAATGGTGTTCGCGATAGTTATTATACAAAGCACACAAACCGTACTTGGTTTAAATATATTATTATACTACCGAGAAAACTCCACCGTGGTGAATTTAATTGGCGGTGACAACGACAGCTCGGTGGTAGGATCGTATTACATACATAATACATATTGTATAATTAATGTTTGTTTAAAATTAAATTAATAGTGTTTAACTAGCGGTGGTAGTGCTATAGGTACACCGAATAGTAAACTTTGAAATATCTCGCGAGATAGTATATATTATAGTCACTCATATAGTGACTTCTTGTTAATGAAAAATAACATATTATTTAAACTACAATTATATTTATTTATTTCAATATATTATAATATTATGACTATCTGAACCCATGCACTTCATAGCCCGTTAAAAATCCTACGTCTTGTATGTCTCGAAATGTGTGTTGTAGCCATTTGTTAAAAATATAGTCATCATTGTAAAATTAAAATCCTCATTGCAAATTGAAACCATAATTTAGCTATGACAAATCGTATTATTATACTGAAAAATGTTTAAGTTTACGGCGAGTTTTAATATCTAGGTATATACTATATTTATACTTTCGGTTGTTATTTATAATATTTATATAACTCATCATGGAAATATATATGAACAATTGTATAAATAAGTATGTGACATAAGCAAATTAATTATGGCGATTGAAATATTGTGTGCAGAACATGGTCTTATTGTTTCGTTCAACAGTTCGTAATAACAAGGTTACCTATCTAAACGTACAAAACTGAGTAACAAGCGAATATTGAAAATACTGTATTTTATTGTACTGTATAAAACTAATTAGCAATAATGTTTTTGTCGGAAAATGCGTGGTTATAACGCACAAGGCGTTCCACCATTCGGAACAAAGAAGTTTAGATGATTTTATTTTAAACCACTTCAGAGCTACAACAATGTTTTATAAAACCCCCGGAAAACAATTTTTTTTAAAATTTTTTTTCTTGTACACAAGCTGATATTATTGTTATATAGTATTCTAATACACGGGATTTCTGAACACGAAATATTTATTTCAGCTAGTACCTAGTTATATAACGCGTACATTTTTTAAATTCATTATTTGTTTCCCGAGACACAAAATCTCAAAATTATACAGTCATATGAAATTATATACGCGTACGTATAATATAATATTAACGTATTCCGTTTGAAATCCGTTCTAAAGTGGTTTCAGTCTGGCCACGACAATTAATGCGTTTTGTTGTGGGCACGAAATAAATGTAAAATAAACCAATCAAGAAACAGAGGATTAAACATATTATTTCTAGATTTCTGGATACAACAACTTTGAAAGAAACGAAAAATCAAATGAAGAGACGAAAAAATCAGTAAAATTCACAATTCACATATACCCCAAAATGTAATATAACAACTAATACAGATCTAAAAGGCGAAATCAAAAAACTGATTCTAATCAAATGTCAGACCCGTTGACACAAACAGAACACCATATTAAGAAGAGTAAAGTAAAGTAAAGTAAAGTAAAGTAGTAAAGTAAAAAAAAAAACAATTTCCGGCTGGCCTAACCTTTTTCTAAACAGATGGATACCTCATGAAAAGAAAATAGAAACACCAAAAATGAAATTATTTATGAACCAAACTGTCAGTCAACCACATATTCACAGAATGTCCCCAAATACACAGACAACATCACCAGCCTCAACTAACTAAATACTAACCTTAGATACAACAATCGGACTCGATTCGGACACTGTTACACTCATTTTAAAATATTTAAAAAAAAATACCAAATTGTACAAGCCATTTCTGTCAATGTTAATAAATAACAATAAGAAAAAAAATCATAAATAATACCTACTCTAGGTTATTTACGTTAATATCTTTCTGTGAAACATAATAAAAAAAAAATGCATAAAATAAAATTATACACGATAAGTTTTTATCAGTCGATCACGTGACATCAACTATGATTATATTATTATCCACCTGTATCATAAATATAAAATAATTATATTATACTATGCTTAATTGAGGAAACTTTATTGTCTGATCTGTAGACACTCCGAATTAGATCTAACATGCAAACGTCTTTTGTATGTAACGATAATTAAACCAATATGGACCTATGGAATACAGCTGTGGGACTGTGCCAGTAAGTCCAATATTGAGATTATCCAACGTTGCCAAAACATTGCTCTCCGTTCTATTGTCGCAGCATACCGGTACGATAGAAATGACATTATTCACCGAGATTTGATGATGACCTCCGTCCAGGACGAAATTACCTAGTTTGCCAGAAAACACGAGAAAAGACTAGATAAACACACCAATCCAGCAGCAATTCAACTACTTGATAATTCTCAAGATATTAGGCGTCTCAAACGCCGAAGACCATATGACTTAGTATAAATTATTAGACTAAGGTTGGGACCTCTCCACTGGGAGTGATAACCCAAACATGTTTTTTGTATATATTATTTACTACATATTTATTCATTAATTTATTAATATTAATATTTAATATTTATGTACACCTCTTAAATGTATTGTTAAAGATCATTGATCGTTATAATAAAAAAAGCCTTCAGGTGGTTTAAAAAAATAAAAAATAAATATTATGCTGTAATAATAATTTATCATATTTTATGTATTCGTATCCACGTTTCTGTGCGTATTTCATAATTTTCTCATTCATCATTGAGCTTAGAGTATAAAAGAAAAAAATTAAGATGAAAGTACCAAAGTTCACACAAACTTTGTGACGCTCTGCGCTCTGCATGTCTTACTTTGACCGAGAATAAGAATAGTTTCTAACACTTTCGCTACATTACTGTGTTACTGAAAATGGTGAGTAATACGAACACTTATATTTTAACATCGCCTTACAGGTGCAATAGGTATACTGTAAATATAGAATTTATTCTGAGAAAGCAGTTTAAGAGTCGAATAGTTAATGACGACAGATATACAATATTTGTATTTTATTTGTAATGTTTATTTTATTGCTGTTATCACGCACAAGTATTGAGTATATGATAATATTATGCCTTCTTTTATAAATATATATTTAATATGTCTTAACAATTTTATATTTCAGTTCAATGATAAAATAAAGTAAAGAAAGTAAAGAAACAACAAAGAATAAAAATATGAGAAATTATGCGGTCTAATTCAAAGAAAAATATATTCAGGTTTATATCAATTTTAAAATACTCATGTAAACACGAAGTTGCAGTTTTAACAAATGCCTATCATTGAAAAATAATATAATACATGTACTTATACATTTTTTTTGAATTCTGAGCAGAACGGTATGGTAAGCATGTTTAGTATCGCCTTTTGAAAAAGTGAGAATACTTCTATAATCAATTTTCCAATACTTTTCAAAATAATAGTTAAAAATTAACAAGTGAAAAAGTAGATAACAATGAAAATTTTTTAACATTATTGATTTTATTTTAATTAAACATCAACAAATATAGTTTTTACCAAATATTTTTACCCCTTTATGCTATCTATAAATATTTATAATTTTCTGGTGTTTTTATATCTCATAGGTATTGCATATAATTTATGAATGGTTGTCTTCTGCTTAATTCATTGAAAAAACACATCTAAAAGGTGTACATTATTAGTTTAGTATATTTCTTCTGTTTGTAAGTGTCTGAATTTTATTTCTCAATCTTGCTAGGGAGATTATAATAAGAAATATTACATACAATTTTTTTTTTTTATTAATCTTAAGCATTGGTAACTATGGCCATTAATATACAGCTATAATATAGTCAATATTTTGTTATATTGGAGTTTTTTATTTGGTTGTATCCGTTTGTGAGTAATTCCTGCAGTCATAAACTCACCACTGCTGATGTCAGTATATATATGTACAATACATGTATTATTTGCTTTTATAGATATACGACCGATAAAATAGAGGTAACTTTAGGGATTTTTTAGGAGACAGTATACGTAGAATGCAGATGTCCAAATAGTAATAAATTTAGATAAGACAGACGGAATTGTTAAGGTACCTTGGAACAAAACGATTGTGCGTGTTGGAGATCATTATATATCCATATAACCTACCATGACACGAAACTGAACAGTAATCACATGGTTGAACGATAACGAAATTCAGAGACCCAAAAACCTCACGTCTTGTAGTCGGATATATGGATGCAAATAACTATAATCCTAGTCCGTATATTATGTATACAAAACAAAAAACCACAGAATAATTCTGCTTCACCGTTTTTGCCGATCTCAATATTAATAGGTACCTATTATACGAAACCAGCTTCTAAAGTTCTAAACCTTTAACATTTTTGTGTAATGCTATACGAGTATAAATTACCTGAAAATATTTAATTATTAATAATTGAATAAAATAATTTTTTTTTCTTTTTATTGAACTAAAAAAAACATCAACAACAAAGGCTATTAGTTTTTTGTTAAGATACAATGTTAAGGATTTTACAATGTTTATATGATGCTAACTACATATGGTTACTATTTAAGTTAATGTTACAATTTTTTTTTTTAACAATACGTTTAAATTTTTTTGTATAAATCCGATCCTTTGAGAAAGGCTATCATGTTCGATGTGGTCTCGTTGCTCGGTCCCAGAGCTCCATACAAGTTGGGTGGAATGTTGTATTTCTCCAAAACTTCTGAATATTGATAACACTCTGTTATTATATGTTTCACAGATAGTGTAACCCCGCAGGCTGCACATTGTGGTGTGGGGGGGGGGGGGGGGGTTCTTCTTTGGCCATGAGGTGTTTATAAAATAATTTAAGTATGTAATCAACCGAACACGATTTAATTGAAGGCATATTGTAAACGTGAATAAATAATTACAATTTTCCGTTTCAGAATTATTCGATTTTCCAAGACACAATTTTACATTATTTAACGTTAACTTGTTTTATAGATGATATGATGTACAATTCGAATATACAGAGAATTGTTAAGAATACTCTTTAAATAGATACACTAATTATCTCAAATAATATACACTTTTTTTGATTTTTTTTTTTTTGAACTTTAAAGTTTATGTTTTTCTAAAACCATATAATATTTTGATTTTTTTCACCCTTATATTTATTGGTGAAACCAAGAGCTATTGATAAATTCAACATCGCTGAATCCAAATTAACATATGATAAGTAGTATAAGTATATAACATATTTTTATCTATCTTACAGGTGGCAGCGGAGGAAAACCAGTTTACCGTTTGACGTCCGAGGCCAAACACGTCCTGTGTGAATGCGCAGAGTATCAACTTGCCAACTCGCCGACACACGACCACGTGGCTGCGCATATTCTCCGACAACTGGGCGATCGTCCGGACTTTTCGACGACGGCTGTGAAACATGACGAATACGCGTACGATGACGGTGTCGGCGATGGCGAAAACAACGAAGACTGTTACCAATGGTAAGCTCTGACATGAACCAGGCACAATATATTATTATGTGAGGAATAAATTTGAACGCACATCCTTTACACAGGTAAATAAAAATTAGGTGAATAGGTACGTCCACAAATATACAGCGCATATTCCGCAAGGAACTTAGGTATCGTGTTGAAAATGCCTCGAAAAACTATATTTTTCGTTTCAGTTATATTTTGTTAAAACCGATAAGAAAATTCTCACATGGTGATACCCAAAAAATAGTTCAAAAAAATATCAATCGAAATATTTTAAGGTGATTGGAGCTCATATTATTTATAAATAAGCACGATTTAAATCATATTGATTTCATATAATTTTTATTTTATATGTTTATAAAATATATTTACATCCAATATCGTACTATACTCAGAACCTATTAAAACTATAGAATAGGTTAGGTACCTATATGTACACTATATGCATTTAGTAAAACACAAAATATATATATATATATTGTGGACATCTCACCCGCCTTTATTTTAATTGAGTTTTATTTTTTGTCAAATTTAAGTTATGTTTATTTGGAACTATCTGAGATAATTTGAATTTATTATTATTAAATGATATTAAAAGTTAAAACCTAATGTGAATGTAATAACATAATACGAATATTATCACGGCGAAAGAAACAATATACGTGTACTAAGATTGTGAATGGTTCTAACGGCGTCGTGGCTATAAACGAATAAAAATAAAGCAAGTTTTCTCGTGAAAAGTCAAAAAAAAAAAATAATGATTGATTAGTAATGTAACAATATTATATCGGTGTGTCAGAGAGAGAAACCAAAATGGTACGTGACATTCCACACTCGCGTGTACCTATATTGCCTATACGACGAGCCGTCTTACAAAATAATCGAAGTAATTAATATTATTATAAAAATAATGATATTATTTCGATTACTACTGCATATTATTAGGATCAGTAAATTTATTCTAGAAAGTGCGAAGAACATTTAGAAAATTTCGAAACATTTCCCAAAACGTTGGGTTCGTTTTTTTCCCGAATTTTGGTGCAGGTCTATAAAATTGAATTTAAACACGTAGTACACGGCTGGTTTTCCACGAATCGCGTTGGTATGGAAAAGTCAACAGCTATACCCAAGACCGACTTATTTAAGAGTCTCGCTAGAGCCTCTTTTCTGTGCGTAAGAAACACCGACAAGAATAACAGCACACGAGTAAGAAATAAAAAACAACTCGACACGAATCGATAGCGAGACATTATTTTACATTAAGTTTCGTCTCGGCACTCGGACCTCTCACTCGCACGCGTTGGTCGTGTGTGGAGTGCGAGAGAGACAGAGTTAAAAACTGCAGTCTTGTGTGTTTCATTTTTCGATCTGTCATACCGTGCCATATTATTATAAGCGTGGTACTTATATATAACCTATAAACAAACCCTAACCTTCACCCATTTCCATAAACCCTTGCCGCCTTACCGGCTTTCTTGCCCAGGACCTTAGTTCACGGTGTTTCCCCTATGGAAGTGGAGGTACAATTGAGGTAGTTTAGACGATAAAGGAAATTTTTTCCTTGGAGGTAGTTTTGGACTAGAAGGTAGTTTTAACCTGAAGTATTTCTGACCATGGAGGTAGTTTTTTCCCGTGAGGTAGTTTTATTCCTTGGAAGTAGTTTTGGCCTTTGAGGTACTTACTTTTCTTTTGGCATGTGCACTCCATCACCAACCTGTGGGAATCTTTTCCTTGCGGTAATCCTCGGAAAACTTCGATAATAGCAACCCGGGGGGTATATATTTTGTAATTACAAAATAAAGGCTTTGCCAACGTGTGACTGAAAATTCACGATCGCTCCTATAAACTACAGAGTTGCATTTTATATGACAATAATCTTAAATCTGGCAGATACAACATCATGATTAGGGAGAAAACAAAACCAGCTGGGTACACATAAATAACCAAATCATAGAAAACGCAAGTGGCTCCAGAATTCCAAAAACGCTCACATATTGATATTTGAAGCAAAATAATTACATTGTCCCAAGATGCTACTGTAAAACGTGCTTCGGAAAAATAATTGAAAACCACAAAACAGTACTTCTGAGAAGTAAAACAGGCTTTCTGTGCGTAAGTTAAAGCGATTGAAAGAAAAGATAGAATTTTGCTGTGCCAAAAGGGCCCATGGTTGAAAAAGTAGAATTTGGAGATTAATAAAGAAATGAAATCAATACTCAAATTCTGTGCTTAAAGGCATATTGTTGAAAAAGTTTCTGAATTTTTAGATTAATAAGGAAGTGTAATCAATCCCAAAATTCTGATGTCTCGACTTAAAAAACATCAATTCACAAAAATGTCAAGATGTTCAACTGCACAAACATCGAGAAAAAAAAATTAGCACATAACGGAACGCATTACAGATTGTCAATAAAAATTCGAGTCAGGCAAATTAACTGGTAAAGAAGTCGACAACTCCAATGTATGGCCAATTTCTTCAGGTTAGGTCATACGCCGTTCTCTGCTAATTTTTTTTTCTCAATGTGAAGAATGTGTTGAAGTTCTCAATGAGTTGAACATCTCGAAATTTTTGTGAATTGATATTTTTTCAAGTTGAGGCATCAGAATTTTAGGATCGGTTTCACTTTTTTATTAACATCAAAATTCCATCTTTTCTTCCAATCGCTTTAACTTACGCACAGAACGCCTATTTTACATATCTGAAGTACATTTTTGTGGATATAATATACAACAATAAATAAATAAAAATAGATTTTGGACTCTCTGGTGCTACATTTCTTCAATGTGATTATTGTTGCATACCTGTGAAGCATGAAAAGTATTATTATTTCACCAAGTAATTTATTTTCTTTAAATTTTTAATTATCATTTTTGTCAACAATCATTTATCACTATCCGAAAATTTAAAAATCCGGAAACTCCCTTACGCTGCAGCTGCATAAGCATATAATAGGTTTCGAGTATACCTCAACTTCGGCATTGATTATTCAGTGTAATTCACAGCAACAGATTTGACATTCGTAAACTTGGTTGAGTTTTTCAGCCGAGAAAACTAATGGATCTATATTCTATATTAATAATATTATATATATTATAATATATAAATATTTAATATAATATAAATATCAAAATATATTATATTATGTTTTTATAGTCATTTTCGTAATTAGTGTAGTGTACCGTAAAATAGTACCTATGCTATTGGTGAGAAACAGTTTTAAATTAATCTAAATATCTTGAAAATTTCATTACATTTAATGTACTGACAATATAAACACACCAAGGAAAGGTTAAACTTTTTAATTTATTTTTTTAATGAAAAGACACAAAATAACTAAAATTGTAATAAATTAGATTTATATTTTTAATTGTGTACAAAATAATATGCATATTTTCAAACTATTAAAAAACAAAATTTAAATAAATGATAAGTAATACTGATTCAAGTATTTCGGTGAAAATATAATATTTGATTATTTTTTTTTTTTTATTTTTTTTTTTTTGGAATAACTAAAAAAATATACATATGGGACATTTTTCAAAGCATACTGAATTTAAAATGCTACTAGAAATTAGTCTTCATCTTGATGGTGACATAAGTAAATATTCTGCTTTATAACTTAATTATAAACTTGACATATACGTCGTTATAAATTCAACACATAAATCACTCTTTCGTGAATAAAAATGGTGTCACTTTTATCGTGTTTGAAACCACATTATTATTTGTGTTCAACAAGTGTCTACGAATTTCGACAGTAAATCTAAAAATATAAACAGCGTCCATATAATTCTAATGCACGTACCCACACACAATAAGTGGCGTCCACGACATCCTGTAAACGACGTCCCAGCACGGCTATCGTTTATTTTATTACTATAATTTTTTTTTTTTTTTTTTTGGTATCGAATAGAATAAAAAGTTTTTGATGGGGCAACAGCTCAGTACATACACATCGGCGTTTGTATTGTGTTATTTGTTTAGAATAAATGCGTAAGCTACGACGACGATTGTTTGGGCAATGCGTTGCAATGTTTTCCGCCAGAACCGAACGCGATTCGGAGATTGGGATTTTGAAATTTATATTCGAACAGAGTTTACTTTGCAGTCGCAAACCGTAATGCGCGTGTATATTATACGTATATATATATATATGTGTGTGTATGCACATTTTTTTTTTTATGGCGGAAACACTCGACGAAATCATTGTTCGTGAACCATTCAAGCGTAAAAGCCCTGGCTGTCTTATTTTTTATGCATCTCGCCCGCTATAACGCGGGTATACAGTGTGATTTACATTTGGCCGTAATAAAACATCCCCAAATCACTCGTTTTTGGTTCAGCGTCTCCCATGCGCATGCAATATAGGTTTTGATTAATTTTTATTAATCGCGTACGTGATTTTTTTTTATACGTCCCGTCACACTGCCTTTTTTTTACAACGGAAAAACACACAACCGTGTGCCAGTCAGGTTACAACCGTAATCCACATAATATCAAAACATAATGATGTTAAATAAATTATTATATGTGAAGTGTACAACGTGTGTAAAAGTGTGAACTGCGGATTCGCTAAACCCATTCACCTACTTTAATCGCTTGTAATATAATAGATATTTTATTCATATGCAGATTTTTGGAATTTTTAAGAATATATACTTACAAGTCCAGATTTTCAAACCGTTATAGATGTTGTATACAGTAAGAAGCTATTAAACGAGTGTCCCACAGTGATATCAATGAGAACCACTCTTTTTCCCGGCGAATTGTATAGAATAAATGTATATAATATTTTTTTTAAATTTTGATGCATCTAAATCGAAATACGAACGAGTGGTTTTTCAGTTAACAACTTTTTACACTAAGGATAATATTGTTCTTAATAATGCTTTGTTTTGAAATTTTTAACTGTATTGTGGGATCAATATTAACCATTAACTGTAGTCATATTTTAGAGCGAGTAATGCAGCGTAAATTCTTGTCATTACTCATTTATTGAGCGTATATATTAAAAATAGATCACTTGCCTCACAAGGTTATCCAAGTGTTCTTACTGTTCTATCTGAAACGATGTGTCTAGGATTTAATTTAATAGATAAATTGAGTCAAGATCAAAAAGTTCAAAAGCAATTCATAGCTTAAGTATACATATATGTACTCGAATCCCGGAATATCGTTTTTTTTATATATACCATAGTTAAGTCCTGAAAATCGATTATTTAAACGCAATTCGTTGATATTATGAAAAAAAATATATATTTTGTTTATTTTAACATATTAACAATAGTTATAGTTCGATTAAAAATACTAAAAAGAAATCAAAATGTGTATGAGTGTATGTTACAAGTACGTGCAGGGAAGTCAAATTTCTTTCGCAGTCATTCGTATATGAATTGTGTGTTTAAGTGTTTTTGTACATATTCGGAGAGTATTATATATATATACATATTGTACCTACTCTTATATCTATACACTTTTCGAACATATAATTTATTCAAAGTAAATTAATGTTCATCAGTCGTCTGATTATGAGACGACGATCACTGATGATGATTATTATTTATTAATATGCGCCGTGTTGATGTGCAGTTGAACCCGAGAGAGAACATCGTAAGCATCATTACGGATGTCATTAAAATAATAATTTAAATACGTATATTGTGATGAGTGAGATGCATTCACCCGGGTATGCATACACATGTGGTATACGGTTTATACCAACTTTTACAGTATACAATATAAGTAGTATATATTAGTATGTTCACAGCCAGCTTTTCCACGGTAAAAATTTTTTTCAAGGGGAAAATTCTCACTTGGAGCACACTGATTTACCGCGTAACACAATACGGTGATTACACAAGATTGTCAACCTATTTGCACCTTACACAAAAATATTTACCGTATCAACTGTTTTTTTTTATTAGATTTTTAGTTTTTTTTTAAATTTTTATAAAAAAAGTTTATTAAATAATTTGTTCTTCACTTGAAATATTATTTTTATAAAAATTAGCGATATTTGATTGAAAAAATTTAAAAAAACGGAAAAAAAAAAGTTGATACGGTAAATATTTTTGTGTAAGAGGCAAATAGACGGACAATTTTATGTAATCACTGTATTGTGTTACGCGGTAAATCGGTGTTCTCGGAGCCGAACATTTCCACTTAAACAAGTTTTTTTTACCGCGTAAAAGCTGGCTGTGATTACATAAAATTGTCCGTCTATTTGCCTCTTACACAAAAATATTTACCGCATCAACTATTTTTTTATTAGATTTTCTGTTTTCTTATTTTTTCAATCAAATATCACTAATTTTTATAAAAATAATATTTCAAGTAAAGAACACAATTTATTTAATAAACTTTTTTATAAAAATTTGAAAAAACTGAAAATCTAATAAAAAAAATAGTTGATACGCTAAATATTTTTGTGTAAGCGGCACATAGGTGGACAATCTTGTGTAATCACCGTATTGTGTATTTTTACCGTGGAAAAGCTGGCTGTGAACATACAAATATATACTACTGATATACGGTAAATGTGTTTGATATCATCGCGCATATTATATTAGATTAATATGTGCAATAGTACCTGCCTATATTATAGTCTACGTCAGGGGTCACCAATTAATATCTTTGAAGGGCCACATTACAAATCTGAAATTTTTTCGCGGGCCATTAAAATTCTAAGTACATATTTTTAACATATAATAGGACAATGGGTATTATTTTAAAATTTGATGTAATGAGAATATTATTTATTGTATTTATTATTTGCTATTGTTTTTAAACACAAACATAATTAATATTAAGTACAAACATTTGAAAAATTTAAAATAAAAATAAAAATAAATTATAAATACAATAATACAGAAATTTTTTTAGTGAGAAAAATGACAAATCTTACTCTCAACTAACTGTTTAAAATTGGGGGTGTGGTTAGTGCATGCTATCTTCATAATCATTTCGAGATGGTTGTTGGTTAACCGGGATCTGAACTTGTTTTTTATATAATTCATTTTTGAGAAAGATGATTTACAAACGTACGTGGAGCTAAACATCGTACACATTTTCAGTATTAATAATTTTAACGTTGAGTATTTCTTTTCGGACACATATTTTAACCAAAATTCATCGTAATTACTTTCAGTTTTTGCATAATTTTCACTATACAAATTTTTTAGAACATCATCCGTTTAAAATTCAATGATTTCCAATTGAATAGTTGCTTTATCGCATTTAAAAACACGTATTGCTTCATTAACCCATTCACCGTCAGGTTGTAAAGTAAAACTACTGTTCAATAGTTGTACAACGTTTTTAATTTTTTTTAAATCTGCAAATCGTCTTTCAAATTCAGTCTTCAGACTTGTCATAAATTTGATAAAATTATCGATTTCAATATCATTTCTTTCATCACAAACTTTTCTCAAGTTGGGAAAATATAATTTTTCATTACCAACATCTTGAGAAAATAATTCTTTTTGCGACCAATTTATCAACAGTTGTCGATGAAAACCAATAAAATTTAACAACAATAATAATTTACAACAATAGCACATATAATGTTGTCGTAATATGTGTGTGTTTTATTTTTTGTCTGCGGGCCGTATGCGGGCCGGATAAAATTTGTTCGCGGGCCGCCATTTGGTGACCCATGGTCTACATGTTCCTAAATCCATCATCCAATCCAGCAGAGATTGATTGGATTTTAGAAGCTATTATAATAATTAATAGTTATTAGATATAATATCGAAAAAATGTGTTAGTACTTGATAGAATTAAAACGCGAGTTGTTTTGTTTCAACATCGATCATATTATTATGGACAATCATAATTTGGTGCGTAGTTTCTATATCGATTATATTTGGACTTTTGTTGTTCCAATCGGATAATTACAAATTCCTGATAAAGTTGTCGGCTGAGTTACATTCTACCCTCCGAAACGCTGACATTAGGAAAATCTGACCATTTTGGTGAGTTTCAGAACACACAGAATATGCAGGCCCGGATAGGCCAGCCAGGTATTCGAGAAAATCTCGAACGGCCGCTAAAATTTGGGACTGGTATGAGAAATTTTTCGCAATGCCCACGTTACGGTTTTAATGACAGCTATATAACAGCATATACAGTCAAAAAACTTGATAAAGTTTTTATTATTGATTAATATTGAAATTCGTCCAATATGGTCTACTATACCAAATTATAGGCCGATTGAAAAATATTTCTCGAAGAGCCGAGACTATCCAATCCAGCTCAGGGAATATGGCCACCGTGGTAGAATCTATCGACTCTTTGCTCCACGACGTATTGTATTTTGTCATCAAGACACGCTACATTACTGCATATTTTTGCCAAGGTCACTGTGACCGAAACGAACGGACAGACGCTCAAACGTAACGGTCACGTATGTACATACCACTTATGAGGGTAATGCTTGCAAGTCACAACTATAATGAATACAAACGATCACCGAAATACATATGTTTGAGTCATTACTACAGAGACGAAACACGATTCCGCAAACAATTCATTTGGGGCGGAACCACCACCGTCGACTACAAAAATAACTAATAAGCCTATTAGGTCTGTCCATGTATAAAAGGACACCCGAAATATGTCTGCTTAGTGCAGTACAAAGATAATAATATATACAATAAGATAATGAACGAACTGTTTTCTTGAACCTTCACAATTAAAACAATTTTCGCGAATTGTCAAACACAAGACGACCACGGTGCAGGTGATATTTATATTTTTTGTATTTTTGTAAAAGTGGGGTTTGTCCTAAATTTGTTTGTGCTATTAAAATCAATCCGACTAAGAATTTTTTTTATTTTATACCTATAGGTATATATTTTTAAACGTATATTTTTTTTTTTATCTCGAATACGAAATTACATGCAGCACTATTTTTTCTTTAAATTTATATCTATATAAAACTCCACGATCCGGACAATCGCTTTTCGCGTCATTAAACGCGATACGGTCATCTGACTACTGCAAATGTACGGCGCAACGCAACGTTATGTTTAAAAATTCATTACCGTAAATTTTTACACCGTTTTATTATGCATTTAACAGCCTTGCACGCTGCCGCTGCAAGTAAGAGAGTTTGACGTCGTAAACATAATGACATTATCATTAATATACATTTGGTCGATCGACACTATTTTGTCGAGTTTGATCATTCAATTATATATTATTCAGTTATAAAATAATATTATTATACAAATTATAGCATATTTGTTTAGTAGTTTTTTCTCATTAGTCGTCTTCGACATAAACATAGGTAACGTTTGTAAAATAAAATATTATTATCATGTTGGGAACCCCTTGGCTGTAGTAGGTATTAAGAATAGTTAGCTATGTAAGCAGAATGCATTGTTCGACGCAATCGCCGGTTGATGTATGTTTTTCATAAGACAGTCGTGAAAGACCAGCGATTCCGTTAAGACGAGTGTATTATATAATTTTATTTTATAACGGTGTTTTACTTAAATTAAATAAATAAATAACTTCTTAAAAACAAGTTGTTGTGTTGAATATTCTTAAAGTGAGAACTAACAAATAAATAACGGACTAACGGACTACGGACAGTAACGGCCAAATCCGAATACCTACTCGTCCACAACAATCAGATCACTCAATATAACAATAATTTATCTTATAATATGGTGTTGTTGATCTGATCCAATAACCTCTATAAAAGTACTAAGAGATATTTTTATGTGTAAACATAATATATTAAATGCACATTATTAGTATTATATTTTCATTATACCTACCTTGTCTACTCTGGTCTTAAAACTAGATTTGACTGAGTTACAAGTACCTATTCAAAATTTTAAAATAATTCGATTATTTCGATTTTTCCAAACAAAAACACGTCCTCAACGGTTGACGTCCATATTCAGTGATATTTTATTGACTATTGTGAAAATAGTCTCCAAAATGTGTATTTCGGTATCATCTACCTACCAAATCACAGAAAACGTCATATTGTATTTCAATCTATGGCCCATCAGGTTGAAATATTTAGTGGTACATAATATAAGAGAGGACAAAAACCGTTATACTAATAATTTTTAAATATGTGAAAATCGGCCATCGGTTGAAATTTGTCAATAAACTACTATCGCATGTGCGCAGGATAAAATATTAGAAATTATTAAAATAATAATATTTACAATATGTTCATTATCTGATATAATGACGTATAAATTGTAGTATTTATTAGTTATGAGACGATTCGTTCGTTTAGATAATATAACATTATTATTCCACGGCGATAAGTATAAGATATCTTTATCGCAGGTCCTGTAGGATATTGACTCACATAAGCTGTTGATGTAGGTATTGTAATTTGATATCCGCAGTCTATATTAAATTCTGAAAAATACATGTAACCAGAATACTAATTATACAATAGGAATTTAGTATGATATTTATTTATTTATGCAGATTATAATAGTACAATCACGTGTACAGTGTACACCACACAGTACCTAAATAGTATTATTAATTTCCGTTTTTGTTAAAAATGAAATGAGCAATAAACCTAGTATTCAGTTATTTGAAATCATTTTTTTTACAATTTCATTCTATTTGCAGTTGAAAAATTATACTTGCCTAATAACGTGGCTATATACATTATAAATACATATAACCTTAAAATGCAGGTGGTAAGTACCAATTATTCAAATACTTAGATTTTACCACTTAAGGGGTGTTCTGTGGTGGTACAATTTTATTTTTTTTTTTTCATAAGAACCGCCATTTTTTCAGTAAATTGTTACACGAATAATTTTTTTGAAAATATTTATGTTACGAAAAAAATTCAAAAACTTAGCTAATATAAGTTTTTTTTTTTTTTACTTTAAGTAATTTACAATCTATACAACATTATGTACAATAAACAAATTTGAAGGTCAATATAATATAAAGTAACAGAATTTAACATTATGTGGGCAGGCACTCAGCAGCACCACCCGATAAATATAAATAATAAAACTTTAAATACCTACTATAAAAAAGAATAAGGATATGTAATTTTGATGTACGTCAATTGCACCAATTTTTCTAGACTACCTGAAATCTATACATCTTTCGCGCTAGTAAATTTACCACTAATTAATTCTATTGCACCAGGAAAATATAAATATTTATACATGTGTTATTTTAATTAATTTTAATAAGACGTATATACGTTAACATTATAAATCAATATCAAAAACCGTAAAAATACTAATCAAATATATAGAATAAGAAATCGTAAAATATTAAAATATATATTATTATAAAATATCGATATCAATATCATAACGATTATTTGTACTCTAGTTCAATATCGCCGGCGCAGTTGATGTTTTACCTTTTTGAATCCCAACTTTTTTTTTCTTACCTGTGATTTCTAGCACAATTGGCATATACCCATAGTTTTAAGACTGATATTTTGTAATTATTACAGGCTATTGACCTTAGAAGTTGAAGCCTTAAAATTTACCCAATAAAAAATTAATAAACAAGGATATAATTATTTATATTATTAGATGCATGTATAAATATTTTCCATGTTTAATTATAAGTATCCACTAGACAAAATATTACATTTATTTTATATTTTATGTAATACCATTATTAAAAATTACTAAATACTGACTAGCTATTATTCTTTGATTAGAAATTAGAAATAATTCATATGAATTTAGATTTAGATAAGCTTGAAAAAAAAATCATCTGCTTCATAATTTACAGAAGAAAAATGGGTTCTCATTTGGAAAAAAAATATGTTGAACCACAAGTCATTCCATAAACAGTAGAAAATCCGAAGTATATAATTAAAAATATTTTCTTTCAGTATATATTTTTTTTAAATAATACTTATTGAATCAGTGAATCACTCTGTGTATATAATAAAATCTTTATCTATATATTCTAAAACCCGATGAATAAATAACACGTTGGTTCAAAAAAAGCTTAAAAAATATTTTAAATCAAAAATTTCATAAGAAAAAACGGTATCTCGTAAAATAAAGTCCTATTTTCATTCAGAAAAAGATTTTAAATTCTGGTTTTCATCAAATGCTCAATCTGTAAACCCGTACCATAACCTTACGTGCTACCTAAAAAACAAATATAAACCTACTTATCTCAAATATTCAAGATATAATACATTATTATATTCACCCACCATACTCGCACACGTTATATATATTTATTCACATAATGTATACCATATTCTTTAAATTCAAATTATTGCAATTTAAAAAAATTCTTAAGGACTACTATTTTCAAATACTTAGATTTTACAAGTCACCGTAGTCACTTTGAACCAACTACCAACCTCTCAACCACCACTGAGACCACTATCAAATATCGGGAGATCGTGTTTATCAATGACATTTCTCGTAGAATATATAATTTTATATACAACATTAAGATGGCTATTTCATTCTCAAAAGACAGCTTTCCGCCTTTCCGGTCTGGAAATTTGCGGCTGGCTTTCGATAACATGACATCTGTATAGTGTCAATAAATAATTGTATTTATTCGAGTGTGCGACCGGCTGTATAATATGAGTGCTTGACACTTTTGATAGTTTTTGACGCGTTTATAATATGTGGGCTATAGACGTATCATTTACGTATAGTGACGCAGTTCCCATTCAGTCCATAAATGGACAAAATTACCCAGAAAATTTTCAAAACGTACGTAACATTTGTATTCTCCCGTAAAGTAATGATATCAAAAACATTAAACATTAAATATTAAATAGGTAATAAACAAATATTCAAATGATCGACTATATCATAATAATAAAATATTATACATATCATACGTGTTGTACCTGATATACCTATATTTAATACAAACTTCCATATAATTTGTTATTCTTATCGTTAAAAAGAAAAAAAGACGAGTGTAAAAACACAATATTTTTTAATGAGGGTTGTGAAAAAATTCTTCAAAATTGTGAATATCTACTATAGTGATCATGTAATTATTAGAAACGTATAAAATATTTCCTTTTGTATCTAAAGCAGTTTTGAATTTATACTTTCAATTTTTGAACATTTAGTTTATCCACCTATATATTCTATAGTAGGTAAAAAAAAAATTGTGGAGAGTGACATAATTTTTTATGCAAAACGTTTGAAGCTCAAATTTTTACCACGGGATGTTCACCTGCAAAAAAAAAAATGTTTTTCTATCATATGATTTTCATAATATATTGTTCAAAAACGAATGACCAATAGATACTTAATCTTTTTTGAGCAGTTTATAGAAATGTTGGATTTTCTTTTTCTTATATATTTATCGATAAAAAAATTATTGCTCAGCTAATAATACAAGTTTTCTCATTAACATTCTTTGTTTTTATAATATCGTTTTGTATTCCACAGCCAAATGTACGGTGGAGCACACGGGACGCCCAGCCGAGTGCCTCTCCTAAGCGGCAACCGCCAACAGCAGCGGCGGCGTGGTGGAGGTGCGGACAAAAGCCGGCGACAAAACACCACGGCCGCGGCCACCGCCTCGGAACATTATCATCGCGAGGTAGCTGCGGCGGCGGCGGCGGCGGCTGCTGCTGCGGCCGCAGGGGCTGCGACCAACAGCAAGAGGCCAAACAAGAGGCGCAACGGCGCACCACCCGGCGTACCGGTGGCCCTGGTGCTGCTCGTGTTGACCGGTTACATTTGTCTGGGCGCGGCCGTGTTCGCCGCATGGGAGGGCTGGACGTTCATAGACGGCGCGTACTTCTGCTTCGTCACGCTGTCCACGATTGGGTTCGGCGACCTGGTACCGGGAAAATCGTTCCAGGGCACCGACACGCAAAACGGACAGCTGCAGCTGGTCGCGTGCTGCGGTTACTTGCTGTTCGGCCTGGTTCTGATCGCCATGTCGTTCTCGCTCGTCCAAGAGGAGGTGGTGTCCAAGTGCAGGCACGCCGCCCGCTACGTAGGCTTACTCAAACAGCCACCCCGACCCGGGACCCAGCCGTATGCTTTGTAATACCACATTGTAACCCTCATCCTCCCACCCACTCATATTTATCAACCTTTATTGTTATGCATTTATAAAACCAAAATTATAAAATATATGCCCAAAACATTGTCCATGAGTCACGGTAAACAAAAAACGACCCCAATGACAGCATAATATTATTTATATTATTATATATATATATATAATATATATATTATGTATAATAATACACGATGAGCACGTAACAATTTCTCCCACCATTGAATTTTCAAACGATTTATATCAAAAATCCGACACGTGTACTTTTGAACTTTTTGTGGTAACCGTGTTTCTAAGGGGATGTACGGGTAATGATAATTACCCCTTAAAATGTATCGTATGATATACGTAATATATTATAACGGAATGCGCATATCAGCCGCTAAACCGTACTCATCACTCGATCGATCGCTACCGTATGCATATTAAATGCAATAACGTTATTATATAGATTACGTTACGATTAATTGTATTATTTAAAATCCTATGGCGTTAGTGACAGATGTCTGTACCCTTCATACAATAATACGATATATACGATCGAATCGATTCCTATGACAAACGGTTTCCTATAATATCTCTTCTCTCTCTCTCTCTCTCTCTCTCTCTTAAACTTTCTTACTCTGCCTGTACTCAATTAATCTCTCAAACACGCACATATGCGCGATAACACACACTGTCGAGCGTATATCCGTAACACGCACACCTGTTGGCATAGGGCTTATGTCTTAATGCGCATACATTTTGGAATCGTCTCCATATCATTTTTGCATAAAATAATTTGCACGATCATAGTTCCCAAACGTCGATACTGCAACTCAATGATTTGTTTAAATGTTTTATAAACGAAAATCGCTTAAAGTCATAAAACATAATATTAATTATTATACTTGTTTCGCGCTGTGTAGCTGATTGCAGGGAAACGTTGGTCCGGCTGAAATAAACTATTAACACTTTTCCAGCAACCCATCAAGTTACTGTTTACATATTATACTATCGGAATAATATATCCTGTTATATTATTTATTGCGTATTTTTCTCCGAACGAAAGAATAAACCACTCACGTCCCACAATGTTAAAACGATGTATATAAGTTTTAAAAAGTTGATTTATCGTAATATGATTGTGTTTTGTTGACGTTTTTAAAAACGAGTTGTTCTTTATGTATAAATATTATAAAATCGAAATAGATGATTTGAACTTTGACTCTTATTTATACACGTACGAAACAAAAATTGAAAAACCATGTACTTTTATAAAAATGTCATTCTCTAGTCAAATGTACCTCTATGATTATTATACTATTGAAAATGTATATTATTTTAAGCATAAATAATTATTTTTAACTAAATATTTATACATATTAATATAATATAATATAATATAATACAATTATACATATTATATAAGCTATAAAATATGTTATATTATATTATCTTGTAACCATATATAATTCATTGAAAACACATTGTAAATGTTTTCAATTATCTATATTGATAAAGTTGTAAATAAAATATGTTTTATTTTAAATAATTCAATATCATATGCTGGCACTTGGAATAACGATGAACAACAATATTTTTTACAGGTAAATACTAGGTTTATCTGAATACGTATGATTAATTTGTCAAGTTTTTTTTAACTTTTCGTTATATACACTTGGAGAATTCGCATTCTATTAAAATGGAAAATATGCTAAACATATTGTAATATTATAATTTATTTGAGGTAGGGCAGCGATAAGGGCAATTTTCACATGCAATTATATAGATTATAGAATAATCGCTCTTTCTGGCTAACCTGTATAATATACAGTGTATATGTATTATTGGTTATGGCCGTACAAATTTACAATAAAATATTCATATACATATAGGTACTGTAGATGAATATATAGTTAATATGAGACACAAAATGTTAATTGACTGCATTTATTTCAACAGCACACCTAGATCGTAAATCGTGTAAACACTTATATTTATTAAATATAGAGAAAACAATAATTTATAACACGATAAACAAATAATACTAACTTCGTTATATAATAAATGATAGAAATAATATTAATAGTAATATAGGCTATTTTCAAGTACACCACCGCTAAGTAAGTTTGCAAACTGAACTTTTTCTTCGCGTAAAAATATGTGACCATAATATTATGAATATAATATAAGGTACTTATAAGTTATAATTATAAATTATAAGTATAGTTAATATATTTATATATATTATATAGGTATCTAGTATTGTGCTAAACAGTTTCCACCCGGCCGAAGATTTTTTTTGGTACAAAAAAAAGTATCTACACTTTAATACCTAAGTGAACTTGTGATACTTGAATGTTATATCACATACGCTACATACTATATTTGCGTTCACAAAAAAATAAAATTAACCATGTAATAAATTTGTCATCCAATTTGTATAATGCTACTTAACACTGCCACGTGCAGAATCGCCGCAACCAAGATCTGCAAAAAAAACTCATCAAGTAACCCGAACCTAATGCAGAGATTCTAAATCTAGACACTATCACTTTTTTTTTACCATTTTTAACCATTGTTCACTAGTTTCAGTCACCTCAAAAAAATCAGTATTGCGGTCACTCAACAAAAAAAATTCGTACTTATTGATAATAATAACTATTATTAATTATATTTATTATTTAGTAAGTAATTATAAAATATTTAAGAAAAAATTTAGAAAATATTCAATTGAATATTTAAAATTTGGTTCTATTGATGTATCTCCGACAAATTAACGACTTCCTTTAGTTTTATTAGAAAAAAAATAACTTTGGTATGTATAGCTTTCAATAATGAATATCCATTTCACAAGAAAATCGTCTACAGTTTAAATTAGGCTGTGAAATATTATATTATATACACAGTATTACACACTAATAATAGTTATAGATGCCAATCGTGCTGTTTGTGTATAATTTTGACAATCATAAGTTATGAATTGTAATATAAAATCTATTATAAGCACAAATATTTTTGTTTAGATATTTAATATGTAACTTAATAACGTTTTTATAAAAATGGAGTTAGATAATAGGTTTCAGTCTAGCTGTGTACCTCATCATAGAGTTATGTAGTAAGTACCTATATGTTAAATTTGAATTCAATAATAAATCATTGCAAACAAAAAACGATTTATGAGCAAAGGACGAAGATGGTCTGTAAGCCTATTTATTATTACTATGAGTAGCTATATTTTATGAAATATTTATTTTGCCATTAAAATAATTTATTTAACTATAAGTAATAACACAAAAGGTTCAAAGTTTAATTAATTTTGTCGGAAAATAGAGATACGATATAAGAGAATGATTTTCGAAACACGTACACACTTTCACACGACATAGGTTCGAGTACATCGTAAAATATGAATAAAGTATAAGGCTATTTTTTTTTTTTAATCAAACTTCACGAAACAACAAATTACTGTAACTGCCTGTATTTTTATATTTATAAATTCGTGTTTTTAGGGGTCTCGGGACTACTAGATTCTATAAAGAACATCAAGTTTTAATGCATTTGGCCATTGGCTGAGTTGTTGGATTTTTGTCGTAAATTACCATTAAAGGGAGTAATATAAATCAGGTATAGTAAACATAAGAGGATCTTTTTTATACACTTGTATGCATATATTATCAATAACCTATTCCGTGAAAAACGTTTAATTCTTCACGATTCTAATACTTTAATAGTTTGCTTAATATTTCTTATATCCTTTCAATACTGGAAAAATATTCAAATTGTTGATGATCATGAAACGACGTAAGCATATTAAAAATTATTTTTTGGTTTAAGTGTAAGTAAGGTTTTATTTTATATTAAGTTTTTGAACCACGTTTATAATAATTCAAGGGACGAAAATAAAAAAAAATCTTTAATCGTTGCAATTGATATAGCCTTGTACAATTTGAAAATTAGAATGAAAAGTTTTTTTACTGAACATTATCATATTACGAACAGGCTATCATGCCCGTGCTTTTCATAAGCACTCTCTCTCTCGAAGTGTAAAATATAATCCATTGAGTTGATTTGTTTTTTCCCAAGTTTCTCAATCTCGTATAACTATAAATATTACTTACTAAATGTCAATATATTCTAACCTTCAATAAATCTGGGTGCATAAATGTTTTTTTGTTTTTATCTAGTTGAATTAAGCTTTTTCATTTCGTTTGAAATTAAAGAGACAACTGTTAAAAACTTAATTTTTGTTTTTTGTGTTTAAAAAAAGTTTATCTTGCTTGACTAAACATAATATATTTTAATATAGAGATTAGTAGGTTAGTAGGTTAGGTAAGATAAGTAGGTTGGTAGGTAACCTACCTTTTTTTATTAAATTTTGTCGTTCTGAAATTTTTCAAACATATTTATTCCTAAAGAAGAATGAAAATATACATTGAGTATTTACTGATAATGAAGTTTGAGTACCTATAGGTATATTGATAAAATGTTATCTATCGTGGGTAAACGAAATAAATATATTGTATTGTATATTATATATCACACAGATGACAGAATGAACTGAGTCTACAGGATAAACATACTTAAAATATAATACTAATAATACTTATAATATATAGAAAATACGCTGATACCTACTCATAATTCACATAAAATAAGTGTAATACTATTTAATCAATATAATAATAAAATTAATGTGATTAGGCGATTTCGACACTAAACACAACATGTAGGTCATATAATTAGGTAACTTATCATATTGTTAGATTATAGGTATATAAATTCAATAGTATAAGTCAGGTATATTTTCTCATATATTATACCATGTCGGATTTAGATACGGTAGGCATTTAGCCATATTTCCTAATTTTAAAATATAAATAATAATTTATGTACAATAAACATGAAAGGCATCGTAAAGGTATCATTATGTTTTTCATTTTAAAATAATATATTAAATTATATATTAAAATATTATTATTAATTATGCCATTTTATTAGAATGATCATTATTATTATGCATTTAAATTAAATTAAAATATAAAATAGGTAGAATTACCAGTAATTCTGTTAAGAAAAATTAAATATAATGTAAAGATATTCGATATTATGTGACAAATACCTCGTTTGGTCTCAAGAAAGCTGGAAAATATAAAAAACTAAAAAGGGATAATATCAGCAGATGCGCTGCCTTTATATGAGATTGTTAATAATTAATATACAAAAAAAATGCTTAAGAACTTTGTAGGATACCTGGACATTCGGGTATCATCGAAAATGAGATGTCCGATCAAGTAGCAAAAAATACAATTATTAACCCTGTAGCAACAGCAGTTCAACTTGTAACCGAACAATATTTAAAACCCATAATAAAATTGCATTGTACCAATATGTGGCAGGCAAACTCGAATTCCGTGCGCACAAAACTCAACAAAATAAAACAAGATGTGTTCGTATGGCCACATCCCACATACCTTCCTAGAAAGTTCGAAGTTAGCCTAATTTTATTATACTACGAATCGGACACATACAAATGACAAATCACTTATAGCCATCTAATGAGTAAAAATTATCCCCCAACATGTCCAACATGCAGCACCGATCTAAGACAATTAAACACATAATGACCGATTGTCGATTATACTCCGAACCAAGATTGGCCTTAAATCTTCGTAAACACTTGTCAAAATCACTCGACCTCAACAATTCATCGCGCTCAATCATCTTCAAGTTTATCACAGAGGCAAAACTGCAAAATAAAATATAAACACTGTATAAATAATAAATTTGTTATAATCGCCAAGGGTAAATTATTATATTAATAATAATAAAAAAAAATTTTTAAGAAAATTAATAAAACAGGGGCATAGGGTTTTGAATAGAACTATATATTCGTACTCAGTAAAATATCATGTTCCTATATCATAATTTATAATTTAAAATTAAATTAAATTGTATAATATGATAACTTTTTTTACCTAATGATTAATGATTATGAATCATATTTATTTTTAAATAAATGGTATTACAATATTGTTATATTGACCATAATAGGTATTGACTATTAGCGGATTCGATGAATAACCCTTTAAAAACTTTAATCATCAGATAATCATGGAGTTTTTTGCATAACACACTGAGTGTTGATGACTGAAACATGACTGTTTAATTTTTACAATAGTATATATTTTGAATATAAAATATTATAACGTTAATTTTAAAGCCAAAACGACGTGACGGTTAGTAATAATAATGCTCGTAAATAGTAGGTAATATGCCTAACCGTTGAAATTAGCACATGCACTCGAATTTAACATGTTTTAACATCATAACGTTTAATAGTTACCTACCCGATAAATGCCAATAATGCTGATAAACCATGTATTATACCGACAATAGTAAAACTGGAAGTCAGTACAAATTTCTAACGGTTTAGTTGTGTAATATAAATGCATATCATAAATTCACAAATCATAAATCACAACAATAACAACATTATACCCATACGACCTAGCTGTTTCATCGCAAATATTATGTTATCGGTAGCGTATTAAAAGAAAATTATTCACGTTACAATGGCTGCAGCAGATCTATCCCCAAATTAGCATTATGCGTTATAGTCGTTATACCACTAAAACGTGTAGCAACCTACGATATATTTGATGTTTTTAAGCGAACAACTCGTAAAACTTGAAGTTGATGACTTTTAAATCTGTTCTTAAGATAACGGAAACACAAGGGAAGGTATCTAACTGGAAGTTTAAATGATTTTACCTTTTGTTTTGCTTTACATATCACTACTATTATTATACAGCTAGAATTTTTCTTAAGTCTCTCAACGTTTATTTACATACTTATACGACAACACGTGGCACACATGAACTATACACCGCATTCAAATTATATTTGAACCCCATATTACAGAATAATGACGACATATTAAAATCACATATGTATAACAAAATATGTAGCCATTTTCTTATTTGTTCGTGGTGGATAAAATTTTTTTTTTTTTTTTGACGATTTAGGGACAGTTATAATACTATAGCCAACTTAAGTGTTTTACGCATACTATGGAGAAGGGAAAATCATTTACAAAGTACTTTTACGGGCTCGGTACATACTAAAAAGTAGATTTTAGTACTACATGAATATTGTTTTAAAATGAAAAACACATTACACATTGAGTTCCTGCTTATCTGAGAATTATCGTAAATTATTAAATGAAATGACAAAAACATTAAAATCTAATAATTTTGGAAGGTATAATAGAGTTCTAATGGCCTCAGGATCAGGGATTCAGGGCCGCATTTAAAGGGGACATTGGCTACAACTGCCCGAGCGCCAGTATTTTGTAGCCATAAATTTGTTTTGTGAATTATTAAAACTTTTAAAATTGAAAATATTTTAATAACGGTATGATATAATAAATTATGCTGTTTGAAATTTAAACAACTTAATAATAAAGTATCGTAGCCCGTAGGTATTATAGTAAGCGATCGAAAATTATTAATAAACCTAATAGTAATTCCTTAATCCCTTTAACAAATATTATTAATCATTTATTTATTTTTACTAACAAAAATTTACCCTCTGCGACATAGGCTATTAGGTTACAAGGGTTATTATTTACCCACATCGACATATTTATAAAGTGTTTATATTTTGCCTTGAAGTTCTGCCTTTCTGATGAACTTGAAGGTGGCCGAGAACGATGGTCTGTTGTGGCCGAGTGATTCTGATAAGTGTTCTTGAATGTTTAAAGCCAACCTTGGTTCGGAGTACAATCGACATTCGGCCATTATATTATTTATATTTATGTGTTTAATTGTTAGTTCTGTGTCGCATGTTGGACCTATTGGCGGATTAGTTTTACTCATTATGAGTGATTTTTGTGTGCCCGATCCATATAGTCTAGTCATAGGATAACAAATCTAATATAAATTATTTTATCATCACAAATAACTTAGTATTTGAGAATGATATCTATCTATTTACTTATTTATTATGTTTGTTTTATAATATTATTTTAATTTTGACCAGCAAAAAAAAAAAATTAAATAAAAAATAGAAACAAACTTTGTTACAAAATAAAAGCAAACAATTTTATAAATACACGTACCTCTATCAAGAATATAATAATATTAATTTGCACAGTTTATATATAGTTTTATTAAATTTTATTTTTATATGGATATTGGATATTGATATTGATACGATCCAAAAGGACATGAAATAATCAACTTATATGATTAGCAGGATGCAGGACTCAAGTGGAAGAAGTACACTAAATAATTGTATCTTTGCGGAGAAGCAAATGGACTTACAAAATTATTGAATGATATTTTTAAAAAAAAATCATAGATTACCGTAAAACATATTCTTTTTCTGTGTTTTGAGAATATTCTATATTTCCAACTATAGTAGGCCTTTTACGGGGTCCAATTTCTTTTTGCACCGGAGCACAAAATGTCTAAAATCCGGCGCTACTCAAGATGATGTTAAGTTAACACGGCAATAGTTAAAAATATCTAGGCCCCGTTTACACAGTTAGTTTCTACTGCCTGAACAAAAAACTACCTGAACAAAAAACTGCCTAGTTATTAGTTAAATTATTATTAAACCAGTAAAATAAATTTACCAATGTTGAATATTCTGTTGGTTCAACTAAAATTTGGTTGTTACCTGGTTATTAAGTGGATATAAGTTGCACAAGGTTGGTAGGTGATACGCGGTATACGGCGTGAACCACAATTAATGTCTATGATAGAAATACTAAATAGCCGACTTCGGTATTATTATTGTAGCCAGTAAAATGGCCGCCATCCTAATCTAATAGGTGAATGTTTATGTTTTATAGTATATTGATAAGCAATTGAAGAATGATGTTATAATAAATTGTTTAAACATGTAAACTTTAAAAACAATTATTATTTTATACAGGTTTTGGGTGGAGAATGGAGATTAGTTTTTATGTATGGTTTATGCAAGAAAAATTTTCATCAATTATTTTGCCTGTGTTCTTGAAGATAGGTACTGCTTCAAAGATAAATGTGTGAGTCAACAAATGTATTTTAATACAAATACCAGTATACCAAAGGATATAATTTCTAATAAAGTATAACAATTAAAAAAAAAAAAAAAATGATCAAGTGCTTTATTTAATCAGTACAAATTAAGACAAATTTTAAATTTAGATTTTTCAACATAGGTAACTACATTCCTTGAGTTTATCAAAATGAAATTATTATACATAACATTAAAGAAATAAGAGGTATTTTAACCTACATCTCGTAGGTATAGGTACAACAAATATAATTGATTCATAAATAAAATTTGCTTTGTCAATTTATGACTGTTACTTATTGGGTTTAAAATATCTATGTAGAATACATTTTACCAAATGAATGTAATCTTATGCTTAAATATTTCTGTATAAGTAATGCAATTAAAACTAATTTATGGGATCTATCTTAGTATTATTAAGATTCATAAAGATTCATATGCGTTTGAGTCGTTTGAGATGCTTAATAGTTATAAATAGCTGACGATTATCATATTGTCCTAAATATTAAATTGTTTATATAAATAATAAAAGGTTTCGAATTTCAGCTCAAACCAAATAGTTCCAGATAAATATTATTCGGAAAAAATGTTCTCAAGTTTTACGTCCAAACAAATTTTAAAATATTATAGCCCTCCAAAATAGTATCTTATCATTTATCATATTATTTAAATTTTTAAGCAGCCACCCCTTAATAAGATCCCATAAATTAGTTTTAACTGCATTACTTATACAGAAATATTTAAGCATAAGATTACATTAATTTGGTAAACTTCAAAACTTGGTAAACTCCACTTGAAAAGTGTAAAATGATTATGGAGATTGGTGTACTGATATCAATACACCTTGCCCGACCTTGGTTATTGGTTACAATTTTGCATAGATAATAACAGATTTCTTCTATTATCAGACATTATCTATTCAATTGTGCTTATACCTAATCAATTTGTTATCAGTGGTATAATAGGTACTTATCATGACTTAATTCATACAATATTTGAATATTTGCATTTCGCATTAACGATAGAGGACTGAGGAATAGACCGTCAATCACTTAAGGACGTTAAGGTCGTCATTTGGTATTTACTCATGGTTGTAATGTGTCGAAGGTAAAATCAGACTACTTACTAACTGACCACAGCTCAGAGCTTTTTTAGTATGTTCACTTTCCTGAGATCAAAATAAATCTTTATAGATTTTTATAAACCTCCACGGTTCCACCACCAACAATTTGATCCATGGACCGACGGCTTAAGAATGCCCTGTGCGCCGCATCTGCTGGAGTCTGCGGTTCATCGGCCGGCTTGTTTGGCAAAATTGGAATGAGTGTCAACGAGTTATTCGGCTTGAACGATCAGGTAAAATTGGTTGTATTTAATTGTTTAGTCTATATTATTGTATTAAACATCTATATACAAATCTACACGTACGAGTACTAAAGAGTCAATGATGACAGTAATGACATTGTAAGTAGCACTTCCTAAGTCCTAATGATCTGTTAATATTTGTTTTTCCCTCACAGGCTCTGTTCACAAATTTGATCAGATTCATCATGTTGGTAATGGTCGTTCTGGCCAACATTGGTGTTTGGCTTATGTATACTAGATCCCTGCAATTCGGTTCCACATTGATATCTACTGGCATCGGCATCGCGTCCAATTACATTTTCACCGTGAGTGACAAGCCATTTGCAAAGTTGTGTGACTTCCCTATCTGTCTTTAATATCATAATACATCTATTAAATCTGTGAAATAGCCACTCAAAGCTTTCAGTAATTCATTTTTTGTTTTTATTTGTTAGATAAGACATAATATTTTGTCTGTGAATAATTATATCTACAGTATAGGTATAACATTTCATAACTATTTTATGTTTTTGAAACTATAAAAACTTATAATAACTAATTTGTTTTAAATATTACATTGAAAATGAAAATGATTTGTTCTTTAAATGCTTACCATTAAATCAATAAATTATTTTTTACAGTATTATTAAAAAGAAAATCTTTATTTATATCTTAAAGAAGAAACCTAAATATTTATAATAATAATTAATATTTATCGGCATAAAAAATAAATCAAGTTCACTACTGCTAACAGAGTAACAGTTGGCTCCTTAACACGTTGACTGTCTTGTGATATACGCCAAACTTGCAATTATCTATTTCCCTTTATATTTTACTTATACTTGCTAATTTTGTCTTGAGTATAATTATATATTATGATACTCAAAAATCGTCAAGGATATTAACTCATTTTTATCTAAGGAATTTATTATGCCTGAAACTCTTATAACAATTTGAGTATCATGATACTTAGCTCAGTTTTATAAAACTTCTGAGTACATTAAGATACTCAAAGTGTTTGTAAGATCAGTGAAATTGGTTGGGAAGTCAACATGTCAAGTACCCTATGCCCAAACTTTTTGTCTAGTCTATATCATACTATTCACTTATGAAATTATTGTGCATATGCCATACAATTTTATAAATTCTTTAAATCAAAGAAAATCCGTTACTTAATATGTGAAACAGTTCAATACCATGCTACTAACCTCAAGCATAATGAAATTATCCACTTCATAAAATAATTTCTACGATTGTACTGTAGATATACATTACTAAATATTATTATATTATTATCTCTTTGTTGACTTTAGAAACATAATACAGTTCAAATATTGTTTTAATCTAATACTATTTTTCTAATAATTGTAAATGTCCTTTGCTATAATTGTTTTTAATCTCTCAAATCCAATATTTAATTAATTAATAAACAATAATTAGTAGATTTGTTCTTGTCATCAAATCCTTAGTATATCGTCTTAGTCTTGCTGATAAAACAGTTAAGTTTTTCAGGATCCCTAGTTATGTCGATATAGCCGGTAATGAGCGAGCCGACCACCTAGCTTTTTCAACAAAATCCCTCATCTATTTTTCTCTTTTTAAAACACCTGCTTCAGATTTTCTTCCGATTCACCGCAAACTATTGCGCAATGCCTGGCAAACTAAATGGGACTCTCTACCACCTAACTATGTTGCATGGCATAGACACATAGTTTCCTCTATTCCCAAACATCCTTGGTTTAAAAACCTCAAGATTTCTAGGCACCTAATCGTATCCTTCACTCGTCTTTGCATTGGTCATAGCTTACTTCCTCACCATTCTTCTAAACTTAATCTAAACTCTTCCCCTCTTTTTACACTGCATCACAACGAATCGATATGCGATTTTGATCACATCCTTTTCAATTGCCCTTCTCTCATAACTAGTAGACAACTCCTTTTCTCTTTTCTTTCTTCTTTAGGCTATATTTCTCCCGATTCAAATCTTCTGCTCAACTCCCGTTTCATCCCTATCATCCGTTCTCTTATCCAATTCATTCATACTGCTGGCTTTCTTATTTAAAGCTAATATTTAATTAAATTGTCTGTAAATTTTTTTGTATTGATACATAATTATTTTGTAATCGCTTTGCTGTAATTATTTTTTAATAAAATGCAAATTAAAAAAAAAAAAAATTAGTAGATTAAAATTTTTATATTTACGTTATGCCCTTAATTTATACCATTATATATTATATTTCAGGCTCTAACTGGTGTACTATTGTTTGCTGAGAGCTGCTCAATTCTATGGGCATGTGGTACACTGTCTGTCATGATTGGTGTTATACTGATGTCGATTTGAATGTTTAAGAAATAAAAATATTTACTGATCTCATGTATATAATATTGTTATTATTTGAATAAATAAGCATGCATGGAAAAAAACACTAATATATTTTATTTTTACTTCAAAAAATGTGCTTATAATAATTCTGTTCTTGATAATACAATGGAATTATTATTTAATAAATAATCTGAAATAATAAAGTGGGTTTGACAATTATGAATCGATAAAATTTATATAATCCACCAGTAGTTATGTGACACTGCCATAAAGATAAATCAAAGACTTATGTAATTTTAAAAACAAGATTAAACACTTCATATAATATTAAAAGAATTTTAAATCAAAGACTATTTTATTTTTGTTTTTTCATAATCCTATAAATTTGTTTAAAAATGAAATAGAATAAAAATAGCATACACATGTGACAAATTTAAAACATGAAATTCAATGTTCAACAAGTAAAAAAAAAAATTCATTGAAAACTAAGTATAAAACCTTAAATAAATATAACTTAATTCTTAATGATTATGTTGAATTCACACTGCCTATTCAAATGCTTTTAGGCCATTAGTCAAAAGTACTGAAGTTGAATGTTGTCAATACAAAAATAGACATATAAAAAATATAAAAACCACGTCGAAATATTATTTTCAATAATATTTGAGCAAGCGTTCAGCTTATAGTATTTAGAGAGATAAGAATCATAGATAATATTTGTTTGATATACAATCAAATTTGTAAATAATATACCAAAGGTTAATGTAACAAAATAAGTAATATACAAAAAAACAAAGAAAAAACAAATATTATCTATGATTCTTACATCTCTAAATACTATAAGCTGAACGCTTGCTCAAATATTATTGAAAATAATATTTCGACGACGACGACAAACTGACCTTGGAACGCCTTAGCATGGCCATGTGCGCTGCGTGCCGGCCGCTGGCTTCCTTATTTTGTATATAACTTTTTTTTGTATATAATTTATATTATATAATATTATATAGGTATAAAATAAATTTATATATAAATTAAATTTATACATAAATTAAATATATAACCATATTTTATGTATTTAAATTTACTAAACTGATTTCCATTGTCAGTTCTAATGATTTGAAAGAAAAAATGTAAGCAATTTAAAGTTTGAAGTACTTACAATGCTGAATTTTCACAAATAATTCAAATTAAATTCATTTACTGTGTTTTTGGAGCAACACTTTATCTTCAAATGTCCTACTTCAGATAAAAAAAAATTAGAATAATGCTTTTTATAAATACTTTGATATAATTAAATATAAAATATAAAAAAAAACTCAATGTATAGCATGTATTAAAGAAAAATAGGATGCAAAAGAATTGTTATTTTCCAAAGATAGAAACAACAAAAATGTAAACTAGCAGTTCATCATAAAAATATGCAAAACAACAATTAATTTAATTATTACGCTAAAGGATACACATCAAGTAAACTTATATCATAAAAATGTATGATAAAATGATTTTTGAATGTTCATATTTTGGATTATTTAGGATAAATAAAACAAAATTTTTTCTTTGCTAAAAAAAATACTGTTATATTTTATATTGTGAACTGGCACAAGACTCAAGTATTATAAAAAATAACTGGCTAAATATTGTTACCACATCACAGTCTCTTTGGAACAGATAACAGTTATAAAACTTAATTAGCACTCCAATATATTATATAAAGTAACAATAATTATATTATAACATATTGGCGTACTATCTAATATTAAATACTTTCTTTCAAAAATTAAAAATAATTACAATACAAATAGATGCAAAAAATTAAACAACATTAATTGTATGCAAATATAATTAATAAATTGTAATAATATATAACTGGACGGATACAATTAAACATAATTTAAAAAACAAAAAATGTTATCCAATATTTCTTAAACATATATGATAAAATTTATATTTTTCTTGTTTTTATTTTGCTTTTTAAAAAAAAATTTAACTGTTTATATACACAACAATTTATATATAATATAACACACATATATCATACATTTGTTGGAAATATGAAGTGGGAAAAACATGGTAGACATTTAATTAGGTGGCAACATAATAATATGTAAGTTAGATGACAAAAACAATAATTCAGATATACATGTCTATTGAAAGACACTGGTCTCCAACTTCACCAATCAATAGTATTAGGAACATTGTGTGTATGTGTGAATATCTGTTATTATAATAAAACTATAACAATATTTCATAAATTTTGTTTGACTTCCAACAATTCTGGATGGTTTTCAACAATGTTTAGGAGAATATTATCAATGTAAGCCCGTAACTGATCGTTCACTTCCTGTTGATCTTTCAAAGCGGTTTTCATCTGAAAATAATTAAAATCATCAATAAAATAACCCATATTAGTTATAACATTATTTAATTAAGAAAATAAAAATGTACAACGTGCAGCCAAGACAGTTATTATTGTTGCTATTTAATATTCAAACAATTTTAAGCATCTTCACATTATATGAATAAAGAAAATATTTAATAAACACTGAAATAAAAGATTAGTCAACAGCAAAAAGTTTAAAAATAAAATCAATTGTTGTGTTCAATTTACTACCCATAATGATTAAAATATATTTTATAAGATTTTATAGTAAAGATATTCTAATTAAGAAATCAAAGAATTTCTAATTAGTTTTATTTATACAATTATATTATTAATTCTTTTTGATATTTATGAATTTATATTGGAAGTTACCAATACATTTTGTAATTTTATAATATAATGATGGGACATAAGGGTACAATGTAGTAAATTTAACATTATATGTATCTAGTTAAAATGTATTAAACACAAGTTAAAATTGATTACTTTTATACGTTTATATATATATATATATATATATACCAATATACCTATTTAATGTTTTCACAA
The DNA here is from genome assembly GCF_037042655.1 of Diuraphis noxia. Taxonomy (NCBI): domain Eukaryota; kingdom Metazoa; phylum Arthropoda; class Insecta; order Hemiptera; family Aphididae; genus Diuraphis; species Diuraphis noxia. The sequence goes on from NW_028301713.1 coordinate 72,137,563, forward strand.
TAGAATATTTAATTTTGTATCAACGCTGCACCAAAAAACATTAAAAATAGTAAATAAACTTTAATTTATAAATTTGTCAAACAAATAATATTTTATTAATAAAGCCTAAACCAAAAATATCAACAAAAAAAAATCGTAAATTGTTATTTATTAATTTTAGTAAGCATGCAACAGCACACATGAAATATAATAAAATATCAAGTGTTTTATTAATTCCATGCAAAAAGGTAAATGATTTTTTTTTTCAAATTCTTATCGCTTTTGAATGAAAGTGTATATAGTGTATATTATGTTGATCGGCATTCCTATGAATTTGCGTCAACACAATAAAAATGTTTAAATCATTCATTCAAGGTACTCGAAGGCACATCAAACTAAGTGTAAGAAAACACCATGACAATATTATTGTTGTTTGTGTTCGGGTGTTCCCGTAGAGCTACAGCTAGGTATACTCGACGATGAGACGACACCAATGACATTGAGAGTTAACGACCGCGACTCGATTGAATCGTTTTCAACTACTATTGTTAAACTCTCGGAATACGAAAAAAATTATTTTATTAATCAATATCAACATTTTGAGGCGTAATTACCGGGTGCGGTTAGAAAAAAAAAATTAAGAAAAAAGCCAAACACTGTTAATTTGATAAAAAATAAATGCATAACATATTTTAGTAACCAAATTAAAATTACCTTGTTTAATTGCAAAGACGAGGGACTGTGCTGTGAAAAGGAGCAAAAAAAAAAAAACAATTATATAAGTACTTCAAGTGTGTTGTTATATCAAAATTCTACATATTATTATATTATAAGATATATCATATATATTATTATCATTTGCATTTCGCACGCGCGTGATATTATTGGCTCATATTATTGCTCTATTATGTGTACTACTTCTAATTACATATGACAAATTTCATTGACATAATTTGGGTTAGAAATGTTATTCAGGTATTGTTTTTGTTTTTTCTAACAGTTTAAAAACGGTTTATTATTTATAAGCACGGGTATGCGAGATTATTAGACATTTAGACGAACGACGCGTTAAAAAAAAAATCCAAATATGAGTAACCATTAGTCGTATATAACATCGCACTTACGTCATCATGAGTCAATCCGTCAAGTTCGGAAGCGAGGCTGGGTGACTCTGTCAACAACAGCCTACCTCTCTCGATGCCTTTGGCTATGGAGGAAGCTTGTAGCTCGTCGTAGGAGTCTTTCAATGCTGCAAAAAAAAAAATCATAATAATAAAAAAACAGATACAATTATCTCACTTTAAATGAAATAGGGTGTATGCTAGGTTAGAGTACATCGAGTGTTTTGCGATAAGAAAATCACCATGACTATATAGTATACTACAAAACATAATCTTTACAAAAGAGGGTTTTCACCTTTTTTTAACACGGCCAACTTTACAAAATTGCAATGACACATGTCCTTTTATCGAACAACCTTTTTTCTTTGATTTAATTTTTTTAGAACAAACTTGTACTTTATTATACATTAGGTAATTTATATTTATTAATTATAATTATTATAGTAAAAACTTTCAAAAACACCGATTGAAAATTACTGCTTTATTGATTACACTTACATCGATTCTGATGTTTAAGCAACTCCAACTGGGCCGTAAGCTCAGTAACGTACGGCGAAGGCGAATTTAGTTTGGCGATCATGGCTTCCTTTTCAAGTCGAGATATTTCCAACTCTTTGGTCAGACCCTCGATGATCTATAAATATATATATATACATACATATATATAAACAACAACCGGACAGCGTAAAAACAACGATCATATCAATATACAACGTTGCTGTTATTATTGTTTCAATTATTATAAGCAGAGGCGACTGTTTTATGTTCTATTAAACTGACCTCTTCGTTGTCCCTTTCTTTCTGTTTAAACTTTCTGATCTCTGCCTCCAGCAGACGTATTTCATCTTTGAACGACTGAGCACCCACGTTGAGATCACTCACACGTTGTTCCAACGAAATCTTTTCGGTTCGCATCATCTCTAACGCGGACTTGCATTTTTCTGCCTCCAATCGTAAATTTTCATTAGCAGACTCAATACTTTGAAGTCTATAAACATTAATACAATATTGGGCTAGTGTAATTTATAAGTTAATAACAATAAAATCTTATTAGTATACCTATATTACAACAAGCTTTTTCATACTTAATTGCAAAAAGAGTTTTAAAAAAATACTCATATCCGTCATAATATTTCATATTGTACAATAAATAAATATACTTAGGTATATAAAAAAACTTATAAAGCGTTAATATATTTTTTTTAAATAAAGCTTTAAAAATATTTCATTTATACGACTACCGTTTACTAATTTTATATTATTTGAACAAAATAGCAATGATATTAAATTGGGAAACAACGCTTGTAACTAAAACATTATTCATATCATGTATTTTTATGTAACGTCATTTGCTTACCACAGCAAAGCGACATCAATTCATCGTTATTCGTTCACACTATCACGATTTACAATATAATTATTCTAATAATACCATATTTGCATTATATAAATTAAATTATTTTATATTATGTACAATAATGATACATCATCAAATAGTGGCATCTATATTATACAGATTAAATAATGTAATTAAATATCTTCTTCTTCTTCTTGTGGTATCGGTATAATTAAATATGTGTGGTTATAATTTAAAGTAACGTTATTAATTGTTTTACATCAATCAAAAATAACTAATAATTTTTAAAAGTATATAGTGATTTTTATACGACAATATATTATACCTATAATGATAGGATAATAATTCATAACTATTAATTGATTTAATGGAACGAGACACTATAAAATATATCTTTAGAATAATTTAGTTACATAACAAACACGACATGATTTATGGAACGCTTGATGGATATCAGTGATACTAACACGGCGAGAAAAATATATGAATTCGATGACGCCAATATGCATCATAATATTATAATATAAGTTTACAGTTTTAAATAAAATATTTAAGCCCATATAAGTATAAGTAACTAGCTAATTACATACTATATTTTTATTTAAAATTTACCTTATGGCACAATTATCGATATGCAATTGTTTTTCTCTATCAACTCGGGTGACGAGTTCTCTGTGTCTGCGTTCTTCGGACGCAAGTCGCTCCTCGCACCTAAGTTCGGTGTCACGAAGCTGCTCTTCTAGCATATGGACGCGGGCTTGGAGAGCGGCGTTCTCCTCCTTGGTACGCGCGTACCGTTCGTCCGTCAGGTGTTGATTGTCGGTCAGAGAATTCATTTGTTTTTGCAACACTTGTACCTGCATAGACACATACAAACACATTATAATTTACACGCCACCAGTTAATGTAATTGTTGTAGTAATTATTTTGAAAACAACACGTGAGTACTTTTAATATATTATACAGATAGAACAAAGGCGCATCGGTGTGACAATATACAAAAAATATATTATGTAAATACCTATAATATATACGCAAACATTGCATGCGAGTGAATATTATAAGTGTAGGTAGGTACTTATAGAAAAAAAATTTTAAAATAGTCATAAACGAACGATGAAACGAAATTACTTTTTGCACGCCAAAAACATGCGAGTTTCGTGAAATTATAGGTAACTTCAACACATCGACTCCGGCGGGACCCGCGTCATAGGCGCTACCCACAAATTCGAATTGTCCATCCCACATATCGAACTCAAGCTCGGAGCAGCAGTTTTCTAAAATATCAGCCTTGTTCTTCTTAGACGATGACGACGACGACATGACAAACAACATAACTTCTTAAGAAAATTATTATTATACGAGCGTAAGTATAAGACTACGGTGTGTTACAACTGCGAACGGCCTTTTGGCCGATTTTAAGAATAGAAACCATTTCGCTTATCTTAATATTGATAACGACAGCATCAATTAAATATATTATCGAACGTGAGCGTGTGATGAGGATGTGTATGGTGTGTGGACTATTGAGCGTTCGTCGAGATAATATGTGTTTTTTACTGAACTTTGATCACACTGCGTCGAGAGAATATGATGTGTACTCTAATAATATCAACGATGACTTATTTTGGCTGAGTGACAGGAATTTTTTTCCCAAAAGTTGACTATATGATTTCTTGACTCGTATATTTTAAGTAGTTGCCCAAGCCAAACGGCATAAATGCGCATCAATGGACGGAATAATAATAATTATAATAAGACCGAAGTAAACAGACGATAAAAGTATGCTATACCACACGCAGGCCTTACACAAAGGTGTTATTGTCGTTGATATATATTTCGACACATTTTCCCAACGATAGAGCGAAAAACGTACGCGAAAATGTTACCTCACCGACGAATACTATTATACGTTATGTACGGCTACACACTGACGACACACTCACATACACAGACAGATAACAATATTGGGACCTGCGCGCATGTTGAACGATATTATTAAAAAAAACTAATATAATAACTCTATATCGTTATATATATTTATAGTATGTAATATACAAGTATACTACTATAGTACTCTACTGTAACATAATTATATGTACAATTATTCGTTGGTTAAACGCATGACGATGACGACGATGGGCTTTTATCATCTGCCACCACTACGTTGGTCCCCTACTACCCAATATACACGTGTGGTCGCTCTATACTTATATACAGTTCAGTATACGACTTGAAAATGTCCCATTACAAACTGTTGTCACTTATCGAATTCAATACTAATCACTCTATATTAGTATACAAATTAAAACTACGATAGTACGATGATTATACTGTGTGCATCACACGCGTTAACACGACGACACTATAATAATCATTTACGAGATATAGTAAAACATATAAATATAAATATAAATATATAGATATATTAAAACCAATAACAGCATAAAGATAAGTCGGGAGAACGATGCTGCAAAACGGCGACATTAACGATAATTGAAAACGCATAATATACAATATACACTTCGAAGACAAACACAAGATTAAATAAAATAAAATATTAAATATAATCACATTCAACGAAAAAAAAAGCGGGTAAGTTGTGGATGTCGCTCTGCTGTACAGTAGGTTACTTTAATGGATAAAATTAAATTTGAATCCAATGGATATTATATCATTGTATACGAAAAACGATTCTGAGCGGAGACGATTTATCTGTCTAGGATATAATATAGATTATTAAAAATTTACAAATCTTGTATTTAAAAAGAAAATTTGTTATGCATTTCTTTTAGCTTAAAATAATTTACGAATTTTCGTGATTTTTACGTATAATGTTGTCAAAATTCAAACTTTGAATGCTTTTAAAAAAAAATTGTGACTATATATTTCTTTTATTTTTCAACTGCTATTGTAAAAATATGATAGGAGCCTTGTATTTAATTTTCAAATCTTAGATCTAAAAAGAAAAACTTTTATGAATTTCAATCAAAGATAATTTGAACTTTGCCGTAATTTTTACGTATTAAGTCAATATTTGAACTTTAACTGCTTATAAAAAAAATCGTGCCTACAAATTTTTAATATTTTTTAACTGCTATTGTTACAATGTGTTAGAAGCCTTGTATTAAATTTTCAAGCTTTTCTACCGAACAAATAAATTTTTATCGATATTTATAGAAAAAAAAACTGTGCCCATGTATTCTTATAATTTTTTAATCACTATAAGAATAACTTATGAGGAACTTTGTATTAAATTTTCAAGTATTTTGATTGGGCCCAAAAAGTTTTATCGACACTTCAAAAAAAATTAAAAATTTCCGTTGTCTATAAATATCTAAAAAGAAGTCAAAATATTTTGAAAATTAAATCATGTAAAGAAAATGCCAATCTAAATAACTGGTAAAATTTTTCAAGTATCTATGACTTATACTTTTTGAATAATAAGAAATGTTTAAAATCGTTTGAGGATAAATCGTTATATCGTTACGCTATTTCGTAAAAAAATTAAAATTCAAACGCACTTAAAATTTTTCCTATAATGATGTTTCAAGTTTTCTCTATAGCCACTTGAAGGAAAACTAATGGAAAACTTAGTGTTGCATTTTTAATCCTTAGTTATAAACACAAACAATTTTATGATTTTTCAACTTCAAAATTACTTGCAAATTTTCGCGTTTTCGACAGATTTCGTAAAAATTTGAACTATAAACGCTTAATTGTGACTTACGATTTTTAATTTTTTTAGCTACAATAAGAACAACTCATAAGGAACCTTGTATTAAATTTTCAAGTTTTTTTGGTCGTCCAAAATTTTTTATCGGCACTTCAAAATAATTTCTCAAAAAAATTGAAAATTTCAGTGGTCTATAAATAACTCATAAAAAATAAAAAAAAATTTAAAATTAAACAGTATATAGATATCACTAACATAAACATTTGGTGAAAATTTCAAGTATTTATAGTGATTAGTTTTTGAATAACAACCATATAAAAAAAATCGATTTGGTAGAAAACTGGTTTTGTGTAAAAATTCCGGGTTTTCTGTCATTTCTTTTATTGTAAAATCAATACATTCATCACTCCGTTCAGAATCTAAAAATATTCATAGAAATGTATGCCAATTATTAAAAAACCGTCCGCAGTCGCGATCAAGCAATTAAGTATCTTCTTTTTAATATATCAATACCTATAAAATATAATATATAAATAATGTTGTTTTAAAAATGTTTTAACTTTTATTTTAATGTCATAGTATAATTATTTTTTATGGTCTGTTAGAAAAACCAATAATCATATTTTCTAAATTAAAAAAAATATATATATATGATATAATAATTATTTTTACTGCTTTAGGCAAACCATTAGTATATTTAAATTATAGCCAAATATAAAGTTTAAATAAATAACTGACCAGACGAAAAAGATGGGGCATTTTAATAACAACTTTCATTCCTATAAAGACGGAATTGGTTTCTGGGTCAAAATCAAGTGTTTTACACGAATTGTTTACCGATAAATTACTTTTTTAGTATTATATCAAACTGTTCACAAGTCAGTTCTCATATCCCATATTATGTATAATTTAAGATCTGATGACTGTGATTTGCTACCAAAAATAAGAGCATATAGTATTTTCATATTTTTCAGAGCGAACAATATATTATAATATAATATTATTGTTGCGAGTAAGCTTAACGGAAAACTTAATTTATAATTTTATTCTGTCCACCTAGTAGTAGGTATATTGTGTCATGAGACGAGGACGAGAAGCAGAGCATATTTTAAGTAATTTTCACTGGGTGGCACTTCAATAAAATTGTCTACCAGAGGAACATAGAAAGAAAATCAACTCTCCTATCTCAACAATTTTGATATAGGTTTATTAACTGTTCTCTACTGAAAAATACATCTACAAGTTATATATAGGTTTATTTATTGAGAATTTGAGATATTATTATTATATCAAAATAACCGATTTTTTAATAATAAAACTTTGATAAAATAACTAGAACAGAGTATATACATTTCTATCAGTATCTGTATTTAAAAAAATATGTGTTAAAATTTAAAATTATATGTTTGAATCTATGGAAAAAAATTTTTGTATAAATTCTTGATTCTGGTATAGCTCTGGGTCAGGTAGTTTCCTTCTTCTCTCTTTAGATTCCAGAAACTTAGCATTTTAATGACAGCTATATTATAATAGTATACACTAGGTATACAGTCAACAAACAGGATAAGATCATTACTTATTTATTAATACTAAAATTCGTCCAATATGGGCTTTTATAGCAAATTACGGACCGATTGAAAAATATTTCTCGAAGGGCCTATATCGAAGCCCGACTATCCAATCCGGCCCCGGACGAGTATAAGTATTTGATATTTCAATCACAGAGCAATGCTATGAAATATGAATACTTCTAAACAATTGTATAAAAGTAGTATAAAATTTACCTATACAGTGTATATGGTCGCCTCGCCTGTCTTTCATCAGGAGTACAGGACGAAAATTCAAAATATGTAGAAAATTAGAAATGTTGTAATATAGCACCTTATTCCCACCCAACCTTCAATTTACGGTGACGATCGACGATTTCCGAAGAAATTGATAGCATCGTTAAAATTACGTGTACTATTTTCGTACTACATCAGTACAACTATATCTATTCGTATAATTTATATTATCAATAGGTATATAATATAAACAATTCCGACAAAATAGTTGTGAGCATGTGACATGTTCTATATTCAATAAAATATTATTATTGTTTATTATATAGTATGGGATAAACTATACAAGAGTCGAAAGCTTAAAATAGTTTTATGTTCTTTATACATAATAATTGACATTGGTACCTATCGGTCGTTATGAGAATGTATTAGTCAGTGGGAGTGTGGCACGATCACCCACCAACAGTGGGTAGCATTAAAATATCACTGGGGGGCACTAGTGCCCCGTACTTTGTATGTTAAAATATGCTATGACGAGAAGTGTGCTATTTTAGTCACAAGCCGCAGACGTCGATTGCATTACGATCCATGGGCAAGATTTGGTTGCAATTTTTTAAAGACTGAAATTTCTTTCCCACAAGAGCCACATAATATGTTATTTTTCATCACGACTCTACCACCTTCGAACACGTCTCATCAATATTATGGTAATCCACAATGAAGTATACTTGCTATTCTCGGAATCTAAATTCGTTAAACTGTTTCATATAAAACAGCTAGTATTTGATATAATAGATAAAATAGATTGATACATATATAAAAAAAAATATTTATACTGTTCGGCGAACGAAAAGAGGTCATTTTCAAACGCTTAAACCGGCATCGAAAATTAAACTTTTGGCACAGAAGTGACGAAAATATTTTTTTATTAACAAAAAAGTTAAAAGTTACCTACCAAATATATGCCTATATTGAATATTTCGAAGAAAAAAATTTATAAATTTTTAAGTTTTTTATTTTCAGTATTAAAAATATAAATTAAAAACATATTCTAAAAATGTAGCGCAAGTGTCTATGGATTATATTTAAAAGAAATTTTTAAAAAATATTGATTAGAACAAAAGTTATATTATTTGTCAGAATTTCAGATCTCTGTGGGACACCCTGTATTTCAAACTTCAACTTATTTAGTATTTGCAGCGAGTACACTATTATTATTAGTAGTATTGAGTATTGACAAATAGCATTATAATAGGTATCTGGAAATCACCAGGTAACCAATTTATTTGTATACTGTCGTTTAAACTACCCGTAAACGACGGGAACCAATTTGGTAAATGAGAACAAACTCATGGACGTTCATATAAATAGGTTAGGTTATCTAATGGATATTGGGTACAAAATAGTAAATACAAATAAAATCAAAATACATTTTTGAAAACCAACACTTATATTTAAACCAATAATGCATTTTTATTTATATATCCAATAAATAAGAGATTCTACTCTTGATCAATATAATTATAATATAAAATTAAAATATTTTATTGATTCTCAATAGAATTGCCATTACTTGATTCTGCAACAAGCAGTTGTCAAATTCTTTCACCTCGCAAATCGGTTTTATTTTTTAGTAAAAATTTAAAATAACCTAAATTGGCAATCACCGTTTCTGTAGCTGACGAGGACTCGGAACGCATGAATAACATAGTAAATAGGAAATATTTTACGAATGTGTATCTATTTAAACAATGATCGAGTACACTCGTTTCCTGTGGACGGCGAAGGAAATCGTGAATAAAGCAGCAGTGCGCACAGGAATGCTGTTTTATAGTCGTTATGGGAGTTATCACGTATAAAATACGAATGTAGAAATAATAATGATACGTCTTGGTAGTAGTAGTGAAGTATAATAATAATGATTACGCGATAGCAGTTACATTATTATGGTCTTACCTTATTGTTGAGGTCGTGAACGTCTTCTTCGATGGACGTATCGGAGTACACATCGTCAGGCGTATCGCAAATGGAACTGCGACCGGACGAATTGAAACTTGAGCTCCGATATAGATCACTGAAACATGACAACGTCAGTGATATTATTATCTATTAATATGTAGAAACAACGATAACATTAATAATCAACGCCATTAGATATTTTACCTGGCGAGTGCGTTTGAACTGATCCTTTTGTTTGATCTGTGTGAAACAAATTACAAAAGTGTTATCTTTAAAAATTATAATAAAATATTACACAATAATTATGATAGTAAAAATAATTTTAAAGTAAAAGTGATTTATAAACTCCGCTTAATATGCATTTTTAAAAGACGCGTTTTTCCCAAAATATCTATTCATTAGGATAATAATAGCTGTGGCAGCATTAACAGCGACGGCTTTCTGTAGATATGGAAAGCTACTTTCTAAGTACATAACTTGCTATAAGTACTGTTCTTAATACTACACTACGCACACTGCGCATCGATATTAATTATCATTAAAACAAGTGTTATCAAATTTTCAGACAAAAAAAAGAAATGTAATTCTTCTACATACACAGACCACGGACGAGTTTACGAAGATTACGATCGGCAAATGTTGCAGTTATGCTCATATAGCATGATAAGTATGTTTTGCATGTCGCTGCATTGTCTTCATTACAATTTTTCAACTAAATGTTGTAAACTTTTCGAAATGCTATACCCAAAACTAAAGTGATTTAAATAATTATTCTAATATGACGTAGATGTTATGTTTCTTAATATTTTAAAATGATTATTATTATTCATTTCGTTTAACATATATAATGTAAGCGATAATTAAATAATTGTGTATCAGAACAAGACTATAAAATAATTAATAAATAATATGTAAGAGATTAACTAATTAGAATTAGTGATAAACGTATAATTGAATATAATCGTTTATTATACTCAATATTGTTACAAACAAATTCGACATAATCGTTCTAAATGTACATTTATGTTGATTTATTATTTCACATCTAACATTTAAAACGGTATAACTCTTATTTACCAAAATGCAATAACAATCTAAATGTAAGGTTATGCTACCAAGGACAATGTGTTGAGCATAAATTTATAAAAATTTTTTACTGGCTGTTTATATTTTTAAACAGAAACATAAACAGTGAAACTAAACAAAAAGAAAAACTGAGGTTTTCACTACACTCTTACACGATGATAGTTACGTTTTCCGAGTACTCGGGAAATCATTTATAAAAAAATCATTGAAATGAGGTCGTTGTCTGTACGATAAGTATACAGAAAAGTACAGGTACAGCAATATACACCCAAAAATTCAATGTTTATAGGTATTCGTATGATCTGTATTAGGTAATAATTTAAGAACAAATTGGTGAGCAATCAATGCAATTTATAATTATATTGATTTAAAATTAAAAATTATAAAGCTAATCCAAAATAATAATATTATATGTAAGATTTGTAGGATGTTTCTATTGTCACAAGGTTGCAGGTTGTAATATCTTGTGATGGACACAGTTATTATATACCACTATAATATACCCGATATACCCTTACTCCTATACTTCTAGCACATTTTTCACTAAATTTCTTAACCATGACTAAATTATTACGACGACGATGACGCTCGTCGTGAGATAATTTCTCAATTTTTCGCAATTGTGAACCGGAATAAATTTACGTGAATGCAGAAAACGCGGTAGCCGATAAATGACAGTAAAATTTGCCATATGGAACGACGACTTCGACTATACTAAACCTATAATAATATAGTATATTATATTATAGTGACGGATGAACATTCTTTTCTAATTCTTAAATCAATAACAAAAATTAACTGCAAAATTATTGGGCGTTTAGAATAAAGATAATAATAAATACAGTTAAAAAATTTAAAAACCAATGAAAACTTAGTGAGTACACATTTGATAGATATTATTCATTTCATACCTTCTCCACGAAGACCGATTATATTCCTGTTTCATTTTTCGCCTATAAGCACTGCACTACTACACGGGAAAGCATTGGTCATGTTCGTGAAATTATGAGGAAAATAATAAATATATATTATAATAAACATGTAGACATATTTTACTCGCACAAGAGAAAAACACGCACTTTTATCTCGGGAGACTCACGACCACTTGCCAGAGACAAGTGATCAAACTCGTCGGCCGTCGCACTGCAGTGCACACTCGCACTATGATGACTAAGCGTAGGTGAAATCATGCACACACAATAAAATCGTACACAAGTCACGTGTATGTGTGTATGTGTGCACGCTCATCGAGAAGGGGTGTTGTGTACAGACAATGTGTATGTATGCCAAACATGCAGTGGTGTGGTGTGGTATACGACGTGCGTATAGGTAATAATATACTTAACGCTTATACCACGTAGTTGGTTACTACGGCTACCACTACCGGTCACACAAGGCAGGTTTATTATACACAGCGGATAAGAACAGAGAACGGCCCACGGCATTCCTTCCTATCATTGCGTTTCGCCTTTCATTTTTTTTCAATGCACCACTAGGTCATACTCATATAACGCTCAGCGGATAATGTTATTATTTTAGTTAACAGTAAGCACACTCAAACCGGACGATGCCGGATTGTCGGCATACACATGCGCGAAACCGCGAAAAATATCAAATTGTATTTTACAGCTGGTACCATGTATAATATTAAATATCAGCCTACCTGTCGAATATATACATATATCATATAAAATAGAGAGAACTCCGGTGTACAACCTACTTGGATTCGTTGAACTCAAGGACACATAAATATTTGACGTAAACCACTCCGACAGTCCGACGGTGAAAAACGTATTGAACCCAGAAAATTGGAAAAAACAAACAGCTACAGCTTTATGCGTACTTACACGAATTTTAACCATACGACAGAATATCTATACACCGTGTACCTATTACCTACATACAATTATAATAGGTTGCCTATTATTCATTGTATGAGCGGTTCGCGAGCGCGAAAACATAAAAAAAAATCATTGCGTAATTCCAATTTTCATTTTTCACAACATAATATAATAATCGTTTGGAACATGACAAAACGTTTGTGGTGTATGTATAGAATTGTTTCCTATCTGCGAAAAAGTAAACAATCGACATGCCGGCCAAACCACGTTTACTTTCCCCAAATACGCTTACAAACACAGCCGATCCAGGTTGGGTGTATAAATATATATACATAGAAAAAAATATCACCCTCTTTTGCACGACAGACAATCAAATTTCAATAAAATCTTGTCGACTACATATACAAGTAGGTACAAGGCAGTAGATAAACTCTATATTATGTTCAAATACACGACAATTGCTTAAGTACTTCAACGAGTGTATATTAAAAAAGGTACAGTATATATTATATAGTAAAATAGTAATAATGGTATAAGTTGTGAGTATCGAGCGGTGTATCTATATAGTTATATACCTAATATAAATCTTTATAAATAATACAATAAAAAAGCGACTATAGGAGCAAGATAATTGTGAATGTGCGGTAAGATGTATATAACATTGTATACACTAACTCGCAATTTTATCACATGAAATTTTCGTGCATAAAAAGTATATAACGTCGACCCCGCGAATCGTGCGCACGTTGAAGATGCACGTAATAACATCATTGTAGCTGGAAAATTATAATATGGTCTAGAGAAGAAATTATTACGTAACACACGTAGATGGTAAATACTAATCACTAGTATTGTCTCGGATCTTTTGTGTGTGAATGTAACTATGACGACAACGGAACACACACACACTACACACACCAATCTAAAATGTTTGTTCGATCAGGTATTTTAAAAAGAAGGACGGTGCATGGTGCATGGAACTAATTTAAAAACAAAAAAATATATTTGTTATATTTCTGAAAAGCGCTTTACATAATTAATAGCATATTATACGAAAATATGCTTATGTGCTAAAAAAGTAATACCAGTGTACCAATTTGCAATTTTATTGTTAAAAAAGGAATTAAATAAAACATGTACCTTTACATCATTTGTATGTACAATAAAATTGAAGAATTAAGATACTTAGAGTATCCATAAATCGCTAAAACCTAATTTCTATTTCTCCTCGACTTCCGTAAATAGTCAATAGTCGAAACCTATTACTTTAAAAACTACCAGCCAAACACAAACAATTAACAATATTCCAACAAATATTGATATAATTGGTACATATAATTCGCATAATCGAATTAGGGGCATCAAGTAAGCGTGACAAATCATAGAGTCCGAATGAACAATACGTATATACCACCAGAAATAGTATTAAATATACGTGAAGCCAACTCGGTACAAATCATATTATAATATAACCTATTTTAGGTGCCACGATTTCGAATACATCATAGATTTAAATATATATTTATTATTTATAGACAATAGTTCTTTTGTGTCTGACGACAAACCCACATGCGATAACACAAATATTACATATCACCGAATAAGGACCCACTGGTAGATTTTTGACACAGAGGTCATATAACTCATACTATTTACTACTACTAAATAAATAAATACACCACTCTCACCTTTCTCCCATATAATAAGTAATCTGTACCTATCTTCAGCCATGATCAAAATCGTTTATAAAAATATTATACTACTTAAATTTGATGATAGACAAATATATGAATAGAAATTTATGGCGTCTTGTTTAATAAAGCATTTTAAATACGAAGCGACAAATGTCAAAAGTAAAAACACTGCCATATAATCATATTATTCGGTTTGTACCTAATATAAACATATGTAGGTATAATTAAATCATATTTGTTGGCACGATTTTTTTCAAAACTTAAAAATGTAAGAACAGTCACGGAATATTTCAACCAGTCAAAATTAACATTCGTACAGATTTTAATCATTAAAAGTTTCAGTGTGTGCGTATCATATATACGCAAAAAAGCGAATAATGTGTCAATAGAGTATGAATTATATATATTAAGTTAAAAAGCAATGTTAATTACTTACGAATGTCTCATCGAACCCCATTTCCGATTTGGCAGTATTTCAGAGCTAAAATTTAAAAAAAAAAAAGACAATTATCAGGGGATACAAATATATAATTTACATTGTATAGGTATGTAACGTAAAGAAGCCACAAGTTTGAGGATAATTAATTTATTATACCTGTGCTCATTTGTTGTCCTCCTCAAACTTGTCCTGAGCCACGTATTCCTCTTTAGGCTCAACGGGTTGGTAATTGGATTTTCGACGCCGCTAAAACGAAAAAAAAATCATCAGACTATGTCTACTAACGCCGTTTTATAAGCAAATAATTTTAAATTGTGAAGTATTTGTTATAACTGTTATAAGATTAAATAATAATAAACAAACTTTGTGATCACGTTGTTGATAGGCGAAGAATTCTCCATGTCACCTTCACCATAACATTCGTAACTCTCTTCGTCTGACATACTCGAAAACTGGCTGTACCAAAGAACAAAAGTAAAATTAAAATATTATTTTAATGTATATTGTTATTTCACACATTATAACACACCTGTTATTCGTAGAATTCGAGTCCGTGTTCCCGCCGTGTACTGCAGTGTCTTCTATGTTGAGTTTGAACGCGGGAGAGTCACGTTTGTTATTGTTATTGACGATATTTTCATCTTCTTGTATTTTGGGCGCCATCATCCTAGCCAAAACCTACAGACAAAAGACAATGGAATATTATTATGTTGACATTTATATAAATATATTAAAACCTGATTGGGATTCAAAACAATGCATACGAATAGTGTAGTTGTGATAATGTAACATTACAATATCATTAATTAAAAGGTCCAAACAAATGGTATTAGTAATAAATAGTTATAGCTTCGTTGAAACATCGTTAATGCTTGTTAATCATATAAAAGAGAATTCAAATTGTTTTCCAATAACTGTGATCGTACCATAGTCATGATGTTTTGCTCGCAACCTTCACGATCGGTTCGCCTACGTCGCACAAGATTATGCACAATTTATGAACCTATATTGTATTGTAATTTATTGATCTATGTATTAAAACGCGTAAAATGAACTAACTCGTTCGCGTAGGATAAATTGACACACACTAAACACCCGGATGAACGCCCACGCTCTTATATATAAATGGTTACGTATAGGTGTGGTAGGGCTCCGATGAGGGGGTTGTACTCTTTTTCTTCGGAAAGGTGATAGGCACGTGTCCCGGCGGACAGATGTAGGTAGGTACCTATATATAGAAGCATACCCGTCGATAAAGCGGAACATGCTGTATTGTGTGTCGCCGCACACGTTAGTCGTTACCTACGTAGTACGTATATAATATCACAATATATTATGTTATTATATTAAACATGAATACGGCCAAGTTTAGGCCAAAAAACAAGAGGAAACTGCGATGCATTAAGTATATAGTATACTCCCTATTTTGCAGCTGCGTCGCTCAAGACAACGTGTGCATTTAGATACGGCACGTTCCCCACTGCTGTATCCGATCAGGAAACGGGTGTTTCGTAGCGTGCAGAGGGGTTGTTAGTCGTATTTCCGTTTCTTTTGTTTTTCTGCAACCCATTTAGTCAAAAAACTCGAAACGTGGTAGTTTTAACTTAAGAACTATCACAGACACCAAAAACGATTTATTGAATTGAGTTCATGCTCACCTTGTTAAGCATCTATAGGTACTATCTGATTAAAACGATATTATTTTTTTATATCAACTTATTTAATAAATTACTTAACCAACTTTAATCATAATATATCTAGGGTAATATACTAATAATAATTAAATAATTTAAAACTATCTTCCCATTAAAAAGTAGAGTATGCACGGATCGTATATATCCTTTTTAAGATTTTTAAGTTTAATGTTTACGTAAAATTCACAGGGAAAATTAAAAATATAAGCAATTAACTAATAAATTTCAAAATATATTTATGATTGGGTATTTTTGTATACAAGATAAGGATTTACGTGAATTTAAGAGTAACATAATATAACTATAATGTCTTCAATAATATACTAAACTAATTTACTAAGACACAAAGACACCATCTATAGTAAATACAAATCTTCACATTTCTCATTTTATATTCATTCACAATTTAGTGTAGTGCCTATACTCTGCATATATTCTTACTATATAACCTAAATAAATAAATTAAATACACATTATATTAAACTAATACATAGGTACCATAGATTATTTAAAAAATATATATTTGGCATGAAATATTGCATTTTATAACTTTTTGTTTTATGTTCAATGATTAATAATTAAAATTATTTTTACAGTTGGGCTAATCAATGAATAATTAAAACAATTAAACAGTAATAAGTTTTATAAATTAATAATCATAAGGACGTAGGCCTTGGTATTTTCTTAGGAATTTGAACGACTTTTAACTGGAAACGTAAACTTATAAAACAAAATAAATTAGAGAAAAATAATTCATCTATATGCCCTATAGCATGTAGGTACATTTAATAAATATTGCAAAGAATATAAAATATAATACATTTTTATAATTTATTAGGTAGACCTGAAAGATTTTTTTAACTTACATTAATCACATGGTCATCCTGTAGAGTAGTTTATTGTGTTCAATTAATAGTTATAGATAACAGATATAATGATTTGATTTGTATTATTAACTATATTTATTATTTATATATAACAACAATAATTTAGGTCTGATATTTCATATCATATGAATGTGAATAATTATGTGGACTATATGGAAAAATACCTATAATTATTAATTATTATCTTACAATAGTTTTAATAAAACAAAATAATGTTTTGAATTTAAAAAAAAAAGTTCCTATCTTTTAAACGCTAAAGAATGTTACACTATAAACTCAAATGTAACATACCTAATATAGATTAAAGATCTTAAACAAAAATATCTTATTTATTACTTTGTAATACAATACAAAGTATAAAATACTAGTTTATTTGCTCACAATATGTTAAAGTGATAATGAATTTATCCAAAATATATACACCCTTAAATATCAGCAAAAATTGATTATTATTTATAAAAGTTATTCTACTAAAATAAAAGCATTAGTTATAGATCTTTTAAAAAAGGCAATTTTATCATAATTAGGTACTGTACACAAAATCATAGAATAATTTAGAAGTATTAAATACCTAAATATAAACATCAAATGTATTATTGTATATTTGTATATGATACTGATGAGACACGGTGTAATTCTGTTGAATAGAAATTGTATATGATATTTATTATTATTACATATCAGACAAAACTTTATAATATAAATATCAACAATAAAATTAAAATAATGCCACCCTACACAGAAGATTCCGTAGTTCTATTTCATTTATTCTACTCTACTGTTTTTGGATGACGACTAAGCATAACAACGATAAAACCAAGTTGAAATTTCATGAATAAGCAAATTGGACATAATATTATTTCCGAATATGTAGTTTTAATTATTAACGAACAAAGAGTAGACAAAGCTACTATTATTATTATACTATTATTTGTGTTAGAATAAAATATGAATATTATCAAAGCACATTATGTATATATGTATATAATATATTGTATATATAAACGAACGACCTTATACAATATTATACATTACAATTTACAGCAGTAACAACGGCAACTATAGTAGCTATTCATAATACTTTTTTCAACGCGTTAAACAAGGACAATATAGTATTATGATATTGAGTTAATATTGATATTTTTATGGATCCACACACGTGAATTTTTTGTGGGGGGAAGGAGTTTGGCGTTTTAGATATATCAAAATAAAACGAGTGCTCTAAGCCTCTAAGAGCACAAAATTCACGTTTTCTCACATGAAACAAGTAAATATTCCAGCCAGATGGGCACTTATATATGAATGCAGTATTCATGTCTGGCTTTAGTTAAGAATGCTAGTATGGTTACGTTATTTATTACAGTTTTTAAAAGAATATTGGACGACATGTAAAACAAAATATGATGGTCTACAGCACTTAAATACAAGAGACAAAATTATATTTTTAATATGTGGAGTTGAAGACAAGAACGTTACGGGTAGAAACAATATTAAAGTCTCTCTATATTGTCATAAAACATAAATCCCATCGTT
Organism: Diuraphis noxia; assembly: GCF_037042655.1. NCBI lineage: Eukaryota > Metazoa > Arthropoda > Insecta > Hemiptera > Aphididae > Diuraphis > Diuraphis noxia. Next base: position 72,156,610 of record NW_028301713.1, read on the forward strand.
TTTAAACTCGTTAAAACCAGATGAAGGTTAGTATAGTTGTTACACAGTGTAACTTTTTCAAAGTCTTGTCCCAGTAGCACAATTATATAGTAAACATTATATTCTCTATCCGCAATGGGCCTGGTTAACATGCTAAACCACCGTTATCCTAAAATAACATGTATACAATATGAAGCAATTGGTGGTGGTAGTTGCTCAACTGAGATACGGTCTAACAAATATAAACCGTGTGGTTTTTTTATTATAAGCCTATTATATATGTGTAATTAAGGCACAAAATATCGGTGCCTATAATATATACAGGGTATCTCAAGATGATCTGACATATGGAATAACTTTCGTTGTATTCAATATTTAAAATGTTTTCTATATAATTAATTCATAAACACTTGCGATACAATTATAGTATATAGTTTTTTTTTAATACTGAAAATAAAAAATTGAACTTAAAAATTTATGAAATTTTTTGAGATGAATTCAAAATAGCCTATTTATGAATCTGATTATAAGAAAAATTCTGATGGTAAAACGATTTATCTAAGTCAAGTATTTTATTTTTTAGAATTTTTTAAAATTCAATATTTGTTTGGTTAAATTAATTTGGAATGTAATAACTTTTTAAAAATAATATTTTTGAGAATTGGCTAATATGAGTATATTAAATTATATACTTATCATATAATATTATCAATTTTTATCATAAGTATTTAATTAGCATTATTTTTTTTTGGGTCTTTCTGAGACACCCTATACATATAAAATATGTGTTACCGTAAGTAAATATGAATTTAGAATTCAATGAAAAATATGAATTATGTGCCTATATGTATATATGTCGTATAATCGTATGTGTATGACATAAACGTTTTCATTGTCATTAAAATACACAAAGGAGCCTTGAGAGCAGTTATAATAAGGATTTAATTTACTATTATACTATACATTATTTTATTTTATTTGGCTTTATTCTGTACTGTTTCAATGATCCGTAAAATGTTAAAATATTATACATATATATTGTTATAAGCTTGAATTATTCAAGAAAATCAAATTAATTTACGATTTACAAATTACAACACTATATACTTTGAGCTCGACGTGAAGTGAGTTTTAATTCTAATTGAATAACTAAGGTTTATTCATTTGATGTCCTAATCGAATTAGCCAAATTACTTGATTTAAAATTCAATACGAGTATCTACGCTATGAACGCTGGTGGGTAATTATAGTTAAACGTTCGTTAATACATTATAATAATTATCATCTGCAGTTTTATGAATAACTCTATATTACTCTGTAATGTGCTCGTCATTTTCATTATTCGTTTGACAACAGCCAGATGTCGATGATAACTTTTTATGTAGCATTTAGCAATAGAAAAATTCAAAAATACCATATGGTCAAAATAAAACAATAATTAATAACTATACTAATAACACAATAACACAACTATGTGACGCATAATATGAAAAAAAAATAAATCTAATAGGTAATAACGTCACCAAATGTAATATTTATCACGATTAGACATCTATAAAACTTCACAATTATTAATGGCGGATTTCAACTCTTAGTTCTTACCTATATAGAGACTACGAATTTAGATTAAATACTTAAATTTCTTAGTTCTTAAAATAAGATCAGTAGTAATTCGGCGATACTAATAAAGATCTATAATAGTATGCCATAAGTCAAACTACAAAACTCCGTTTCATTCAGGAATACACAACTCGTTGCAATAGTGCAGAAAATCATTAAAATAATGTGTTTACTATTTCTAGAATGCAGATGAAAACATCGATAATACATATTTACACTTCCTCGCTTTGTGAATTTATAAATAAAATGAACGTGTTTAATTTCGTACTTTAATAATAAACTATTTAAGAACTGGTCATGGTATTAAAAAACTAAACTAAAGATGCATGACAAAATGTGTTATGTATAGTTTCCTCATTTCCAGGTTAACGCCGTCGAAGGTCGTTGAGATTGACTTGCATTTTTTTCGTCGTAATTTATATTATGTTGTTGAATATTATCGCCAAATCGCATACTGACGTACTATGTTGGCTTTGTCGTTGTAAAGTATGCAAAATAAAAAAAAACTAATTGAATATTGTTAGAAATAACTACCTACACAGTTCCGCGTTGCAAGGGGATCAAAGTATTTTTTCCCCGAAAAATGGACTTTTTAAATATTAAAAAAAGTTATAATAGTGATTGTAAGAATTGTTGACTGTGGCACATTATGGTAATATTCTCTAATATTATGTAGATTCTAGTCCGTGATTCATGCATTATAAATAATTCATAAATTGTTCTAATTTTCGTTTATAATTCGAGAAAAATTATGAGAAAAAACTCAACATCAAGATAGTACATAAAATAATGAGGTCGGTACAATCTAAAATCTACTAGTTGTGAACAATTAATGTTAAATTGTTAAACTGTCGACTCCAATTTTTTTTTTATTATTATTCCTTTCAAACAAAAGTTGATTCTTCTATTTTATATTAAATTACATAGAGATATGCCATTTTTCTTATAGCATCTTTTACAATTTATTTTAAGTAGATCGGTAGTAATTTTAATTAACGGAATAATATAATATAACATAACACGTGTACCTCCCTTACCATTTATCCTTAAAATAAAATTTTTCAGCAAAAATCAATAGTAATTTACGATATATATGGTTTTAAATGAATCATCAAACACCCATTAAATAATAAATATGTATGGTACTATGTTGGTAAAGAGAAACACTAAATACGTAAAGTCGTAGAAAATAAGTGTAAATTACAGATGAACTAAAAGGTCTACTATCTATATAAAACGTAAATAAATAATAAAATAATAAACTGCTACAGCATGCTGTTAAACTCGAAGTTAAATTTGTAAGAACCTATTGAGACAAAAACAAACCGTCCAGATTTTGTAGGTTTCCTCGAAAAGAGGTTCTTTTTTATAGGTTTCCAATTCAAGGAAATTGGAAGTGACGATTTTCTATGTTCTTGAGACACATGTTATAGGCTATAGCTAAATAGAAATTTAGAAGTTTTTTATTTCCAACATACCAATAAATCTAATAAAGCAACAATAACTTTATTAAAAAATTTGAATTCATTGTTAAATTTTCTTTAGATAGATTTGCCCACATTTATGATATTTTGATTTCAATTTCATCAAATCCTTCCATTTAAATATGATAATTTTTTTATTTCTACTTTTTAAATTCTAAACAGTTAAAGTTCAAAATTTTGAGAAGTCTATCCAAGGAAACATAATGAAAAATTTTAGATTTTATAATAGTTCTTATTGCATTACTAGGTAGATTAATCTGTATGTTAAAAGATAAAACAGATTAAATCACAATTTCCAAAGTTTTTTAATAATAAGATAAGAATGAGCAATTTTAGGTAAACTGCAACATATAGGTATGTTTACATATTTCAAGTAATTAAAAAATAATTACTATTCCATCTTAACACATTCAAATATTTGTTGAATAAATTCAATTTTCCTACATAAACTAAAAAATATAAATTGGTATTTTTGAAAACTAATTGTTTTAAAGTGTATTATATCATATTATAATATTATACAATAATTTTACATTTTTCAAACTTGAATTAAATATATATTTTTTGTTCATAGTATTTTAAAATTTAATCAAATAACAAAATGTTGATAAAAATTATTATTAAAAAATATTGTTTCAATGAGTAATGACCGCTGATATTGACATTCTTTATTTATTATTAATTGCTGTCATTCAAACAATTTAAACAATGGGTAATAGTATTTGTCAATAGCCAGTTAAGTGTATTGTGTATATACAGAAATATTAAAAAATGCATAAAACATTAAGTACCTACAGTAGGTAGTTCAGGTAGTAAATTTCAGTGTTAATACATATAGTACTATCCTAGATAGTATACGAGTTACTATCTTTGTTTGATTTTCAAACTTCATAACTTCACTAAATAATTACAAATAATGATTTATATATTACATTGTTAAAAAAGTTGTTAATACCTATGTATTTAATTTAAAAAAATGTAACTTTTCTTACCTTAAAATGTCTATATAAAAATAACATAAATTAATGATGTTTTATATTTCATAGATTGGGTACTAATGTTTTGTTCTATTATTATGTTTACGTATTATTATCACCTATTAAAACATTAATAATTAAATTTATATTCTCCTACCAGATCTGATGAATTGTAATCTACATTGTATTCCTTAGTCCTTACAGCCACAAAAATTATAGCTTATAAAACTAACATTTTTAATTATGTAAAAATAATTAGGTGTTAACTGCTAAAAAAATCCATGTCAAAAAAGATTGAATGGGGCTACATTGTTATCAATCTGAGATTAATTGAACAATAAAAAAATAATTTAGTATGTAATTAATTGATCTCTTAATGGTCAAAAGATTATCAGTAACTTTATAATTATGTCTAAAAATGATTTAATTAAAAAATGGTAAAGGATAAAAGCTAAATAATCTTCTGTATGTCTGAATACTATAATACAATCCACACTTAATTTAAACACAAACTTTAGTTAAGATTACCATGCTGCAGACTTAGTAATAACATATAAAGAAAGGATCGGTCCAAAACTGATTGGATTAAATAATTAAGGCCTGGGTATAATTAGATTACATATTTACACTACACATAAATTATAATAACTAGGTTAATCAATAGTACCTAATGTAAAGAGAATATTTAAATATCACCAACCTTTCACTGCCCTAAGAGTGTATGTTGTGATATGTATTCAATGTGCATGTGTTCACAAAATCTTCATCTTTCACAAAACTATAGCAGAGATGTCCATATGTTGTAAGACATCAAACTACATTGCACAATTAAACAGTAAAAAAATAAATTACACACACATTTTAAACGATTTAGGAGTCGTTGACAGGGCTGAATAATTGACAACCCCAGGGACTTAAAATAATTCAATAGTTACGGATAACAGATTATAGAAACCAGAACCAACTCGACTCACACTTGACAGAAAAGATAATACTATGAACACGGGAACGTTGTGGGTGGGTGCCGTCGACACCGCAGTTGTGAACTAACTGATGTGTTCATTTTTCGATGACAAAATAATTTTAAATTTAAAAAAAAAACTATTATTATTATAAAATTTAAAAAAAAACAATAACACTACGTATGAGCGAAGTCACTGCTACTGCTGCTGCGGCGGCGGCAGTGTGACAATGATGTTACACTTCACCTGTGCAGAGGTACCTCACTGCCGCAGTACCTGTGTTACCTCAGTTACCTGTAATAACTAATAATATATTCACCTGTAATTTGTGTTTGGTTTTTTTTATTTACACCTATCAACAGTTCTGACAGTGCGTGCGGCAGAGACGACTCAAATTATTTGCTATCGAACAAAACTGTTCACGGAAGTCGGCGACAGTAGGGCGGCCAAATCTACACTTCTGCAGTAGACATTCTGCTGTTGTAGTTCTATAATAGTATGTAGATCTCCAAATTGGAATATCAGGTCGATACGGCTTCGATTGAAACGTCTCGAACGATTCAGTCGTCTTGGAAAACAATAACACGAGTGAGAATTTGGATGGGTCATGGCCCAGGTAGATATAATAAAATCCAAATAATTCATTACCTAAATACCTTGATATGGCTTGATTTACAAGTGAGTTCTGATTTGTTAGTTTGTTACTATCCGCGCAACGGGCACTGAGCGTTATCAGAATCCTACTATCAGAAATTTCTTCTGTTATTCCCATAGATAATAATTCTTTATTATCTATGGTTATTCCGCCCGTTCGACTGATAACAAGCAAACTGCAACAGACTTCTATAGTAAGTATAGAAGTCTGTGACTACAACCCATCACCGAATGATAAACAATGCTTGTTTATCAAAATATTGTTTTCTTAAAATTTTTCATATTAAATTTAAATATTATTTATTCATTTTTCTCGTTTTCTCAGACGATTTCCATGAGTCTTGGTTGTCTCGACAAATTCATCATCGATTTATCTCGGCTGTCACTAATCCGTTCATACATTGAAGTAAGTGTTCACGTTCACTGATTTTACGCCGTTATTAAAGAAATGAAAACTCTGTATTTCAATTTATATATGGTTGATTTTATATATTTTCAAAAATTACTTTATTGTTCTTAACTTTTAGAACAATCAAAATTCACTTTATCAATTAAACCTTATTAACCTTAATGGTAAACTAAAATTTTATGATATGAACCAATACATTGAAATATACATTTCAATGGTGATGGTCAAAAGAAAATATTATAAAGAATTAAAGATCAATAAATTTAAGATTATTTGGATATCGTAATATTTGTTAACAATAAGAATGTTACCATCCTGCCCATCAGCTGTCAAAATACAAATATTTATCTTACTATTATTGATTAATATTTAAATAAATTATTGATAATGATATGGTTTTATTAGTTATTATTGCAGTTTACCATTATCAAACATGTTACATTTTTCATACTTCTTTTTAGACACGAGTTAACTATAGAATAAAACTTATATCTCATATAATAGATTTTATCTCCATAAAACAAATAATAAATTGATATTCTAATGAAGAACATTTTATTCTTAGGATAATGGATGGAGCCGATGGAGGTAATGATCGATTTCTGACACCCATGTCTTATGAAGAAAAGATATTAGCCAAGGAAAATATAGAACTAATATCAGGAAAAGATGTCAAAGAGGAATCATTGGACAAAAATGTCTTGTTCCGTAACATTTTTAAATGTTTACGATGTGAACTAACTTTTGAGGATGAACACCAATTACATAATTGTATAGCATTGCCTCTTAACATAAATAAACAAAAGAAATTAAAGCGAGTGTTCAAGTGTTCTCTATGTGATAAACACTATCTCTTTCCATCATTAGCCATGCTCCATTTGAAACGCCATCAAAAAAACTTAGAAAATAAAATAGAGAACATATGTAATATTTGCAAGGTTAAATTTGAATCTTCAAAAGAATTAAAAAGTCACTTTGAAGTGGAACACAATATTATTCAATTTCAATGTAATATTTGTGATAAGTTATTCAAACAAGCCAGGAATTTACAATATCACCTGATGAGTCATTCAGGTGACAAACCATTTCAGTGTGAGTTGTGTGGACACAAATTTACCAGGGCCGATCATTTGGTTAGACATCGAAGGGATAATTGTGATCAAATGGAATTTGAATGTGATTTATGTGGAAAAATTTACAATACTAAAAGAGGTAATGTATAATAAATTATTTAAATGTAGGATGGATAAATGTTATTTGTTGGTCTCGTGATTATTATTTTCAGGTATTAGAACGCATTTGAAAGTACACTATGACAGTCCAAAGCCTGGTACCCTATGGGCGTTGTATACAGAATCTGGACAAAAATATTATGAGTGCACATTATGTAATAAAACGTTTACTCAATTTTCCAGATTCAAGGAACATATACGAACGCATACTGGTGAAAAACCTTTTGAGTGTCAAATTTGTAATAAAAAGTTTACTTGCCATTATAAACTTAAAATGCATGGTGATGTGCATACAAATGATAGACCATTCAAATGCAATTATTGTGAGCTCAGTTTCAAAAATCGAAGATATCTTAATAAGCACATGCGCAAACATGATGGAATCAAAAAATATCAATGTAAAATTTGCAATAAAGAGTTTCAATGGTATAATAGTCTGAAATACCATATGGTGTCACACTCTGGTGATAAGCCATATGTATGTATAGAATGCAATAAGTCTTATTCTCATCTTAGTACCTTAGTAGCTCACCAGCGGACTCATAGTGGGGAAAAAAATTATGAATGCTATGTTTGCAATAAAAAATTTAGACATTCTAATACATTAAAAAATCACGTAATCACTCATAGTGAAGATAAGCCATTCAAGTGCCATCTGTGTCCAGCTCAGGTAAAATGTACCTAATTTTTATAGGTAATAATAAAAATTAATACTTGATTCTTACAGGTTGCTACATGTGCATCGCTGAAAATTCACTTGAATACACATGGTGGAGATTATCAATGCAGTTTCTGTGGCAGTACTTTTTTCCAACTATCCAATCTAAAGTCTCATGAACGTAAGGTGCATTGCAAAACAAATTTCTATGATTGTGGAATTAGTGAAGAAAAATTAACTTCAAAATCACGAATGAAAGAGCATTTAAGACATGATCATCACATTCAGTTCACAAAAACTGTCACTGTGTATGATGTTGAATTTATACAAGGTCTCTGTAAAGATTCATAATATTGTATTAATGTAATAATTTAATTTATAATTATGAAAAGTATTTAAAATATGTTTATGACCAATTATTAGTGGTATTTTTAAATGTTATATTGTTTCACGTTCTGTTGTAAGATTAGAAAGTTGGTCATTATAGTTTTTATACCTTTATCTTTTTGTGAGAGTTGACTTGATAATAATGTAGTCATATGAGATATATGAGATAATCATAAATGTTAAATGTATAGTTATGAAGTTATAAATTAATTGAACATTTTTATCTTTCAAGTTGTGTCATTTTAAAAATTGTTTTAAATAATATTATGTAACTACCTATTGGTTATTTTACCGAGTTTTATTGTAACTTACAATTGTGTAATATCAATAAAGTAAAAAAAAAATGTTTTTTTGAGGGGGCGGGGCGTGGGCAGCAGCAATTTTCATTAATACAGGCCTGTCATGGCTTGAGTTCGAAATAAACTAAGTATGTGAGAACATTTTTAATTTAAAATTGAATAATTGAATATTTAATCACTATTATTATTTTTATTTATCTAGCTAATAAAGTGAACTAATTTAAGCAAATTTTACATATTATACAGAACATACAATTGCAACCAAATGATTTTAATAGACATCTATGTTAAATTATAAAGTGATAAAAATAGTTGTCCAATATTTTATGAAAGGGTGAAACAAAATTTCATTATAATGGATAACCCTGATAAATTCAAGATTAACTGCTTATATTTTTGTTAAATTTTTACATAATATTTAATAACTTATTTTATACGTTTAAAATTTTTATATAAATATTGAACTATTTTTAAGGTAATTATTTCTTAAAAATAGGAATAAGACTAAACAATTTATTTGGGTTATTTCAATACCTACCTATTTGTCCTATTTGCTAGTGTAAGCATAGCAATTAATTAACAGTCCTAAATAACTAAAACTTTTAAGCTTATATAGCCAAAAAGATCCACTTGCTTTATTCACCAAACTCTACAACTACAATTGAATACAGTTATACAAATAACAATTTATATCAAGCAAACTTAATTTAAGTGAACATATTACTTTTCAAAATAATTATCGATTAATAAAATACTATATATATACTCTAGAGATGTATAAATTCAAAAAAAAAATATATTAGCACATATATTATACAGGAACATTATTTATATAAAAGTGAAACCTCCAAATAGCTGATATTTTTTCGGGAACGGTGACATTTTCACTATTTTTATACAGGAAAAGGAAAACCCCAAAATACCGGACACTCTAAATAACCGACACTTTTATGGTAATTTAATTTTGATTTTGACAATTTATTCTAGAATAATCGTGGAATGCCTTTATTCATGCCTTTTTATTTATCTATCTATTTTAGTTTTTAGTTAATCTTATCTGTCCTAAAACATTTTTCTAGTTAGTGTTCTGTGAAGTATCCTACATTACTATTTCCGACTCGTATTTATAGTTGTGTTTGTGATTCCATTTCATACGTATTCATAAACTAATAAAATTGTCTCCAACGCAGTTGAATTAGAAAATACCTTGATACACGAAATTATTATGCATCAAGGTCTAAACAAGTTAAAGAAACTGAACTTTTCATATAATTTTAAATAGGTAATAATAATATGTACATTTAATATTTGCATTAAAATAATGGAAATATAGAAATATTTTTGATTATAAATATTATATAAAAAATAATAAAACATGTAATTATTAATTTCTCCGAGTTATTTTCGAGAATTTACCACCCCCCCCCCCCTCCCTCTGAATAGCAGACAAAATTACGGTGACCGAGAGTGTCCGGTATTTAGTGGTTTCACTGTATATATAGTTTTATTTATCGCGATAAGTATTTATTTTTTTTTAATTACCTTCTGAAATTCTAATGAAAATAATATAATAAAATCATTTTATTTTTACGTTTGTATAGATACCTCACTTTATTTTAATGCTAAAAATTGATTTTTTTACGCTAAACTTTTGTTTTTTTTTTTAGTCAGAAAATACAGGACATTTTTGGTATACATATAGTATACTATAGAGACGGGATCCCCCTCAATGTCCCATCTTAATTATTGACTTGTATTAATTATAGTAATTATTGTAATAATATTGTTTATTTTATAAAAAGCTATTTTGACGACTTTATTAATATTATACTTTAAATAATGAATTTAATAAAAAATATTAGATAAAATTATAAAATGTTATATAATACACCATTATAATACTTAACTACGTAGGTGATTTAAGTTGGTATACCTATTTATTGTAATGCGTTTTATGTTTTATCATATTATTTATTGGTTTTGAATTAGCTACTCCTAATACCTGCTACCTATTAATGTAGGGTGATTTTATATGATTTGATACTAGTGATAGGCAAAACTGCATCAGTGCTTTAAATCAAAAAAAGAAATGTTGAGAATAATTCAATTACAATTATTTTGAAAAGTATGTCATAATTTTGTATAATTACTAAAAAAATAAAAACTTTCCCAACACAATTTACTGTGAACAGTAATTGACTAAAAATACTAAATACGAACGCACTGATTCGCCATACACAATATACGTATATTATATTATTTAGTTCACTCAAATCAAATAATAGGCGGTGTATGAACTACAAACAGCGAAACGCACGCACGCACGTATACAAAAGAGATGGTTGACTAATTAATGGCAGGTATAATACTAAACTCGCGTGTATAATATTATTCATTATAACTTATAAGCATTTCTGCCGTTTCTGGTATTTTGTACTTTGTAGTTTTCTGTTTTTTTTTTTTTTACATTTTCGTAGCTAGGAACTGTTGTGGCGGACCATAAACTGCATACCTACCTATAAGGGCTCTAAGGGCAACAGTTTTATATATAGTTATATTCTAAACATATAAATCGATCTACATAATATTATACGTATAATGTGTGTCAATTGTTTTCATTTTTATAGTTTTAATGTAGGTACCTATTTAAACAAAACGCACTTCTAGCAAATGTACCTAATATAAAATATATGTAGGTACCTCAAAGTACTATTATAGTAGAGTTATTACTTATCATGCAACAAGTACCTACCTATAACCTATATTATACATAATTAAATCCCAAATGTTTGACTCGCCACAAGTGTAGGTAAATGGTACATTACATAGTATAATAGGTATACAACTTGATACGTGACTTAAAAGTTAAAAGGAATGCATTATTCAATATTTCAATAGTCCTATAAGTATATTAGTATAAAACTAAATATAATATATGAATGTATATTATATTACATACCTACAGATATATTATAGGTAAGTTACACACGTAACGACGTAACTATAACGTTCTAACTCTAGATATTATATAATATATTATATAGGTACCTACTATAAATATATTGTATTACATACATTTCAATTCAGTTCCTATATAAATTGTATACGATATTCCTGTGAATATAATATAATAATTAATAACATATACGTCATATATGTATAGGCAGCTGGGTATCTATCATACCTAATAGGTATCTACTGCAATTTTAACAACACATATATTATAACACCTACCTATATAATATCTCTAATTTTGTGATAATATTATATACGAATTACTTTCATGCCCTCTCGGTCACATTATTATTACATAGGTATCTGATATTCTGATGATAAGCAATCAAGCGATTTAAGTAAAACTTTTGATTTTTGAACTTCTTATAGTTAGGTACCTATACCTATCATGACCGAATAACCGATATTATCTTTAGTGGAATCAAGGTTTTTAAGTAATTTATAGTGATATAAACCAATATTCAACAATTTCTACCTGAATATTAATAGATCAAGTTTTAAGATCTCATGTGCGTATGCAGGGGGTGGGGGTTTTGGGGTTCACCCCCCCACCGAAATTATTTTCCTAATATAGTAATATTCCTATATACATAAACTTACTTCTGAACAAAATTATATTCGTAACATTTTGATATTTAGTATAATAATAGTCACATTAAAAATAATGAATAAAGAGGAAGAAATTATTTTATTATGTTGCTGTACAATTTGTATTGCTATATTTTGTAAAACCCCCCCCCACCCCCTTGAAATGTTATTATGTGTACGCCGTGCCTGTAAAATCTAATAATAATATAATATATTGTATAATATTATGAACATAATTTTCGTTTTATATCCTATGATTTGCAGTATTTGAAGTTTGAACAACAAATCGCGTTACAAATTGAACAACAATCTCGCAGTCATTGTGAATTCAATTGAATTACGACGTTAACACTCCATATAATATTATATGACATCGCAGTCAATATACGTAATTGGCTGTATGAAAACGATCATCGACAGTATACCTAATGTATATTGTATATACTAATATACTATATAGTATACCACTGCACCAATCGATATATATTCAGATTTCATGATAATAATATTATAAACAGATCACAAATGCTTGATATTAATATAGGCATCACCGTTTTTGACCGAAATCGTATCCTTCCCCTTTCGGCCAAACCAAACAATTTTTTTATCTACTTTCTTTTAAAAATATCGAAAGTTATTAAAAATATAAATTGTATAAAATGTATATATATAGATTAGGTATTAGTTAAGCCTATATATAAATATTAATAATATAAATAAATATTTTCCAGTTAATAATTATTTGATCTATATCTTCTGGAGTTATGCATATATTTTATAGATAAGGTTATATTTATACATAATATCATACAAAATTATTTAAAATATAATTTATATAAAATGTTTTTATTTGTGTATCTGATCATTATTAATCAAATAGGTAATCAAATAATCGATGACAATAAATATATAAAGACTTTAATACATTCCTAAATATATAAAATAAAGTGAATATTAAATTTTTTGGTTTAGCCATAAAGGGAATTCCTAAAGTACGATTTTGGTTGAAAAGTGTCTCTCATCCCTATAATATATCTGTATCATTGCTGGCATTGCTGTAGGAGTCGAGTAGTCAGAAAATTACGTTTCACGGGCAGAGTGGACGAATTTTATACTTTTTTCTTTACTTTCTTTGAATAAACGTGTAAATTAAAATGTTGAAGGCTACAGAAGGTTCCCTGAATTTATAATGTGACAAATATATATTAATTACTAATTAGTAATACAAACTAGTCCCCGTAGGCAATAGATAAAAAAATTTCTGAATAGTTTTCAAATGGTCTGAAATGGATATTATTATGTAAATATTCAAAATGTGTAATTACCTACTATGAATATCAAACAGTAATTGTGTACATTTTAATAACCATCATACACCCCTGCGGTCCTACTTTTTGCACTTCTGGCCTTTTGGGAGCCTCTCGTAAATAAAAAACTTAGAAAATCTAAATATACAACGAAATCTAATCTAATTAAAAATTAAAATGTATAATTTATGTAGTAGTAGTATTGAAGCATATATGAGTGGTTCTAAGTTAAAGCCATATTCCGTTAATAATAAATATCTAATAAAGATTTTCAAAAAGGAAAGAGGTTCGTGAACAAAATAATAAATATGCAAAATGTGGCTGGCGTATATACGTATTACGTACCGAAATATTTGTATCGAATTATTTATAGGATACGAACCAGTACGCACCGTACCTGAGTACCTCCATAAATTATAAATTCATAAGTATAAATAAGAAAGTCAATAAAATAATAACTAATACAACTGTAACCATTGTCCATTACGCGTATATATAACGTATCGATAGGCATATAGGTTACCAAAAGCTTTAAAATTCTTGATGGATTAAAAATAGATCAATTTTATCATAATATATGTTCTTTTCTGATAGTTACTAAATAAAACAAATAAACAATAAATAATATAAACAGATTTTTTTTTATCTTTAAGTTTTTTGTTCAGTGATTGCGGACGGAGGTACAGCTATAATTAACGAGACACTAGGTGTTTCAATGTAAAATCATTGTGTACACTTACGAATGTAAAAACTTTTTTGAATTTTTAATGAATTGATCCTTGAATAATAATATTACCGGGGCGATTAGATTATTACATATTTGTATATATATATATATATATATACACACTAATAATATGTATATAGTATATAGTATATATATATATATATACTATATATATATAGTGCACGCATGTACGCGTTTCGGAGAGCGGTTAGGTACCGTCGAAATGTCGAATGCGATTTCCATATCCTGCAGGTCGTTATGAAACAATAAAAAATTTTACCCACACATATTATGATATGTTAATCAGTCTAAATTCAATCTGCTCACTTGACAATAACTCTACAGGTCGAAGCTACAATATATATATAATTACATAAAGTGTTATCTATACATAGGTACTCGGGAATAAGTCTTAGTATCTTATGGTGGGGATTCAAACAAAATATGTGACGGCATTAGTGATCAGTAGATCAGTTACATAATATGGCCCATCTTTAGTCATTTATTATTTTTACATTTAGATTTCGCGTATTAATAAGTATAGGTAGGTAGGTAGGTAAGTAGTACAAACTTATAATTAGGTACTTATATAGTTATATCTTATATCTATGTAGGTATTTGCAGAATATTTGCATCTACTTAAATTATATTGGTCGTATTCTTCTATAAAGTCTTATAAATTCTTTGATATAATATAATATAATGTCACGATATAATATTATTTCGGTTGGTTAGGTATAAGGGTTGACCGTATCAATCGGATTTCCCATCCCATCACCATTACAGAGGTAAGTTAAATGATTTACACCTGTGTTCAGTCAAACTCCGTACGAACTCTATATGTACTCAAGAGTCAAGTTTGTGCAACTATGACACTATGTGTATCTAATTTTATGTGTAATTAAAAATCGTATGATTGCACATGCTGCAGCGGGCCGGACTTAGTTGACCATTCGAGAACTATTTTTTATCCCCAATTTACTCTAGTAGTCCATAATAGCCAAATTTTAATATCGATAAATACCTATTAATGATCTTATCAAAATGTTGTTGACTGTTTAATGTTATAAGGCTGTCATTAAAATCGTAACGTCATTGCATTGCAGCCAATTTCTCTTACCTACGCCCAAAATGTTAGCAGTCCTTCGAGATTTTCTCGAACGCTTGATTCGGCCCAGCTGCACAATTCAAAATTGCGTAGTGTGAGAGTTCACGCGACGTGAAAAAAAACTTCACAATTATAGCATAGACAAATTACAAATTACAATGATGAATGAGTTATGGACTAAAATAAAAATTAGTTACACAGTTTTTCTATGCGTGTACCTATAAACGGATAATTGTACATTTTGGACAGTTTTATAATATAATATCTAGGTAGCCAGGTAGGTATGTCGTATTGTTGTTGATCATGATTTTTATAAAAATCAAAATATTAATTATTTCAATATGACAATATATAGTAGGTATGTGTCTACTATATAGCTGGCTATTACCGTAATATTATAATACTGTTATGAAGTTGAGGTAGTTTAGTAGTTATATAGTGTAATTATAGTCACTCAATATAATAGTGTCATCATCATAATCCCCAGTGCTTGATTTGGGGGGGGACGCGGGGGGACGGAGTCCCCCTTCTTTTTAAATTTTTTTTTAGCGTACCCCTTCTAATTATTTGAAACGGAACGCTGGGAACGCAACATTTACTATAGAGAATTTGTAAATCATCAGTTTTTCTGATGCAAAATATACCTAAAGGCTATTGCCATAATATTTGTACATTTCAATAGGTACATTAGTGATACGAAGGTATAAAAGTATACTATACTCCGTACCACGACTACCACGAGAGAACGCATATATATATATGTGTGTGTGTATGTTATACATCTAAAATTATAAACCTATCGATAACGATCGCCTAGATGCACAGTCACGTGCATTAATGATAATAATTTTGTCAATAAATATTATTCCATGTACACTGTGTCTCTGTACGGTTTACCACATACATATCTTATGTTGTTCGTATTTGTTAACTGTTGTCTCGTTGTCTGTTCATTTTATACCATTTCGCTCGTCGCTAGGAAGAAAATGGACAAATTTATTATTCGAATAACAAAGGTAAGTCAATGAAATACACTTTACAGACGTACAGTTAGTATAATATTAATATTTTCTTAATATAGAGCAAAACTCAACTCGATTCTGATCCAGATGATCCGGCTCCTATGGCTGAAAAGGAGTCCTCTCCCCCGACTAAAAGATTAAAATTGGTATGTAATTCTTTTTATGGCATGTAATATAGTGTAGGACAAGCCCGGGCAAGTTAATGATAATTTTTAACTGAGTTAAGTTAAGTTAATGGAAAACATATAAAAAAGTTTAAAGTTAACAGTTAACCTAATTCTTTTTTTAACTCAAATAAGTTAAAAGTTATATGAACATTTTCAATTAATTTATTAACTTAAGTTATTATTTTTTTTTTATATATAATATCTATGAATAATAAAAATCATAATTATAATTCACCACAGGAAGTAGCCAATAGCTTTTCTATGCATAGGTACTGAATTAAGAAATTAATATAAAAATATTTGTAATTCGCTATTCTAGTAAATGGTTAAGTAATATCAATAATAATTTTTATTTATATTATATTATATAAATACATCTTATTGTCACTCCATTTAAATATTGCATTATGTATCAAGATCCTATTTCATCTTGTTTAATTAAATCATTTTGTTTTTATATTGACAATAATAATGATAATAATTGTTCTAAATCAATTGGCTTAGACTGTTTAAAAAGTAAATGTTTGTATATACCAACTTTATATGACTACATAACAATGTTGATATTCTGTATGGAGATGACTGTGTTAGAAGATTAGTTACAAGGTTTCATTTAGATGAAAAATCTACGATTCGAGGATTCCGTGAGTTTAAAGATACAAAAGATTCCTCACAAATAAACGATCTACATCCTCTTTTGACTGCAGTCAGAACAATTGCAATTTCTTCCTCTGAATGTGAGAGATCGTTCAGTGCGATGAACAACATAGTTACATCAAAAAGAAATGCTTTGACTACAGGGCATATATCTTCATTGGTTTTCCTTAACTGCATCGGACCTCCCATTCAGTTGTTCAAACCAGATCATTATGTTGAGAGCTGGATTAAAAGTGGCAAAAGAAATGCAGATGAAGTAAACTGTCCTAAAAGATCTTTTAAAAATGAAGATAAATCATATGAACATTTATGGACCTTATTTAATATGTAGTATTATGTAGAATTATTAATTGATTGTATATAATTTAATGTCTTAAAAAAATAATTAACAAACAAGTGTGTTTATCTTTTAATATATGTTTGTATAATAAAATTATTTTTTTGGATTATGGGTGGATAAAGGGGGGGTGTGGGGGGCTTTTCCCCCCACGCTAATGTGACGGTTAATTTTTTGTGGAACGCTTGTTCATCAAACATCTGCTGAGTCCCCCTTCTATTTTTTTTCCAAATCAAGCACTGATAATCCCTAACACATACACAGTCGCACATATTATATTCATACAATATAATAGACATGTGTGGTCAGATATTGTCATGTCCCTTAACCCTATCTAAATAAATTACCCCACCAGCTCAGAAGACACTCATTGAACACCTGACAAGTTAGCAGTAAAACTAGGGTACTTAATAGTTAATTATTAATTTACTATATATAATAGGAGTCCTTATACATATATGTGTATGTGCAATGAGCATGCGTGTGCATATATACACAAATGGGGGTAGTAATCTGGACTGTGTGCTCAATACTTATATATAAATGGAAAATTACATAAAGATGAAAAAAGATAAATTCAATAATAATAATATACCTATATTATATTGCGCAATTACGTTCTTTTTGATTTACTACAATAGGAAGGAACTACGAAAGTATGAAATGTTGTGAATCTTTAAAACGGTATAAAAACAAACGGTTGGTGACAAATAAATATAGAGATTGCAAAAAATATTTTAACTAGACTAAGAGTTATTTTTAAAGTAGAAAATGAACTTATTTCTGTATTCACGCGTAATAAAGACTACTTACTATATTATAATATTAATTATTGGCATAGGTAGTAAATAATTTTATAAATTATAAGTAGATGGACAAATGAACGGATTAAATATTATTATAAAAACTTTAAATATAGTTTTTAATTTTCAGTTCTAACAAACCTTTGAGTACCATGCCATTTGTATTTAAAATACGAATTCGAATACTATCTTTCAAAATACATTCTTTTCTTTTAGTTCAATAAAAATATCCATATATTGATATATTTTTACGTTCATCACATATACTAATAGATACCTAAAAACCATTAAAGGTAAGTAGATGCTAAACTAATATTTATAAATATTTAATAATTACCTAATTATTGTTTTTTAATTCATGTAGTATCCAGTAGGTAACTTTTACAGTTTAATATTAACATGAATTGACCAATTATCAAACTTAAGTCTTAAAGGTAAGAATATCGCCCATATTTTGAGGTGAGCAAATCTCTAGCTTCGAGCAAGTCATGAAAAAGCGAAAATTAAAGTGATTCACGTAAAAACAAGATGACACTCCATTTTTCAAAACTTTTCAAGAAACAAAAAAACCTTCGGAACGAACGGAACCATCTGGTTTATTATTTATTATAATATTTATTATTTATCATAAGAAAAAAAAAAGGACATCTCCCAGTTACATTATATTTATTTTCTAATACTGATGAGCAGACTTGCATGGTTCTTGTACAAATGTAATCCTAAGTTTTAACTGAATTGAAAACGGCCAAAACCCTATTTTCGATAAAAATAGAGTTGTTTCGTTTTTTCCACAGACCCTTTTGATTACAATTTAAAAAATTTAAAATGACAAAAAATATTATGAAATTGTTAAATGCTTAAACAAAATCATGAAAATCATAATACTATTGTTGTTGTGTGTCACTGGGATTTTCACATATTTTATTTTTACAATTATTCGTAAATCGTACATAAATTAATTTAATAGGAATATTATAAAATAAAAATGTTACTAAATAATATTATAAATCGATGAATATTATATGTAAATTTATTATATGGTAAGTAAATTTTAACGTTTTAAAAATCGTTCAATTTCATTAAAAATATAAACATCGTTTATGTTCACGTTTTATTGATAAAAAAAAAAAGAGTGGTTAGGTTATAAATATGAACATGAACGTTCGTTACCAACAATCTTACCAAACACTGGTTAACTATCATTAAGTTATTAAGCGTATACACAGAATCAAAACTGCTGAAAACCAATTTGGTATGTTGTGTGTTTAATGTTTATAAGACAGAGTCAACGTATGCGGGGGTGTGACGTCCTGGTCATCGGTGCAACTAGAAATTTGAATAAGTGGGAGCTTAAGCTCCAGGTTTTTTTTGTGACTTAATGGTACCTAATTTTATAACAATTTTTTAGGGTGCTACGTTTGACTAAAGGGTTACCAAAGACCCAAAGCACCTCCCCCCCCTAGTGCGCCAATGGACCTGGTATTCCACTTCTCCTAACTACAAAGTCATAATTTGATACGTTCATCATCAATGGTATTATTGAAGGCAATGTGACTCTTCGACGTCATAACAATATTCAGTGAATTAAAAGACCTTGCGCGTCCCTTTGATTTCTTTCCAGTTACATTTTTTTCCTTCAAAGATTTTAGCCGTTGTGTCGGATGACGAGTCCGACTAACTTTTTTGTATATTTTATTGTACTTTATACGGGTTACGATGATTACACTGCAAGTGTGAATTGTCCGCACAGTACCTATATAAGTAAAAGGCTGGAGCGACATTGCGTCAATCAATTCCATCAGTTAAATATCGAAATTGTAACTTGTACCTAATTCAAGTGGAATTTATATAGGTACTCGGTACTCGGTATAATTATTCAACGATAATATTTAATTTAGGTAGGTACTCAATAGACGATGCCATCGACCATTGTATATCTAAACGATTCGATGCACGTCACGTACTCAGAAATTATAATTATCATTCATTAATTTTGATTAGAGTTTACACTGAACAAACATATTTTAATTTTAACATATATATTTTTAGTTTTGGGCAATATCAATAACTGACTAAACTTTGATTGGTGTCTTCATTATTTGTTTGAATGTTTGTATATTACAATAGAATATAAATAATTATTATAGACTCGTGGATCATACTGTTTCATGTTTGTACCTACTCGTCTACTAGTCAAATAATATCTACTGTGAAGTGTAGATTATTATGAATTAATTTATAATGAAGTAGACTGGCCTCGAAATCAACACCATCAGCGCTAGAACACCACAATGAAACCAATAAAAAACGTGGGGGAACTCATAAAACGAAACAAAACCACTATAGACATTACACATGCTATCTCAGTAGTATCCAATTCGGTGCGACCACATTTTGTAAAAATTACTTAACATTTTTAGACAATTTAAATGTATAACAAGTAATACGTAGTTAGTAAGTAACGTTGTTAACTGTTTTAAAATTAATTTCGTAATAATTCTAGGTGAGTAGAATATATAGGTACCTACATGATTTTGTATAAATTCGATTTTAGAAAATAATTTTATTTTAGAAAAATAAATTATTCTTAAAATGTCAAGAATAATAAGAGTAGTGAAGGAAACTTTTAGAAAATATCCAATGATAGCTAATTCAACAGTTTATGGCACAATGTGTGTTGGAGCGGAATTTTCACAACAAATATTGACTAAACGGATATTGGTAAAGTACTACCTATATTAATGCCATTTTGGCATTATATTTTATCTATATAAAACATTCAATATTTTAATTTTCATAGAATAAAACTGAACCACCAGAGCCGATTGATACAGATGTATTAGGACGATATGCCATAGTGGGCACTTTAATTAGTCCAAACATTTTATACTTTTGGTAATATCTATAATACATTTTTCAAAACTATTGTGACAAAAATGTTATATATTTTATAATCAATAAAACAATGTTTTTAGGTATAAATGGCTGGACAAAGCATTTGTGGGTACTGCACCAAAAATTATTGTTAAAAAATTATTAATCGATCAATTTATCATGACTCCACCATTTTACGTAGTCTTTTTCGTTAGTAAGTTCATTTTGTAATCTCATATAAACATGCATCTAATTATTACTCTTATTATTGTGATAAAAATTGTTTATAGCTATGAGCCTATTAGAGGGGAAAAAAGATCTATTTGAAGAGTGCAAACAGAAGTTTATTCCTACATTCAAAACTAGTTGTGTGTTTTGGTTGCCAGCACAAGCTATTAATTTCATGTTGGTGCCGCCAGCTGCTCGTGTAATTTATGTTGGAATGTGTTCGTTTATATGGATTAATATGTTATGCTGGATCAAAAGAAATGATTACAATGCAGTTAAAGAAGAGTAATTAATTGAATTGCAAAAAATCTGATAACAAATATTAATCAACTTTCAGTTAGACTTTACTGTTATGTTCATTTTATTAGTCTTCAAGTTGTATTAGTGTAAGTCTGTTTTTATTGCTAAAAACAATAGGATTGATAAAATTATTAAAATTAGCCTTAAGAAACTAATTTATTTTCACAATATATTTTATAGTAACAATATGAAAAACATGAATAGGAAAATTGATTTTAAAGGCAGAGCTTATAGTTTAATCTTTGTTTTATTTGATATAAACTTAATTAAACTTGAGCAACTTTGTATATAAATTTGTGATTTTCCTATGGTTGATTTATCCTTTTCATCTTGCTGAATTGCTTTGACTAAATTTGATGCTGATTCTTCATCTAATACAATTAATGACATCATTGCAAAATCAAGCTGCATGTATCTAATTATATTAGTTAAGAAAAATGATTTTTCTGTAACTTAATTATAAATTGCATTATCTTATAAAAAATAAACGTAACTCAGTGTATACACTACCGATATGAGAAAAAATAATTAATTAGGTCTAACATTTCAATCAATATGTAGAGTTAACCAGTTTCTTAAGTACACCAATTTAAATGGTAGGTGAAAAACAAAATTAACTCCTATAAAATTGATTTAATTAGTGTAGTATTGGGTTTGATTCATTTTTATTCAGTGCATCTAATGGAATGCAAGACAGGATTGACCAATCATGTTGAATGTTGATTGGTATAACTTGTATAAGATTTTATAGTTAGCTGCTTATCAAAACATTATAAAGTCGATGAATAAGGTTGTATTATATATACATCAATAAATCTGTTTTTCGAGGAGAAATAATACTTAGCTGAATACATTTGTTATGTAGTAATCAAAAAGCAGAAATTAAAACTAATAGATAAATTACAAAGTTGAACAAACAACAATTGTAACTTAACCTAAGAAAATTAAACTAATTATCATAATTATGGTTTACGAGTTCAGGGACCATGGGTATTTGGAATGTGGAAACTACAATGACCTTTTAGAGCATGAATAAATGAAAAATATGGTAGAAAAATACTTTTGTTAATTCAATACTATATTGAGTAGACATCACAATGTATACCTCTAAAATTTTTAAAAAGATAGATAATTTAATTTTAGTGATATTTTTCTTTAAACATCACAACATAATATTTCATTTTTGGCAGGTTCTTTACAGATAATGATATATAATATAGATAATTAAATATTTAATACAATTGTATTACACTAAATTCAATTAATATTTAGATGGCTTATATATTATTGTTTTATTTAGGAATTAATTTTTTTTAATTTTGTAGTAACAATAAAAATATAAAAAGTGAAATACAAAATTTAGGTAGGTATCTATGGATAGATTATGTTATATTATGAAGTTGTCATGATGAAAACATGATTAAATCATAAAAAAAATTATTTTTTGATTATTTATTTATCAAATATCAATAATATTTTAAATATCAGACATTTTTTTTTTATTGTTATATTAGGAATAATCTTAATATTACATTTTGTATGGAAAATTCTTATTGACGGATGGGAGTGACGTCATATCATGGGGCAAAAATATCCTTGGTTAAAATTTGCGACTATGTTACCATAATTCCACTATGAAATATAATATAATATACACTTATAATGAAAATTGCAAGATTAAGTATAGATACAATTAAATTCAGAACAGTATTCAAAACTAAAAACAGTAAAAACAAACAATAGAAATAGTGAAAAAACATCCATGTAATAACTATTTCTATCAAACATTATATATTTGGAAATTATAATCTATGCTGTTACTTATAATTTAAGATAAAATTTGTTTTAGTATATATTATTAAATCTGATGTTAGAAATGTCAAACTATTCATTATTTAACATGAAAACCTACGTATAAGCAGTGGCGTATTTACAATTTTTGATTAGGGGGGGAGGTGTCATATCATAATGAAATAATTTATAAATTAGAAGGTATAAAATACTTAAACTCAATTCAACCTATTTTTATATTAACTATAGTTATATTAGAATTAAAATTAAAAATCACTAATTATATTATAAAGTCTAGTTTTCTTTTTTTCTTTGCCAATTTATCAATAATATAAGGTCGCCAGATGCATTCAATAATTCTTTGGGGGGGACCCCCGGCACCCGCCCCACAAATACACCACTGCTTATAAGTATTGTATAAGTTAATATCATAGTATTTAGTTGCAAACTTGCAACCAAATATTAAATATTTGTTTTACTATAATATTTTATAACTCAAGTTAACAACAGTTAATTCAAATATAACAATCACATTAAAAAGAACTTTTTTGAAACTTATATTTGATTAAAAAAAAAAATTAAATGTTATTTTTAATTTTTGTTTCTCATGATACTTCACTACCAACGTTGTAATTATTTATAGTATTAACAAATAATAAAAAAAAAATGTTTTATTGTTTTGATATACATTGAGATGATATTTTAGCAATATTGTGTATTTGTAATACTCTTGATAATATATTAATATCTAATAGTTTTTGTACATCCTAATACTTGTCTATGGGCTATGGCTGAGTACAAATTAGAAAAGGATACAAGCAATGGAGGCATGTCCAACAGTCTTCTATCCACATGACGTGTTCACGGATTGAATGTTTAACCTCATTATGTTCTTCAAATGATATTTGCTCTAGTCTGTTGTTAATTTTATCCAATTTAATTTTTAGACATTCATTTATGTTAAACATGCGGCCACTAATAAAAAATACAATTACAATACAAACTTGATTATTTTATTTTGTAAAAACTACAATAATGTAACTAATATAGATAATACTTACATAAGCAAACGTAAGACAGAAAGTTGCTCATTTCCAAGTCGTTCAAGTTTTTTAGCCACTTTAGTTCTAATGTCAGGGAACTCTTCTAAAAATTCTGTATCCAAAGGAGTCCTGAAATAATTAACATCATATTTATATTATTTGAGACATTATTATATTTTTTTATTTGGTATATTGTGGGTAGGTCAGCAAATGAGAATTTTTAGTCGCGTTTTATTATGTGAACATTACGAGTCGCAAGCTAGGGCTGCATTTTGTGCAAGACTTATCTTAGTGCACAAACCAGATATATAATTATTATAACAAATAGTACTTAATGGTTATCGCGACTATCTTACGAGACATATTAAGTGAAAATAATGTTGGTAGAGTTTTATCTCAACAATTGATTTTTGGAGGCATTTGTCAGGAAACGACAAAATGTTTTTTAGTTGAAGTAGTTAAAGATAGGTCTGCATCTACACTTGTACAAACAATAAAAGATAATATAAACCAAGATACAACCATTTATTTTGATTATTGGTGTAGTTATAAAACAGACAAACTACAGGTTAGGTTAGGTTAAACCGTTTAACTGTTAACCACACTTACAATTTTGTCGATCCTCAACTGATGCTAACACACAGAATATCGAACATTTAAGGGGATTCTCTAAATGGCGCAACAAGAAACATAGAGGTAAGACTTGTTAACATCTAGACTTTGGTTGAATTCATGTGGTGTCAAAAGAACAAAAATCCATTTATAGGCATTTTAAATTGCATGTCTAAGCATTTTCTTCCGTGAGTGAATTATTAATTTATTCACTATTAATTTTTAATATAATTATTAATTATTCCTAGTTTTCATAGGTAATAGTTTTTTTTTATCATTGTTATGATAGTCGTGATAATCGATAAGTACCTACCTAATAAACTATTCGTGTCAGAGAAAAGAAAGTTGTAGATTCACAAATTGTTTTGTAGAACAGTATGTAAGTAACTCACCTACCAGCTAATGTTTGATTTGGCATTTAGACAAGATGTATTCTATATTATGTTAATGAATATTAATCTAATTTGGTCTGAATGTTTGGTATTTTAAACCTCTTTGTATAGGTAATAGGTATCTGGTATACAAACATACAATATATTTATATCATCATTAGGGCATAATATTATACAATGTAATTGTCCAGTAATTGATCAGCATATATTATATAATATACTACATTAAACTTAAAAAATTACATATTCATGCAAAACAGAATAATATATTTTCCTGTTGTACCTACTAATCAAAATTGTTGTGTGGTTACTTTAACAGTATCTCTTAAAATTTAAATATTAAAACATACATATACTTTACCTCCAAGCCACGTTAATTTTTTCTACAAATCCTGCGTACAATTGAGAACATCGGGCCCACGTTTCTACTATTTCTGCTAAATTAGACAATACGGTTTTGGACACGAATTCAATGCATTGCAAAATATCGTTTAGAAGTTCGTACATAATGTGATAGTTTTTGGAAATAAAATATTCCTAAACGTCTTAAACATAATATTGTAATAAGATCGACAAAAAAAAAACAGTTTAGTATTATATATTTATTTTATATCGTAATTACTCAATACTCATAAAGTCATAACAGTCATAACTCATAGGTATCTCTTTATATTTTACAAGGCTCACAATACTATGATAAACGCGGTCTTTTCGTAAAGTGATAAAACATTTTAAAAGACAGTGATAAATGATAAGCCGATTCAAATAGTTCTGTGATAAGAGTTATTATCAACTGATAAGATATAATATCACATAATATTGATAATATTAAAGTTTAGGGCCGGATCTCGGTCTTAGAAGATCTAAGACCGTGGGCCGGATTGAGACTTTCTGATACCCGGGATTAATTTTTTTTTTAGGTTCTTTGTAGTAAAAAAATTAAAAACGCCAATATGAAAAAGTTGGGGAAAAAATTAATAATGAGTTTACTTGCACGCTATAACTGTATAACTTATAACCATTATTTAATTCTGTGTTATTATAATTTTAATATATTAATATATTATCTACTTATAAAACGTATTTAAATTTTACTCCAAATTTGAAATATCAAATACCACTGTTCATGTATCACACATTTAAAAAATAATTTAAAAATAGCAATATAAATATTATTTTTTTAAATCTTCATAATTTGAAGAGTAATTTGAATATTAATCTTATAACATTTTATTTACTAAAATTTTGAAATTAAACCTTCAAACTGTTATATAATATTAATAATAAATTATAATTATAGTTTAATTTAGATTAATACTTTCAAAATATGATATACGATGAATTTAATTATATAGGTAATAAAAATAGTTTGATAGAATTACATTTTTATAAAAATTGGTACTTTTTTGATTTTTTCTCTGTTAGGTCATATGTAGACTGTAATTCCTAAAACATATAATGAATACTGATAATTGCTCTTTACATAGATATAGTCTGTTTCATCCATAATAATATTATCGATATCGATGTACCTGTTAAATTTATTCGTTAAATAAAAACTTTTTCGAGATAATTTTTCTCTTTTTTTAATTTTTCTTTTAAAAATTATCAGCAAAATTGTATTCCAATTTATGTGGAGTGCACAGCCTCTCTAACAAACAAATTTAAATGGGTACTTAAGCACAAGTACACGGGCGCCGGTTTGCATGGCGCTTACAGTGGCGGGTTTAAGGCAGAGGGCTCCCTCTTACAGGGACTAACCAATTTATTTTTCTAAGACAAGTATTATAATACACCTATCAATTATTATAATAAAATATCTTCATTGAAGAATTTAGTCTCAACACTCAACAGATAATAATATCATTGAACGATTTTTAAAAGTTAAAAAAAAAGAAACTATTGGAATTTATAATGTAGGTAATATAAATATTGTTTTTAAATAAACAGTTCATTTTTGTTGTTACTTATAATTACTTTTATAAATGGTTTCAGTCAGTGGCAGATTTGAGGGGGGAGGCGACGTGGCGATTACCCCTCCCTAGGGAATTTTTTCACTTAAATTATAGCGCCGTATGATAAAATGAACATGAAATTCATAAGTTATAGCTATAACATTAATCTTATAAATAAATGATACAAAAAAAGGTATTTTTTTTAATATGATAATGGGAAATATGTATTCAGTAATTCAGTTACGTCTTATTTGTTATTACCAATCAATTTATGATACCAATTCGACCCCTCCTCAAATGATCTTCAGATCCGCTACTGGTTTCAGTTAAAAATTGATACCAATATAACTATTTACAATATGTTGTTATTGTGATTGTGAAATAAATACGAGTACCTACATAACAAAAAAAAAGTGATTTACATATTAGTAAAAACATATTATGTTTATTAAATTTTTATATATAAGATACAACTACGTAAATTCTTGAGCCTCAATTAGCCATTTACCCTCCCCCCTCCTTGGTGAGTGATAAAACCCGCTGGTGGTCGCCTATATTATATACCGGTATGTAGAAATATTAAATGTTTGAATATTGAGCCAAAATTAATTAATGTAGAACAAATTTTAATTTGATTACCTGACAATTTTTCATTAGTAATTGGGATAAATATTATTTTTGATGTTTTGGTAAAGATTTTTCATATTATATTAACCGTTTGATAATTTTATTTAAATATATACATGTAAACATAAACATGTTTTCAAAGTTCTTAGTATTATTCATAAACTTGTGAGTTGTGATTACAATAATAACATAATCTATATTACTTACATGTAAATACCAGCGTATAATATATAATTAATTAAATGTTCTAGTTGTTTGGATTATATTATTAGATAATAATATACATAGACGGCTATGCTGTTAGCGATTTTTAGTATAAGGTATAATGGAAAACAATACAGTTAAGATTTTCTAATTAAATATTTTTAAATTTAAGATGATAGATAAATAAAAATACACAATACGTTGAACATAATATTCATAATACTAATTCGCAAATTCGTTTTTTGTCATAAAACATTCGTGTAACACAAATCACAATATATACAGAGTGGATCATGGTGTTTTCTCGTTTTTCCGCGTGCTGACCATGCGAAATACTGATAAAACACAGCAAGGCACCCTGTATAATAATATACAAAATACATGCGTATACCCCCCACCGAGTGGTCAATTGCCAATTATGTGAGCAAACTGTTTCGGAAGCCGCTATATGGTATACACATTTTACTCTTTCAGTTGGATTCACATTTCCAGCTTAAAAATAGCATCTTAAACACGTCACTGGTCCCGAGATCTTACTTCATCGAGAATAAAAATTAACGAAAATTATTAAACGTAAAAGACGGTTTTAAAAAAGTCTGTCATGATACTACAGGTACGAAATATAATAATATATATAATATAATATTATATTGTACTATTGTAATGTGGTGTCTATCGTAATGCACGTTGCTGATGATCGTATACCTACATGACATTTCTTTATAATATACTATAGTTATCACGTTTTTAAGATGTACTTTTTTGTTCATTTTTAGAAATGGCAACAATTTTTTTGGACGCACACATATTAATATCTAACAATTTAATATAAATCAAAAAGAGAGAGAAAAAAATATTCTACACGAAAACGAATAAATAATTGGTAAAACAATAATATTTGAATATTAAACAATATTTATGATATTATAATATATCAGCTGTATGTTCGATGGATTTTGGGTAACATAATTGTCGTCGAATTTTCACGGCACATCTGTCACTAGTTGTTCTTCTTGTCTTTTGTATTGGCCGATCAGGTCGGGCAGATCGTAAGCAATGGCCATGTCCAGCTTGTTGATCGGACAACCCCGGAAGTACGTGCACGTGTCGGACAGCCGCTTGAACTCATAAACGGGGTTCAGTCGGAAAAAGTCCCGGTACACGTCCGGATCGGGCAGATCATATCTAGATATGTTGGTCAGCGTGCTCAGGCCCTCGTAGATGTGATAGTTTTGTGGGTTCTCTATGATATCGTCACTAACGGTCTTTCGGTTTGCGAAGAACGACTTGTGGTTGTAGTACGTAGTTAAATAACAGTCGACCATCTTCGCATGGTTTCGCACTCTCACCTGCAACACACAATAATCGTGCCATATTATTTATTTCTAATTTTTGTGTATATTATTATATTTATAAAATTGCTAACTATATAGACTATAATGATAATAATATAATATAATATATAGTTTATATATCCTAAATTTATACCATAGGATAAAATGATGGGAGTTTAAGTTGATTATTGTAACTTCGAAAAAAAAAATGTTTGAATATAGCTTGAATTATAGGCTATCATACCCATTAAGTAAAAAGAAGAAAACCATTTTCAATACACAAACTGGGAAAAATCTATGATAAATTATTGGTTACCAATTAAGTCACTAAAAAAATTTAAAAATCATATACATTAACACATATTATACATTTATTTAATGTAAAATAAAATTAGATTTTTTTTCTGTAAGAACATGTTATAACTTAAAGTATTTTTTTTTTAGTTGAAATCTGTTAATAAATATTCTATAAATATTGTAATTTATGATATTATTGTACGTACCGCGAATCGCCGAGCACTGGCTATTTTGTTTTCAACTCGCCTGTCGATTGCCGAACGGATGTCTCTCAAGAATGAAAGTTCTTGAGAGTGTAGAAGTCTGGCCGGAGACCCAATTTCATACGGGTTTGACCATAATGACACCGAATAAATGACCGGAGGTTCGGCGCTGGACATGAGTGGACTTATGTTCCATATGAGCGTCCCTTGTATGCGCATTAGTTCTTCGGCGCGAATTTTGTCAGCCTTATTTAACAATATCCTTGTCTAAACGAAACATAGAGAAAGAGAGAGAACAAATTTAACTCGAGTATAATAATGTAATATACATAATATAATAGTCATGAACGTAATGTTGTTATTGGGCGAGAGACCAAATTAAAAAACAAACCCTACTTAACGATGCTTATAAAATTTACTCCATATCGTATATTAACCTGATATTCCCTGCCTTTAAGTTGGTCCAATATTGCTTCGGTTTCCGGGCCAACGTCCAATTTCGCCGGGTCGTACACTAAGAATATCATGTCAGCCCTGTCGATGAACCATTGACACACATCGTTGAACGGGAATACCCGGTCCACGTGTTTACGCATTTCTAATATTCCGGGGATCTCTACGATGTTCACCTGCGGAAAAAACATTTGTGATCGTTGTACTTGTTGTAATTATGCCACCAATTAATAAGGGAAATTCTTTTAACAGTGTTCACCTATCGATTTTCGTTATTAAAAAAAAAAATTATAATTAATATAATATCTTATTATAATTTATAGCATATAATGTATTTTAAATTTAATAAAGCAACGGAAAATGTAACAGAATATCCAATGCTGTTTCACTTTTCTGATTACTTATAGATCAAATACGGATAAATAAAAACTGACTTGACTATTTCTGGGTTATAACTTATAAGTAACCTAGTTAACAATAATCAATAAATAACCTACTCGATTTATTTTGTAGTTAAAACAAATATTATGGTTCTTCTAATTTTAAAAATATAATATATTAATTGTCATTAAAAATATATAGGTACCTAAAACATATACACACAAAGATTTATTAAAATAACGATGAGTGTCTGTTGTTAAAATAATATATATGCTTTGTTCAGCGAAAGAACACACCGATTTTTGTCGGGCCGCGGCGTGATCTTTCGCTGGAACAGAATAGGATATATTCTATATAATATTATAGTAGGTACTTATATAAGTTATATAATACTCAGTGATTGAATTGCGAAAAAATTAGAAGGGAGATACTGAAATGTGAAAAAAAAATTGTGCGTACCTGAATATTTAAATGTCTTATAAAATAGGATATTATTAGAAAGAGTACGCTAAAATGTTTTCTAAAAAGCAGAAGGACCCTCACGATCTACTAAAATTAAGTACTGATTATATTAATATAGATACTGTGGGTATACTTATTGCCAGTGTTGGGTAGTAACGTAACGAAAGTAACGCGTTACTGTAACGGCGTTATTTTGCTTGTAACGCGTTACGTAATTTCATTAGAATTATTTCCAAGTAAGGAAAATGTAATGGAAATTACTTTTGATAAGTAATTTCTATTGAACAACGCGTTACAGTTTCGAATTATTAAGTACCTACCTTTTGCGAATTGAAAAAAAAATATGTCTATAATACAGACATTATTATCTAGTATAGTAATATACTATGTATATGTATTAAAGCTCTTTATACAGCTGATCTCACAATTTTGAATTCAATGACATTAGTAAAGAATATTTTTATTAAATACAACACAGCTTTACCATCCAGTGCTTCTGTAGAGCGATTATTTAGTGTTTCAGGGGATATTTGTTCTAAATAAAGGTCGCGTATGATTGACAAAAATTTTGAAGATACAATATTGTGTTAAGTTAATTTAAAACATAAATAAATATAAAATAATAATATTGTATTATATTGATTATAGTATATAAGTATATTGATTTCTTTTTAAAATTATATCTATTATCTATTTACTATAGTTAATGTATTTTTAGTAACATTATTGTCAGGCACAATGATAATATTGTTAAAATATATTTAAAACTATAAAATAGGTATTTAAAAATATTTTTATTTTTTTTTGTAACGAGAAAGTAATGAGTTACTTTTCAATTTGAAAAGTAAAGTAATTTCATTAAAATTTTATTAGAGTAACGAATAAAGTAATTTTATTACATTTCTCTCTAAGTAACGAGTAAAGTAACTTTATTACATTTTAAAAGTAATTTACCCAACACTGCTTATTGCGTTATACCAAGTCGGTTCCCATTAACTAAAAAATAACAAAACATAAGGATTTTAATACTGTTTACCTTCTCTAACAAAGGATGGGGTAATTTGAGACCACGGAGTTTGTCCAACAGTCCTTGTCCGAATTTCTGAAGACCCGAAAATGTCCAGTCGGCCGCTAATTGCGTTCCGTCAAGAATCGCTTCGCGGTTATTGTACATCATAATGTTGAAATACGCTGGAGATGGTTCCGCTCCTTAAATGCAAGCAAACATAAATATATCAGACAATGTATAAGAAGAAATAATCTGTTTAGTTTTAATACATTGATCAAAGTTTTATTGTATTTTAGCCTTTAGGATAACACATTTTTTTTGTAGGTAGTTTATTAAGAATTCACGATGGAACAATGACATATACGTAATTAATTAAATTTTGAGTCATATAATAAAATATGTCTGTATATTATGATTATCACGTATAGAATAGATGTATCAGGTACCAATACTTACACTAATTTTGTGAACGGTTGTTTTTTATATAAAAAATCATAGTTATTTTGTAAAAAATCTTAAATATATAGTACACCGACACGTGTGCCATAATTTGAAAAAGTAGTTGGAGGTTCACTAGAATATCTGAAAATATAGTTGGCGCCCACCCAAGTCAATACAATAGAAACGTTGGTTGTAGGTATCTAATATGAGACGAAATTTTTCGTGACCAAGTGGTAAAATTTTCTTTACTGAAAGTTTTTTAGAGTTTTATACCGCGACTTTTTATCTATTTTAATTTGTCCTGTGATTTTATCGCACGTGGATTATATCAATATATAATATTTACGGCAATCACCTCGACCATGGTACCTTCATACTCTGATGAGTCTGAAAGGCACATTCAAAGCTGTCAGCTAAGTCGTGTACTCGTATGTCGAACAAATCGCATTGTGATTGGACGTTACGTTTTTAGTATTATGAAATAACTAAGTTGTAACCGAGTATACCAAAAATTGACTTAAGTGTTGGAGTGTGGAGTGGAGTTCACACTTACACCGTGTCGTTGTTTTTTAAGATCGTGTGCCTTACAAAGTTTGTATCGTGCATTTTGCCTGTGTATACTAAAATGTAATTACCAATGATATGAATGCTGTACCAGATGATAACATATTCTTATAATTATTTTTTTAGGTATCACTTTTCTGCACATAACTATAATTACACTGCTAAAAGTCGAATATATCAAACTATGCGGTATCGTTTGGTTACTGTGGTATTGTGTGATAATATACGGTTCAGCCAATCAGATAAAATTAATTTACACGACACTATGTAGTGAGTGTAAACTCCCCCTCACAGCTCAATTTTTAAACCAATATGGTTACTAGTTGTAACCGTTGTTACCACTGCCTCGATGGACATCAGACCCGATGTTGCTATGAATTCGGCTTGACTGTGTGATCGTGGTCACCATTGTGCTCTGGATAACCGCGAGCGGTTAACCATGATATTTTCATCGTCTGTTAATAGCGTTAAAACGCGGTCGTCGCGTCGCTGGCCTATATAATCGTGCCATTCAATTTTTGATAAAATAACCGTTTTCGTGTAAGTACCTTTGTGTTAATGGTTGTATATAACGAGCCGAAATTTCAGCGACATGGGACTTTTTTTTATAAGATAATTAAAATAAACCCCCCCGAATATCTTTGAAGTACCAAGTGTCACATAAACAGTGAACACTCACTTCTTTCACGCAACCACATCCTTCTATAAAACATAAAATAAATAGTACCTAAATTATATATTATTTTGCTTATAGATTATAAATATATGTTATAAAGTTTCTGTTTTAATAAAAAAATCTAGTAAATTTTACAGTTCATAACCAAGCATTAGATACACTTTACGTATTTTTTTTGCGAACTCAAGTTTTGGTATTAATTAAACTGGGTGATTACTTAATATTATTAGGTAAGTAAAAAGCGTTTGACGAAATGATCAATCATTATTAATGATACTCGTACAGTTGTTCGTAAAGAAATACGCAGGTTATGTACATGGTTTATTATTAGGTACATTAACTGTATCATTAAGATTTGGGGAAATTAAAAATTAATTTTAAATATATTA
Organism: Diuraphis noxia; assembly: GCF_037042655.1. Classification (NCBI taxonomy): domain Eukaryota; kingdom Metazoa; phylum Arthropoda; class Insecta; order Hemiptera; family Aphididae; genus Diuraphis; species Diuraphis noxia. Next base: position 72,191,237 of record NW_028301713.1, read on the forward strand.
TAATTTAAAGCACATACCGATTATATCGAATCAAAAAACAATATTGTCATTATAAATTTTGATTTTATGATTTCAGATTATTAATTAAATAATGAAATATGATATATTTCAGTCTACGTAATGAAATAACTCACCAGTTCTTAATGCAAATTGAGAATGCTCAATGTCTAAAAGATAGTTAACTATTGAAGATTTACCACCACTCCAAGGTCCCATAAACAGAATGAGTGGTTTAGAGAATATTTCTGGCTCTAAAACATATAAAGAATAAGCACGTGTATAATATTACTAGTTATGTCATAATGTTGATTTTATTTTATATGAATAATTTCATTTACCTCCGAAATGTCTATTACTCAGATCTCTGTACTTGAAAGTCATTTCCAACGGTTTAATTGCCACTTCATATACTTTTTTTAATTCTTTTAATGTCGAATCTACAACTTTTGATAGAAAACTATCATGCTGTGCAGTGTTTTCACCTATTTTTAATGTTTGTTTTATATGACTTTTATTTCGTAGATTCTTTGGTACTACTTCATCCTAAAAACAAGATTTTATTTAATTATCACATCAAATTTTTAATTTTTTTTTTGCTATTTACAATTTTTTTCGGACATTCATTATTAAAAAAGCTAATTTTATATTGTTAAATTAACTAACGACAATTTGCTTAACAATAAAATGTAGTACACACGATAGTATGCATAATTTATTAGGATTTAAAAATAATTAAATTAAATTTAACTATTACCATTGTCAAATCTTCTTCAGACAGGTATTCTTCAACTGTGACTTCATCTAAAACCACACAAACATTTATAAAAATCTCTCTATAAATGAAGTTATTATGAATTCTTTTTTACCTTCAGTAGTTTTAATATTTTCGTTTTTAGTTTGTTTTTCTGATTTTGATAATTTTTCTTCTTCATCGAGTTTCCAATACATACTTCTTTGAGTTTCAATTATTTTTTCTTTTACTGCGTCTACGGGTTTTTCTTCTGTTTTCCAATATTTATTTTTTTTAGACGTCATATTATCTTCATCTTTCACTTCTTTTGGTTTTTCCGTCTCTTCTGTTTTCCAGTATTTATTCTTTTTTGCGATTGGTTCTTCTTGTTTTATTATTTCATCGGGTATAATGTTTTCAATTTCTTCTGTTTTCCAATATTTATTCTTTTTTGGTTTTTCTTCGTCTTTTTGATCTATTGTTTTTGTGTCCTTATTTGGTTCATTTGTTTTCCAATACTTGTTCTGTTTTGATGTATCATCTTCTTTATCGTTTAATATTTTTATATCTTCAGTTGTTTCTGATATTTTATGAGTATCTTCTTCCATTTTATCTTCTTCAGCCGTTTTTTTAGTTTCATCTTGTTCGATGTCGGGATCAAATTTCCAGTATTTAGGGTTTCGCTTAACTTTAGCTACTGGCTCTTTTTTTATTTCTTCTTCATATTCATCTGGATCAAATTTCCAATATTTTGGATTTCGTTTTTTTGTTCCTTTGAAAATTTGATTTGAACTTTGTTTATTTAACGTATTATCACTTATAGAATGTTTTTCGTTATCTACTCCTATTTCTTCTTCGTCTGGATCAAACTTCCAGTATTTAGGATTTCTTTTTTTTTTCTGAGGAACTGATTTTATTTTTTCTTCAGTCTTTTTAGCTTCTGCTAGCTTGTACAATTTTTCTTCTTCTGGATCGAGTTTCCAATATTTAGGATTACGTAATTTCGGAGTTTCAACGGGTTTAGGCGCTTCTTCAAGTGGAAATTCATCGGGATCAATTTTCCAGTATTTCAGATTTCTTTTTGGTTTTTGTTTTACAATTGGAACAACATTTTCAGGTTCATCGTCCGGATCAAACTTCCAATATTTTGGGTTCCTTTTTTTTGTTCCTTTAAATAACTGTTTAGGGATTTCCATTTTTTTTTCAACATTAGTAGCTTCTATTTTTTCTTCTATTTGTATCTTGGTCACAATAGGTTCTTCTATTTTATTAGTATTTTTTATTTTTATATCCTCAACATCAATTATAATTTCAATGTTATTGGTAACTAAATCTTTGTCTAAAATAATAGGTACAGTTTCTTTTTCGGATTCTTTTACTTCATTTTCTACAACACTTATACTATTATTTTCCAGATTTTCTTCTTCTTCACTAACGATTTCAATCTCATTATCTTCTTCAGTTTTATATGTTTGATTTTTTTCAGTTATTTCAAGTGGACGGATTTCTTCAGCATCAGTTACTTCATTAATATTATTTTCAATTTCAATTATTTCACTAACACCTTCACTTAAATTTATTTCGTTTCTGGTTGTTTCTTCTTCTTTTTTGAACTTTTCCTAAAAATTATACAAAAATAAATTTAGCGGGATCGTATTATTATCATAATCACAGTAATTATTTTTACCGGTTCGGCTGGTGTACTCGATCTGCTATCATCCGGAGAATTACCATCTTGAGAACTCGAGCTTGTAACATCATCATTTGGAGTGCTTCCACTTGTGGGGCTTTCATTCTGAATGTTTTGGTCGCGTTCTGTACTTCCTGAATACGACACACTTCCTGAATATAATATGTAACGAAATTTACAAATTTTAAATATCTAACTACCAATAGGTTCTGGAGTAACTAATTCTTTGATGGCTTTCTCTACGTATGGTTGACAATCCACCTCCGATGGAGCTATAGACGCCGATGGTACACTGGCAAAAGTTTCACAAAATGTATCTAAACCAAAATTAGCGATGGAGTAAAATTGAATTATGAAATAGTTAATGGTCCTATAGTTTAAGATAAGACATAATATTAGAAAGACAGTGCAGATACTAAATTAGTACAAACAAAGTAGGTAATAACAATCGGCAATGGACAGGACAATAAAATATTAAGTAATAAGCAATGACTAATGACAGTCAATTGATAAAAAAAATAATAATCGCCAACGAGAGTATTTTAAAATCCCAGACGGCCGCTGGTAATATAAAAATAGAAAATTGCAACCAGAGTGTCCCAGTTGTGTTCTGTCGGTACACTATAAATACACAACATAACCTAATGCCCCTACAGAAATAGAAATGTCGCGAGCGTCAGAATTGCGTTGAGTGAGGGAGTTTCCAATTTTATGAAAATTCGTTTTTTTATACTGACGAATAAGGACACTTTGAAATATCTTTCAATATTATCATAATGGTTTTGTAAATGTGTAATAGTAGAAAAATAAAAGTAAAAACTTCAACTAGGATATTTGGTATTTTCAATGGTATTTAAAATATCTGCTTAAAGACTTTATTGTGCAATAGAGTATATTATTCATAATAATATTATAACCTTAAACATATTACGCTATAATATAATAATTTTAGGATCGCTAAACATATTATGTAAAACTAGTAACTTGAAAAAAAAAAACGATGAAAAATTTAGATTAAAAATATAGTTTCAGTTAATGATTTTATACACGAGTAGGTAACTTAATTTTATATTCACATTAAACAAAATTTAGTTTAAAAAAAAAAATACGATTTAGTATTTAGTCATAATTTATTGGAATAATAATAAATAAAGTATTATTGTCATTTGCCAAAAAGAAAATAATATATGTCTAGAAATGTTTTTGATATTTTTCAAACACTATAATATGAAATACTATTTTTACTCAGATAGTGTATTTACGGCCTTTTAGTCATGTTCCAATTATAATAATTCTCTGCATGGTCTAATGGAGTCGTTTAATTTATTATTTATTATTTTCTACTCTGTAAAATACGTATATTATAAATAAATTTTTTATAATATTTTTTTTTATATAAAATAATTATCCCATTAGAACACATACACAAAACTGGTACATATACGTAGGTATTTTTTGTGAATAATTATTATTTCCATAAGATAAAATAACGATAATTACAAAATATTATTAGAAATACGAATTACCTCTGACGCTAAGCAGGGCGATAATCAAAATCCATCTAAAATCCATCGAGCCCCCTAAAAGAAAAAATATTCACTACCGAAAGCACATCACACGACACTCGGTTGACGCGTTCGTTCGTACTTACAGCCTGAGCTTAACTCCCCGTTGTCTGTTACAGTTCTGCTGGTTGGCAATGAGATTTTTTGTTAAATTTTTTTTTTCTGGCAACTACTTCACTGTCGTCATCTGTTCGGCACAGGGCAATATTTCGGTGAAAATATGTATAAAAAAAGACAAAATATCACAAGATAAAATAACAGTTTATAATAATTGCTTTTAAAACAAATGAACAATTAATATATGTCATTACATTCATTTATTAATAAAGTGAGACTAAATAAATTTAAATTTAAATATTTAAAATAAAACCAAAACATTTTTTTTTTTATAGATTTTTCATGTCATAGAAAGACGTTAACTGATTGAGTACATGGACTAACGAATAAAAGTTACTTTTACTTTGTATAAATCACTGTTCATTACAACGATCACACATCCCGTAAACTATTTTATTGAATACCTACAAAATTAAAACATACTTAATGAATAGTGCTTATTAATCAGGGCGAAATATTAATATTATGTTCCATATCGCCACACGTGAAATTACAAGATATTTTATTTTTAACATCTACTTTTTTCATATAGTATGTTATGACTTTATGAGATATAATAAACTATATGATATATCTTATAATCGGCTATACCTAAGACCTAGCTAGGTGGCTTGGTGCCACGTTAGACTTTTTACAATTGGCATTATATTTTCAATATTATAAAAAAACAAAAAAAAAAGGTATAAAATTAATGTCTGTTCATGTACATTGCAGGACATTATCAGTGCCTGTCTATTACTTTTGGCGGAGTGATATGCTTCCATATTATATACAAATTAATGAAAAGACGAAGTGAACATTAAATTTGTTGGGAAATAAATATATTGTACACAATTATATTTTTTCACATATTTCTTTAGTACCTTGAGATGAGAAAAAAAGCATTAATTAAAAACTAATTTTTTTTTCAGTTACAGTAGTAAACATATTTTTTTGTTTAAATGGTTGAATTCAGCCTTTGTTCTCTTGAGTGTTTCAATTAGGTACTTCTTGGTTTTGGAACTTGAATTCCATACAGCTTTTTTTTAGGTATCATTGATTTATTATTCCTTTTGGTAATTAACTAATGAACATCGGATAGTGTAGGCGTGTAACTCTATTTTAATCCGTTGAAATAATATCTGAATCGATAATTTATATGCATTATGCTTGCAATATGTACGAGTATAGTACTATATTTACCTAGCGTAAAAAATAATATGTTTCCTATATATATATATAATATATTTTTGTTTATAATTTTAATTAAATTGTAAAAAAATAATAATAAGTAGTTTACTTCCGATAAGTTGATTTGTGTTATTTTTTTGCATCCAATTTCAAAATGTAACAAAATACCTAACTGTTTTTATTACAAACAAATCGCTTAAACTTGAAGATACAATAATAATATCAATACCGCATAAAATAAACTAGGTAAGGAAAGAACATTTTTTAAGTTATATTTTTGCCTGTGATAATATTTTCGGTGATAAAAATTTGAATATGTGTATTATGTATTTGTGTATAATTATAATTATATGTCAAAGGTCAAACACGTATAATGTATCTATAATATAAAAGCATTTTTAGGTAAAAGAATTATATTGGTAGCAATTATAAACATACACGTCACATATACGCTGCACATTTATCATTAATCGTTAAAATAATAATTATTATTGTAATACTGTTAAGCTCTACAGTTCAGTCGTTCAGTGCCATTTAAATCCGATTTGTTAGCTTGTTATACATATGTATCATAAATGACCAGGGAGAGGGCGTATTTAACGATTTATATTGTATATATATATTATATATATTTTATAGCAAGACGTCCAGAAATATTTCCGTGCATACATGATACAATTATTAACGGCATACTGTTTAAATAAAAAAAATCCTAATTTCCGAAGATTTTAAATTATCTTCTCAATATTATAATTTATAATATTATGTTGACATTATGTAGCTATACAATAACCAAAACAATTTTTGTTAATGATTTGTAAGGCGTTCGACGTCAATAAACTGGACGATTTATTTCCTAAATAAATTCGCCGTTTAAAAAATGATGTACGAAACCATTCTCTATACAAATTCCTGGCTATAAAATACGTATGGATATTATGTGCTATATGAATATTGGCCAGGTCTTTTGGACATCAGCCAAGGCAGCGTGCGAAACTAAAACGGTACTCTTATTTTTATTCCAAAAATCTTGTATTACCTATAATATAATACAGTATTAGATTTTAAGATATAAACAAACCACTGTGGTCTCCTGTAGAAATATTATAACCAATTAGAACAAAATAAATATTCCCAATTTTTGAAATTACTTTCAATTATTGTGTTTTTTAGGTTGATAATAAATTAAATATGTCCCAAAATTATTTTAAGATATTTTTATTAGGTATGTAATAATTAAAATTTTAACAATAAATTATCAATATTTAATATGCTACAGACAACGAACGCATATCGTTTACATAGTTTATAATAATTGTTATTAACAATATTAACTGTGAACACTGAACATTCTTAACGCATTCGTTTATTTGGTTCTAAATATATTATACATAAATTGATGTTTTACTGTTTGCATATTATTATTAAATCGACTAAAATTTAAAAAAAATAAATACGGTGACGTGTGTTTAGTTGCGTCCAATTTATCGTAAGGTAGAATAACTATTTATGTTTTATTTTATTATCATAATTGTACATTATTATTACAAATACTGTTATAATAGTGTATTATTAACACCATCGTTGATATTGTTCATTGAATGTTCTTTATATTCCCAATCAAACGCAAGCAATGACGAAAAAAAAACGAATGTGTAAATCTGATGATTGCTAAATAATTAAACGATCAAAATGTCCTTAGTTGAAACACGACGATAAACAAAATTGGTACCCAATACGTATTTTCAACATCAGACTTATTATATAATTATACGTATTATTTATCTAGTAACACATTCACTGCCATTAGAAATTTTAATTTACTATGTTAATGTGTTTACACGACAATCAATACCGAGCTAATGGACGACGAACAATTATTATTATTTGTTAGTTGTTTATAGTTGAACCAACATGCCGTTAGAATAGCAATATCGTTTATATCGAGCATCTGGTTGTCAGCGTTTACTATATATACAATACAATATGTATACCATTAGAATACATTCTCGAAGATCGTATGCTATTGCTATAGATCAGTAAATAAATATTGTAGGTAATCATGTAGTTCTCAGTGGCGTATTAGAGGGGTATTAAGTGGAATTTCTGACCGGGTGCCAAATTTTAGGGGTTCACCTAGTGATCAGTGGTGGTTATAAAAATATATTTTTTTAGTTTTGCTGCTTATTGATAATCCCATTTCTCATTTAACAAATATTAAATAATATAAAATATATTATACTGTTAATGTATACATATAATTATTCTTTTTAAATGTTGTTTAGAATGCAGCTAGTTATGTTATTATATTTTACAACACAAAAAGGGAAATATTTTTTCAATTTCTTCTGATGGGAATAAGGATTTTTAACGGCTTTCATACAAGTATATATCCATACAATCGCACCACATAGTAGCAATTATATGACGTCAGAAAATAGATCTATAAATAACTTTGAGTATTTGAATAAAAATTAAAACATTGGCTATGCTTATAGATTAATTAATTTAATATATATAAATGTATATTCTACTAGGTATAAAGTAGAATTCTGATTTGAATGTCATTCAGTCACTGTAATTGATAATTTATCTTGTTAAGTTTGTATTCAATAATAAGTCGTTACTCGTTACATACCTAAACAACTAAAGACTAATTCCAAGAGATTATAGTGACAGCCTCTATATTTAAAGATATTTTGTAATATATTTATACAAATATAATTAATTAGTTTTCTATTAGTACTACGGTAGGTTGATTTTTAACTATAGCTTTTGACAAAATTGTCGCATATATAACATAGTTATTACATTATGTTTTAAATAAAGATCAGTCATTCCAATTATAACCCCTCACGAAGTGGGAGGATCAGTAAAATTAATTAAACCATGGATGCCAACCACTTGTAATACTGTAGTACAGTGACATCTCTAACTACTGGACAGTGGCATTCTCGGTCTGCGCTGAAATTTTATCTACTACTAGAGGTGTTCATTATTTTGGGGTGTCCTTTATGGGAGGTTTTACCATATGATAATATATTTATATAGTTTATGCATTATTTTCGAATAAAATATCTTAATAAAATATTCTTTTTTTTTTTTTTGAACAGAACCAAGTATAGAACGCGATTTAGAACTTAAAAGATAATTTTACTTCATGTACGATAAACAAAATCACCGGTATTTACTCATCGGGTACTTGGTAGTTTTTTAACTTTTACACTATCTGCGCACAGTGAAAAAGTGACCTTAATGTAATTGCCTATCTTTATATCTCTTATTGCTTTATCGTTTTAAACTTCCCTCATAGTCTGGTATATATCTCTCATATATCTACATTTTATAATAATGTATACACTATAATTATATGCTTATATTAAATATTGTTATCGACGCGACGTAAAGATTCCAGAGTTACACTGTTTTGCATACTCATTTATTTTATTCAAAAATCACATGACGTAATTATCCTAAATTTTATAATATGATGTTTAACCTATCTGTCTATAAATATTATAAATATTATAGGTAAATGTTGATAATCGATTTATATTGTGTCATGTTTAATTACGCTTAATGACTCGGATCAATTTTAGCCACGTGGTAAAAATACGTCTGTTCCTTGTTTCTGTGCTACAAAAATTGAAAATAATAATATCGTTGATATATTATTGCATTGTCTGCATCAGAACGTTTAACACTATAATGGTGCCCGAATCGCCCTAAATTACTGAGATGCAAGTGTGTAAATAGGTACTAAAATTAGCAATACTTTCGACGAGAAAAATGTATGTTGGAAAAAAATTTACAAAAAATGACGACCAACCCGTTTCGGTGCGTTTATTTTGCACATATAGATAGAATCCGATTAATAATATAAACCGTTACATAATCCTTTCAGCTTTCGTCTTCGGTTTAAAGATGTCTGCGCACTATTTGTTATAGGTATATGTCTGATCCATGTATTATAATATAACGAAATTCATGTTTAACAGTACTATGTGTTGTTACTTTTGATTATTGTATTATGTTTTAATTGTTATATAATTTATTAGCATTTTAGATTGTAAAAGATTATACGTGCCCATATTTTTCACACAAAAATTAAAATATCATGAAATAGCCAACATAGAAACAAAGGTAATTTTCTTTAGGGGGTAGGTGGTAAACATTTATTTTAGCCGAAACATATCTACCAATCATTTGTCTATTATACTAATCGACCTAGTAATGTGATAATACTTTTTAAAGCCTATTTGAATTAGTTACTATGTCTACTTGACATCGATCAGTCCTCACTTAAAATTTCTGATTTAAATTTCGAATAATTAACGTTTGAAAATTCTGAAATTTAAAAAAATTTATAGTTGTAGGCAAGGGGGGGGGGTTAAATCGGGAAAAGTGGACTGACCGATTTCAAGTAGACATAATAAATATATAAAATCAGTTTTAAAGAGTATTATTGTATCACTGATCTATCAGTGTGATGGACAAAATATTAGTATGTTTTGGTTAAAATAACTGTCCGCTGCCGATCCCTTAAACTTAAAGTTTGATGATAGGTAAATTCACTGTAATATTAAAAGTAATAACCTAGGGTTGGTGTTCTACTTAACGTAAATTTGGTGTGTTGTGTATGCAGATTGCCGCGGGTTAGAGAGAAAAAAACAAATAGTGCGCTGACATACTTGTAAAAAATAATATGTTGTGTTTAATCCTCCGTCGATCTATCCATCGTCATCACCGTGTCTTTCTTCACCTGCAAAATCGGCGAGTATACATTAAAGTATTAGTATTACCTCTGTGTACCGATGTACATATATACAGTTTGCACATTATTATTATAATTTCCACGTCCGTTTGGTAAACAAGATCAATCCAGTTTGCCTACCTGTCTGGTGTTTTTTTTTTTTATATATATATGAGTCCCGCAGTACGTACACGGCACCGAGTCTATAATTATTTATTAACCCAGCGCCAACAGGTATTATATGGAGGTACCTACCTCTCTATGTGTACATATACACCGTGCACGCAGAATATATGGCCGGGGCCACGCGTGCACTTTCCGAGAGCGTTCTTCAGCATGTCTCACCCACTAATACAGTATACCTACAATGTATAAACACACACAAAGATATATATATATATATATATATATATACATACATTTATGTTGTGTAATATGTATAATATAATTTACCAGGCCCAGCCTCCCCTGCGTGGCGCGCGCATGCAAATAACATAATAATATTATTATAACAGTCGAAAACGACGAGAGACCACACAGGCCGCAGATTATCGGCGTTTTGTACCTATACATGGTGCGTGTGTGTGTTTTAATATTATTATTATTATCATCATCGTCATCATCATTATCAAATATGCGTGTACAAGTTTTTCGAATTTAAACGTTAACAGGTTAAATACGGGTTATGTCGTTCATGAAATTTTTCAAAATGCAATATATTATAATAATAACATCTGCGTGCCTACAATGTATTATGTGTGTGTGTGTGTGTGTGTGTGTGTATATGATGCTAATATTCGTGTATCGCATATTCGTATGTATATGTACACTATACAAATGTTCGTATAGTGTTATATATTCTACAGTCCGGATATATATGTTTATTGTTTATATAACATATAACGTATACTCATCGTACAGCAACAGTTGTACCACGGGTCGACGCGTTTATACAATATTATTATACATAATATTATATTATACTTAGAGTAGTCACTCTAGTCGAGGATCGAAGGTATATTGTACATAAAAGCTTATTATTCTAATATTCTGTAGGTACTATTAGGGGTCCGCAGGAATTTTCTATAGGAGAGTGGTGGCATTTTAAGATTTGAGGAAAAAATAATACATTTTTCTAATTTTCTCCGCATTTTCTCAATTTAAAATAAATTTTTGAAAAGCCTGTGGGTGAATGACTGAGCTTACCCCAGCACAATGCGACTGTGGTACCTGTATGCTCCTAATAGGTACTACAGCTACTTTTAATTTGAATTTTTTAATTCTCTAAACGAATTTTTGTTTATTAAATGACCGATTAACAATATTTTAACTGCAGTACCATATTTATTGTAATACCTAGAAAATTTGATTCGTTGTTACAATAGAAAATAGATTTTACATCGAGAAAAAAATAGACAGTTAGCTACCGATGAATAATTTGTTACGAAATTTGGTTGCTTTTAGACATTATAAATGATGAATAGTGTTGATAATTATTCAGGTTAAATATTTGTTATATTATGGTATAAACATATAAGTTTATAGTTTCTTTACGGGGATTGGTGGCGAACAATTTTTAAGGAGTTCGAAGTAGGCAATTTTTATATCACTCGCGTGCGGGTATTTTGAATGTGTATGTAGTAAGTGATCATAAGTGTGTTTGAGTGTATGTAAAAGAAATATCAGAGTGTTCCTGCATTTATAATAAGTTACTGCCTAACGGAAAACAATTTATGCTCAATTGTATGTACTTTTTGTCTATTCTACCAATCGACCTTATAATGCGATAATATTTCAGAAAACATCTTAAATCGTTATAAAGTCTACTTGAGATAAGGCAATCCACATTTTAAGATTTCTGATTTGAATTCCGAATAACCAAGTTTTAAAAATTCTGAAATTTCAAAATATTCAAATCAAATTTATAGTTTTAGGAGATGGGGAGGCGGTGATATTGGGGAAATTAGACTGATCGATTTCAAGAAAACATAATAATAAATTCAAGTCATTTTCAAAAATTATTATCGCATTACTTGGTCGATCAGTGAGATGTACAAAATATTAGTATGTTTTGGCTAAGATAACTGTCCACAACCGACCCCCTTAATTATTTTGTATTTATTCAGTGAAAGGTAGTGTGTTATACTGGTCAAATCTTTTAATTTTTACATAGTTAATTATTTTAGAACCTTATTATGTGGGGACAACTTTACAATTTAATTTTTATCAGACGCAAGTATTGTATATCGTATATGTAATGTAATTATATTTATCCAATATCCCGTGAGCACAACTCGATTATATAATGTTATACGACTTGTTATAGTCAACCGTTAGGGTCATATCTCACCTGGTAACTTTGAAATTTGAATACAAAATAGGAGTAATAATAATATTTAGTAATAATATCATGCACCGGATGGTCTCGAGCGCGACAACCGCAATTACCATAAAGAAGCTATTATACATCTAAGACCGAACATAAACATATTATAATGTGATCAATTATGTGCTATTATGTATTTTATAATTATACGACCACTATAACCACCACATATTGTAATATTTAATTCATATATATGTTGATGTTTGTCATAACAATTTAATATTTATTCTTCTTATCGTGTGACCACATACAATATGTATTGAATTAATATATTGTATATGTATAGGAAATGCGACGGTTTGTTACAATGTTTTGTGAGGCGTCTTGTGTACTATCTACCTATGTGATTATATTTAGCTATAGTAGTGACAGTACAATAATTATTGATTTGGAATTATGGAAGTAGTTATCATGGTAATTAACTAAGACGAAGGAATGACAGCTTTAGAAGTTAGGAGCTATTTTTGGGCAGTCTAGTACCACTAATGTAATGCAATTATTAGTCATAAGTATAAAGTTAAATATTATACAAAAAATAAAAAAATAAGTTTTGTAATCTATCGATATTGTATCAGAATATAAAAAGTAACCCATATCTACCAGTTGTACCACGCCGAAGTTCATCTTACTATCCTATGATATCTAGATATATTTTTATATTTTGTAAAAACAATTAAGTTATATTATGAAATTTTAATAGTTCTTATTTGTTACAGGGATATTATTTTAACGTTTTAAAAGGCATGCAAACATATAGGCAGGCAAATATGATATATGTATTGTATAGAGTTGTTGCAAAAAATATTTACACTTAGTATAATATAGTATATTGTATATGTATAAAACAGATCCTGAATCCTCTATCACACGTAAACTGTTTAGTTTAAACCAAACATGTTTATATTTCATTTAAATAATTAAATAATCATAATATTACATAGTCATAGCCGCCAATTCTTAAGACCAAATAAAAAAAAGATTATATTTTTCAGACGCAGATTGGCAGATTAATTTTATTGTAGTTAGACTAAAATTCAATCTTAAAAAAATTTAGGTATGCATAAGCATACACTATATGCAATATACCAAATGACGTTCCTGATTCTTTATATACTTTTTTACAATGTGGTAACCGGTAAACATTATACAAAGTAAACTAAGTGTTTCTTATAGCCTTATAGTTTACTTCATCCCTTCAAATTACTTCAACCATATTTTGAATATATAATAAATTAATAACAAATCTATTCCCTTTTTACTGAAACTGCATTAAATAACTATTGTGTATACTATTATATATTATACATGAATTATAGCATATTGAATTCATATCTCATAAATATATACCAATTAGTTATTTAAATTATATAGTAAATTTTTTTGTAGTTAATAAGATAAAATACTGGTAACAGTGGTAACAAATATCTCTTTCACAACAAATGTAACTCAAAGGTAATCATTTATAATTTTGGAACTTCAAGCAATTTTAATCATTTAGATTGTGTTAGCTTATTTTTATATTAATAGAAAATTATAGAAATAATTTATACAATGTCATACCTTGTTTGAATAACAAAATTGACTTTTAGAACAATTTAGAATGTAAATATTACATAAGTATAAGTATATTTTTGAATTATTTTGTAAATATGTACACAGGGTATTATAATAGCTTTTATGTAAAGACTCTTAAATAATCGTCGTAAAATATTACCATAAATAACATATAATATTATGCTATACTATTTATCACAAAATTACATCTAAGCTAGATAATTAAAAGTTAAAAAAAACTTTTTACTTACATAATGAGTGTGATCTTGTATGAAAAGATCTCTTAGCACCTAATTATCTAGCTAAGCATGTCTAGTACAAACTATGAAAGAACAATATTTCAAAGTGATTTAGTCATTATATTACCTTCCTTGTAATTTTCACCGCCGACAATACAGTAGATGGCAATACATTTTAATAAACACAAGACAGATAAGTACCACAATTTTTTAGAGAGAAGCCGTGACATATATGGCTAATGGCTGTCACAAAAAGACTAATATCTATAGAATTATGTACCTACATATCATTTATCAAGTGAACGTCAAATGGTCTTATAAAATTGGTTCTGCAGGCGTATATTGATTCCCAGTGGTACTTCAGGTTGATAAGTCACAGACCTTTGCATCGCGGTAGACGTGAATACTGGCTTAAGAACAGCATGTGTAAATGACATACAAATCAATTATTTTGGTATTTATGTACATTTATTGCAGTTTTAACTATACATAACAAATTATGAAATCAATTTAAAAAAATGTATACAATATAACATATTTCAAGTACTGAATAAAAATAGCACGCTCAAACCTGGTGGCAAGTATATAATATTAACTATCAAACATAACTACAGATATTTAAATATTGATTATTAGCAAATAAGAATAATGACACATTCGAACCCGATGGTTTATATATAGGTAGTGTTAATCACAAAACATATTATATATATGTATTATAATAATATCAGTACTCACACGTTGTATTTATATTTTTTATTGTCACGTTAAAATCCACCGACAGAATATATTTATTTGAAATTTGAGTGGCGATAACAATGCTTTTGTATCGTATGGAGATAATATTGTCTATTCTATGACCAAGGAGACGAATAATATTATTGGCCGTTGACGGCGGTGGCGATAGTGTAGGAAGTGCAGTGTACTGCGGGTACGTCTGCGATGACAGCGACTCTCCGAGTATGCGGCAACAAGAAATAGCTACTATACGACGGTGGTGACGATGACTCGTATCGTCTGTTGGGGTGGCGGAGCCGTCGTCGACGGTGCTAGGTAGTTGGCGATCGTCTCTGGTCAGCTCTATTAACTACTCCTAGTGGACGAATACTGAACCCCAATTACTGGTGCCAGAAGTATTCGTAGGACTGCGGTGCCGGGAAAAGAGCCTTTAGCTGACAACAGGCAGTGAGTTATCTGTTGCTAACCAAGCACCGTTATGAAGCCGTGACTTTTGCTTTATTAATATTGTATATTAATATTGTTATGCCGTGACTGGTGCCATCGAAGCTGTTTTATACACCATTGGTGTTGCTTTTCATGTGCATAACCGCCGTCCCACACATCCGATTTTCGCCGAGGTTCCGTGGTGTTTTGCCGCCGAACGTTATACTCAAAGTATCGCAGAAATTACTCTGGTACAAGGGGAAATGATGTACTGTGTGCGAGATGGATTTAATTAGTTAAATTTAGTGCATTTTTGTTTTATCTCTCGGAGACAGCGGCGATGACCTTGTAACGGTTTTATAGATGACGGAATAGTCATATCTTTCACAGTTTCACACATGTCACATGTAGGAACAAATGTATAACAATTATTAATATACATGATTAGATTTCGATAATTCACATTGCATATCGTTTATCTCAAACTCAAAATATGTTTTTCCTGTACACTGTATTTATATAGGTACACATTTCAGTTTAATGGAATAGTCTGTGTAGTCAAGTGTTATAATATTGTATGCAACAGTTAATACAAAATTAATCCTTTAAGCTTTATAAAAAATTAAAGAGGCAAAGATAATATGCTCGTTGCTCGTGCACGAGAGGTTTTTATATCGTTTTGAAAATAAAACTAACAAAGAAACTTTATTATTATAATAATCAATTCTTTTGATTATTAAATAATATATCTTCCATTTTAAGGCAATTCTACCAAAATTCCACAGCGCAACAATTGCCATGATAGATTTTTAATTTCTAATATAAATGCTTTCAAAAGAGAATAAAATTTAGAGTAAATTCGTTGTTTTAATTTTCACTTTGCACCGTCTCCGTCTGTTTAGAGGCACATTCAAGAATTTAGTTCATCAAAATTCAAAGGTATCCAAATTTTGGAATAACGTTTTTTAAATTTGAAGAAAAAAAACACCTCAACATTTGTCACAGTTGAGTCTGTTATTAGATACCTAGATAATTTGAATAGTTACTATAGACGATTTATGGCGATCATACTTAACTATTTTAAAGAAACGTGGAAATTCAATTTTTTCAATTACAATTCTGAAATGCTGAGTATAAGCTTCCAAAAAGCAATGATTAATAATTTGACGGAAGTGCCATCCTTCCGAATGGATTTTTATGGACAAATTTTTTTTTTACCCAAATATTTTGAAACATTTAAGAACACTAGTTAGGTATACAGAAATAAGATAAGCTAAATTGTCTAAAAATGATTCAATGTTGTGTTGGAGCAGAAATACTTAGAAAACGGAATGATACTTCTGGAAGAATAACCAAAATATGTCAATAATTTTTTTAATAAAAGAAACTAACAGAAAGTGTCATCAATGGATGGTTTCTTTCAACAAAAGTTGCATGGTCCGGTAATTGTAACTTTTACCACATTATATTCTTATTGTGTCTAACTATTGATACAGATGAATTATCATTTGTGAAAATAAAAAAACCTAACTGAAGAATATATTTCCATGTACATATGTCTTTTATGTGTATGTGTATGTTAGAGATAACTTACAACTTATAAATATAATTATAATTTTTACACATATTGTTTTTTATTATTTACAAACAATTTAAGAACAATGACAAATTATTATTTTTTTCATAATCCATATACATTTTCAATATTGTATTACATAACATTTTCAATGTTTTCAGTTTTGTAGGTTTAATTTTAAACATCAATATACATAGATACTTGTTATTATTTGTTTGGTTTGACGAAAAATTTACCAAATGATCAATTTCAGGCAACAAAATTTTACCGTGGCCGATCTTATATGTCTAATTATTAACTGTAATATTATCCAACATTTTTTATACCTACCTATTGAAAATTAAAACACATTACCTATAGGTGAAACAGTTTTATATTTCATTAATTTTTAAAATTCCGTATGTATTAAGAACTCTATAGCAGTTTTTCTAACCTTCTACAATTATTAAATTTTTTTTAGATTTTTTAATTTAAAGAAATTCATAGTAATAATTCTTAGACTTTTATATCAATTGTTTTTTTCCTGGGAATGTATTATATAAAGCAATTGTTTTTTTATAACAATATAAAAATAAAATAAAATCTTACATATAGATATTTATCATTATTAATCGCTGAGTATAAGGTTTATTTTTTTTTTTTGTCAAAGGTATTATTTATAATTTAATACCATATCACATATATATCACATAATAGTGACAAAAAAAAACTAACAAATAAATTTAAAAAAAACACGGGTTCCTCATTCTTTTTTATTATTATTACTGCAAAATATTAAGAAATTAGATATTTTTACGTAAAAAAATCGATATTCCAAGTAGGCACAATGCGTTCGGAGCACCAAGTGTCGTTTTACGTTTCACACCTCGACGAAACCCGACAAGTTTAGACCGATATCGGGTTTCCACTGCGCATGAGGTGTCTCTATAATAATGTAGAATAATATTATCTAATATATTATAATATATTATACTATTATAAAATACGACCCTGTGTTTTAAGAACACGAAAACAGGGGTGCATTTTACGTGTCATCATATGATCCGATATGGTAAACTGCAGTATTATAGGCCGCGTATAATTTTATAATTTTCGATCGTAAATAATTGTATGAGTGAAAATTAATAATAATATCTAAAAATGATAAAATATTGGCTTTATGATAGGTATATAGTATCTATATGAACATAATAATGTTGTTGATACTAATATTATACACAGCTGGAAAACTATTAAACTATATCAGATCCTGCATTATAAATTATAATGACGGCTCAATATTTCTAGTTTACGAACTATATACGAACATTCGGGCGAGTAATAATGATTTTAAATTTTAATATAATCTGCTAACATCATTATTCTGACGTTATGTTTTGTTCATATCGCATGTTATTTTGTTTTAAGCAAAATTCGTCGACCGGATGACTGATTTTTTCTTTTCGCCGTGTGGGTACTATTATGTTGAGAATAAAAAGAATTATAGCCTGAATCGATCATTTTATACCTGACGTCTCATAAATCGACGTTCATTTTCCAATTCTACCAATAGCAGTCTACACAATATTTTTAAATTATTATATCGTCAATTCCAATATTTATTATATATTTTAATGTTTACTCATCTTGAAATGTAATATGTATATACTATATTAATACACTTAGAGCCTTAGCTTATAATCTACATGTTAGTATTATACAGGAACATTCTGGTATATTGCAAATAAAATATTTACAAGTATTCATTATATTATACATTATTACATTAACAATGTTATTAAGATTACAAAACTATCTAAAAAAATTCAATAAATTCGGTGTAAATCTATTATCATTCGAATAAGCCATGTTGTAAAAAAGTTGGATACTCCATGAAAAAAATCTTTCCAAATAATTTTTAGAAATGCATCACCTTTAAACTTAAAAGTAAATAATTTATAGCTTTAAGTAGATCATTTCAACCACAATTATTACTTATTACACTTGTATAGATTGTATAGATTTCTAAAATAAAGTTATAAGTTATTTTTTAAAAAGTATAATAAAGAAATATAAATAGTTTTATAAAATTTAAATATTTGATCTTAACAAAATTTACGACTTTAATAAATGACTCAACTACAATAATTGATAGCTTAGATGATAAGATGTTTAAATTGTAATTATGCATTTCGATTGCACTTTGTTACCTTTTGATGTTTTAAAAAGGTGTAAAAGTAGGTAATACAAAGAAAATGAATAAATTATTGAGTGAAATTAAAACCTACTATAACACAACAGACGTGAGTTTCCACTTTTTTTTCTCAAAAATTTGGTTTCATTGAATTCGGTATTTAATATTAGTATGCACTAAATACTGCCTACATATTACGAGTATTATGCAATAGTTCAGTAGGAGCTTAATCGATGCATTGTGACCGCACATACATGAAATGTTTTCGATCGAGAGATCCAAATCGCCTAGACTTCCCCCGTTCCGTATGTATATACCCTGCGCGTCACCGGACTAACGTATATTTGTTTAAAAAGTAATGACGATGATAATAATAATAATAAACACAGAGTCGGGGAAGAAGGTTTTTTTTTTGTTACAGGTAAAATGAACTCTGAAAAAATACTCTGTAGATAAAATAACCATTTAATAATAACGTAGTGTCGGACGTGTACCTGGTATTATATTATGTATATATGCCGCGCGCGATAATCGGAAAACAAACACGATGGGCGTCTTCTCGAGTCCGCGTATTTTGTGTGTGCCCGGAGCGTACTTATATTATATTTCGTAGTATATTATATTATGTACTCTTCACGTCTCTCCTACACACGCTCTATCGTCGGGTAACTTTTCTCTCTCTTTCTCTCGCTCTTTCATTGGTATCTCCGGCCCGAGTCTCACTCCCCTGCAAGACCTGATCTATCTATCTCTACCGACGACGGCGCACGACGCGGTCTTTAATTAAATTTGACCGGTTTATTTTCCTACACACAAGTGTGTGTGTGTGCGTATACATACGATGTGTATATAAACGCGCGAGCTAGTCGGACACGGTAATAATTCAGAGACTCGTTAGCGCTACGACGACGAGACCTTGACTGGATCGTAGTGTGTATGTGTGTGAAACTCTATACGTGTATGTAATAAATATATGTATTATCGTATGATTATTTGTATTAAAGTAAAAAACTTAACCGCTCATTTCCGATCGATCGATCGATCCGATTAAAATCAAATTTATATAATACATTATTATTATTATTACATGTGTAATATATATATATATGTATATAAATATTTCGAAAACGTACACACATCAGAAACGCGCGCACAGGTCCCATATTTTATGCTTAATCCCTCGCTCTTGCTCCAACAGTCCTGCACAGTCAAGTATAGGTAGGTGTATATTAATATTATAAACATTTTTATTGAAATTCAATTAATGCTCGTGCCCGCGCTGCCGCCACCTTGTAATTAATCGGAAAACTGGTAAACTAAAATGATTTCCGTACCACACGAAACAATTTGTATCCCCGCCCCCGCACAAAACAAACAAGGCGTAACAATGAAGCGCTCGTCTTGACATCGCCTTACTTTGTTGGACGATGATTATTTCAGAAATCGATTTTCTTGAAATTTAACACGCTCCAAGTAATACATTGGATTTTCTACACGGTATCCGCATATGCAATATAATGTTAAATAAAGGACACTATTGTACCTATCTCACTATTATATAATATGTATTAGAGTGTATTACATTATAACCCATATATGTCCGTAAATAGTACATAATATTTTATGATGAAAAAAAAACATTACAACCAATTTAAATATTATACAATGTTAATTATACTACATTATAGTATGATTCTCTGAAAATGAAAAATCGAAAATTTTTTTTTACAGCTAAATACAATACACTTATCTATTTACGTCAAAACCGTTGGTAAAACCAAATAATATAAATATTACCAAATAACGCAGCCCGGGCACTTCCGTTAATTTTTGAGGATCGTTTCCTTTTGGCGTGTTTCTGTTCTATTAAGAGAGTAGGAATAAAGTATTTTCTAAAATATTTAACTCTATGTAATTGTTGGCATAACTTTTCTTTACAGGGCCTAAAGTTGTCCATTATGAGGCACATTAAAAAACTGATACGTGAGACTTGGGTATATGACATGCCAACACTAATCTTATGTATGTATACGTTACCATTTCATAATAATTTAGAAGACATAAAAACCGTGAAATTCAAATAATATATATTATAATATTTATAATATTAAAACTTTTAAGTAATAAAATCGTATGCAATATAATATTATTTTAAATGTACCTACACATGTGGCCTGGTAAGGGGTGTAATCGTCGTTTCTCGGGTCTTGAATTTTCCATTTATCTTGTAATATCGTATTCAAAAAGCATCTAATCCATTTATTCTTCATTAAAAAGCTTCATAAAACACTGTAAATTTGTAACACGAAACTCGCACTCATAATTATCATCGTATAAACAGCAGATGACTGCAAAAGTGCGAGAAAAATGTGTAGGTAGTAATTTATCGTTGAATACACAACGTTCAAAAAATCATTCACGTTGATTCTCACTACTCGAAAAACTTATGTGACAGGTTTTCCGAAAAACGATATTTAAAAAAATTTACTGTGTATTCATATAACCACATTCAATAATATATATCTCTGTTAACTGTTATTATATAATATATCTTTTTATCGACTTTTACATACTCTGCAGAAATCAATATACCCCGCAGTTACTTCAAAACAATGCTTATTTGCAACCTGCCACCTGCAGTGGTATACTGACTAATTTCCGTGTATCTGTTAAAAACACATATTCAGTATTTTAATTTAGCGATAATGTCGTAAAAATGATTTAAATTAATTTTGATAAACTCACCCACGGCCAGTCGATTATTTAAAAAAAAATTCAACATCGTAAACAATTTAGTGGCTTATGAGACGCGTCTGAGTGACTGAGTCATTAAATTGTATAATATAAAGTACCGCCTATATTACAGACTAATACTCTAAATGTACTTAACAATATAATAATGTAACAGGCACGTGTTCTCTTGTCTAAATTTCAAGACTAAATTAATACTTTTCTCAAATGTACATTTAACCGCAAAAAAGTTTCTAAAACATAAAATAAATTAAACTTATTTTTATATTCAAGAATTTTTTATTATTGCGTTCAGTAATTCACTATTTCTTGACACCGTATACTTGGAAAAGCGATTACTCTCAAGATCTTTCCATATTTCAAAAATAATAGAGGTCAATTTAAAGATATAAAAAGAATATTACTGAACGTTAATATTTTAAACTTACATTTTGTAAAATAAAAATGATTAATGGGCAATACAAATATGGCAAACATATTATACATTTTTCTAAACATTTAATAAAAATAAATAAATAAACATAAAATGGTCAGCATATTTTCATAAATATTATAATATTTAAGAGTTAAGAACTATTAAGAAAATATTGAAATTGTCTTTGATTTGATAGGCATAATATAAAGAAACATACAATTAATTAAAACTATTGTTTTTTAAATAACTGAAGTCAACTTGAAATGTTTTTATATTTTTTGAATCACAGCAGGTTCCAAATAATAATAAAACTGTGCAAAGGTTGTGGATAACATTTTTAAACTTTATATCTTAGACATTAAAACTAAAAATAACTTAATTCATTTTTAACCAAATAATAATTTACATATTTACTATATTTTATTCTAATATAAATTATGATTAGCTACTGGTGTCTTGATTGATATTTAATATTCATTGATATTCATTAAAATTTTAACAAAAGTTAAAATTACGAAATATTTCTAATTACTGTATAGACGTATAGTTTCAAATTTATATAACTATCAAGTCTTGAAAACTACATATTACATCTATATAATATAATTTTCAATGGAATTGGTTATTAAACAAAGTATTACAATTTTAGTTATTTTGTTTTACTTTAAAATATTTCTAGTATAGTGTAGGAACATTATTTTGTGTATTAATATTTAGTATTTATTTAGCACGAAAAAATATTCAAAATGTTTGAATTAATTTTAAGCTTATTTTTAATTTATATACAACGAACCTATTCACATTGTTCTACGTAGTAAGTCGGTATTGACTTAAAATAATCTATAGACTGTGTGCATTATTACGCAGTAAATAGTAATAATAGGTACTATATATGAAATAATACTATAGCAAAATGTATTATGCAATATTTTTTTTGAAAAAAAAACTCAACTTACCGCGTATTCCTAATGAAAAAATAAATTACTAATATATATATACAGTGAAACCTCTAAATACCAGACACTCTCGGTTGCCATAATTTTGTCCGTTATTCAGAGGTGGTGGGGGTAAATTCTCGAAAATAACTGGAGAAATTAATAATTACATTATTATACAAAATTTATTATTTATATAATATTTCTATATTGTTATATTTCTATTATTTTAATGCAAATATTAATATTGACATTATATTGTACGTATTATAATTATTTAAAATTATATGAAAAAATCAGTTGCTTTAGCTTAAATGTCCCCGTGCCTTAAAAAAATGTCCACTATTTGGAGGTGTCCGTTAAGGAAGGTTTCACTGTATATATATTTATAGAATAAAATGTCCTTGGAAATATAACCTGATAGACCGTCTCCACCAGAAACATTTTTCATATAGGTACTTGCAGGTACAATGATAATATATTGTCGAACTCTAATGTAACACATCCATTACAGTGACTTACCCAATGACACATACTGTTCAGCAGATCGAATTCCCCATTTTTAAAAATATATTAATTATATTTAACGTGTGCCAACGTATTATAGCATGTTCAATAAAATATTAAAATGCCTTCTTCAAAAATTCTCAAATAATTATGCTGAACATATTTGTGTTGCAATAATAAATAATTGAACTGTATAGATAATTAATAATCCGGTTGCCTAAACATTTTATTGAAAGCAAACAAAGTTTTGAAGTTTTAATTCTGCCACTTAAAATAATAAATAACATTTATAATTTAAAAACGTAGTAAATATACGCTTTTACGGTAGTTTTAGGTACATAGTTAAAATTATCATATACTCGTAATATAGACTTAGCCCGCCACAACAGCAATTAAATTTGTTTTTATTTTAAATTGTCATTTTTAAAGTATAATGTATGATTTTTTAATAGAAAAAATAAAATCATTAGGTATTATCGTTATAAATGGCTTGGAATAAAATACTTCAGTTTTAATTTAAAATTAAACTTCGTAACTACCTACTTATATTATAGAAATATAATTATTTTATAATGATTTCTTATGTATGGGAATTTAAAATTATTTAGATTTCTTCTGCAAATGATTTATTACAACACTGTTACAGTGTCGTTAAATACATATTATGTAGGTATTTATATAACCACACGGCGTACCTATACTAATCTTGGCGTTGGACATAATTTATGGCTCTCGATGGATTTTCGATTGTGTCACTGTGTGTAAATATATTTCATAGGTGTAATATTATAATTATCTCATAACTATAATATGACTATTTTGAGGATATGATATCGTACTACGCTTCGGATATAAAAGAGAAATAAACGTTTTATTTTGACTTATGACGTATATCTAACTCTAAATTTGACAGGATTAAAATAAAACAAAGGCGTTAGTAGGGTATAATAGAATATTATTTTGAATTTTATTTCACATCTTATGAGAGCCAACGAGCGTGTATAAAAAAATAAACGTACCGGTTAGTATATTATTAAAATTATAATTATCTCGTAGATAATTCACGTATGTTTGTTTAAACGTACATTTTTAGTATTATCATAATTATAGGTTTACAAATTAATTCATTCGTTTGAAAAGGATATATTTTTAATTGTACGGCTCGTCATATACATACGCACAATGAGAATTATTTAGATTGTATTTATTATCAAATAACTCTGTATTAAAATACAACCTACATAATATAATATGTTAACTATAACTCGTCAATGTTAAAATGCAGGGTTTGCAGCTGTTGGTTGATAAAAATTCGATTTGGTTTTATTACAATAGCGAAAAGATATCATGGCACCTAATGATTATGGGTAAGTAAATACTAAATATGTAACCGTATAAATTTAATTAAAAATCTTCATATAATAATTATTAGTCGTTTTATTTTTGTTAAAAAGAACATTATACAACAATTATTATTACTATACGTCTATACCGGACGCAAACCTGTATTTCCCGAATAAAATTTTATTTGTTTATAATATCATGATGTGCCAACATCTGATAATAATTAAAATGCATTTCTCAGTGACCAAAGTCGTCGCGTAAGTTACTCGAATTGATTTTCATGGTGTCTAGGATAAATATATAAATTCTTCGACAAATAATTAATTACCCATGTATGATTTGTTTATTTATTGCCCATATATTTAAACGAACACTTATCGAGAAACGATCGTAGACGCGTTAGTTTCTTAGTGCTCAATCCAAGTTGAGGTAAGTAATTTAAATTATATATGAAACGAAAATAACAAGAAGTCAAGAATAACTGCTATATTATGCATACAGGTACTTTATTTATAATTATCCTGTTTAAGGATGTATATAGTGTTATTTAACACTGCATCATCGGTATATATTATAAGGTGATTATAAAATATAATAATTGTTATTTAACACTACAACATCGGTACATATTATAAAGTGATTATAAAATATAATAAAAGCATTTAACTAGTCAGACCGTTAAACTAAAATAACATTTTAAAGTATATATAGCTACCTAATATCATTCAATTTTAATTAATTTAAGATTTGGTTTTTAAATAAATAATATAAAGCAAACGTGAAAATACAATTTTTGAACTTGTATTATTCTAGATGGTTGACATAAACAAATAGCGTTGTATAGTAATATTGTCTCTAACTGGACTCGTTATATTTATAATAAACAAGTACAAAATATAAAATAAATAATAATCATACATAACTATTTAGTATTTACCTACCTGGCTACCTATATAATATGTGCATGGGTAATATTGACGCAGTTAATCGTCACCCTATTTGCATAATATTATTTAAATATGCTATTTAATTACAGGTGTGCAATAGTTATATAAATAATAGTTTTCGAACGAAATTATGTCCGTCTGAAATGACGTTTCTACTGTTTCTGGAACCAATAAAGACCATCTGAAATTATTATTTTTCATTTATTTTTCACTCTGTATATACGATTTATCATAATATTTGTATTTACAATTATCGTTTTAAATGTAATTCAACAGCAGTGGGATGTTAAACGAATTTTTGAAAATGCTATCTCACGGGTGAAAAAGTTGCTTAGTTTCTAGTGTATTTTTTATTACTAATTTAAATTTAAATAATATTATAAAGACCAAATATAAGGATATTTAAGTCGTAGGTACATTATACTTTGAGCTTATATCACAGTAGTATATTTTGAATATGTTATATGGTACAAGATGCTAAATCATATTTTTATTTTTTTAATCTAAATTACAGAATTTTTTTAGTACAATTGAAAGTTTGAAAGTTTCTAACTGGAATAATTTGTATACATATTATTACTCCCAAAATGAAAATTTAATAAATATTATATATTTTTTCAGTCTTTATATTTCCAATGATGGGGTTGGATTTTATTCTTGGTTTTTTCTATATCCGTTTCCGCGGCACGTCCGATGAATGTTTATTGCTATGGCCAAAAACGATTTATTTTCTACCTCTTGCAGTGTCTACCTTTTGTAAAGGGCTCTTATGGGGCCACTGACCTAATCCTGTAAATCGCCTCGGGAAAAGTGCCGATTTCGTTTGTAATTTAGAATTGCAGTCTGTAGATAGTCAACGATCTGAAAATTAAATTTGTTTCTATTTCGTGAGTTCAATAAATAGTAGCTTGTTACAAAATTTAATAAGTGTTTTATTCAAACAGCCAATAGTTCAATTTAATATAATTAAATGTAATTACCTAACACGGAGTGAATCAAATATTTAAATTCATACTTAAAACTCAAATAAATCATATTTATGTAAAATAATAAAACATTATCTATTATTAATGATCAGTTATGTGAAAACATATTGTATTTTTGATGGAAAATAAATGCACAAATTTAACCTTAATTTCATATTTTAAAATACAAATTTTTTTAGAAGCATATATACCTATTATTTATAATTTTAAAATAAATTGTTTAATCAATAGGATTATTATGGTATATTTAGTAGATTTAGTTGAAATATTTTATTGAATTATTGTTTGTAAATAATTTTTACGATGCAAATTGAAAATATGATTTACGAGAACTAAAAGGGTAGGTATAACCCTACAATTCAACCCTCTGTTTAAACAAATAATATTAACATTATACTAAATTTATTTGCTATTGATGACCATTATATATAATTTATTAGTGACACCATCTGCTTATGTAAATTGTAATAAATATATACATAGGTTACAAAATAATCTATAAATCTTAAAATAAACGACCTAATGTCCTCGAAAAAAAAAAACGCTAGTAAAGTTTTGAATAAAATATTTGATAAAAAAAATCAGTATGCAGTGAATATAAATTTGGAAGGTACAAGGTATTTGTAATTTTTGCTAGTCAATAAATGAAAATAAAATTATACATTTTTAGTGATAAAAAAACAACATACACACCCAAATATTTTTGTCAAAAAAACTCATTAAAAATGTACATATATTTAACACAGCTTAAAAACTAATATAATTTATAACATTAAATACATGTAGATATATATTTATATATATGAATAAGGTAGGTATTAAATACAGTTAATTTTTTTTCAACCTCGATTAAATAATAAAAAATTTATTTTTTGGAGATATAAATAAAAATAAATATCGAGTGCAATAATATATTATGTAATGGATAGATATCAATAAATATTTAGGATATTATAACATTACAGCCTTAACATTTTTAGTGGAGATAATACATTAATATATACCTATAACCTAGCTATAGTTCTCTTATGGGATCGATAAGTTTATTATAATGTTGATGCATGAGCATCCATCATCATGATTAATATGTTTATTTGTATAGGTGATTCAAAAAACGTACAATGTACATCGCAGAAATGTTGTTTTTACATATAAAATATTTAAATATATAGGTATAAGAAATTCGTATTTACATTTTGCTTTAAGCTCAGACAACACGCAACGATCGGACGCCGATTGGATTGATCGCATGCCAAAATATATGTAGCTATATATACCTATACGCATTATGTAAACTAAAATCGTTTCGATAATTTATCATTCCGATATTGATTGTACGTACGAGCGTACCAAGATTGTCGTAGTATTAGTCATGTCTTCCAATAATAGGTGTTTTAATATTCGGACAGGCCGATGTGAATAATTCGTGCCTACATTATATCGGTAGGTATGTAGACTGTTCAAAATATTATATACTTCGTAAACACTTCGGTGAGAGTTAGCCGTGGTTCAGAGGTAATGGTATATAAGAGTTTGACAAACAATAGATTCCCTCAAATTCACCACACCTACACGTGATATAGCTATATAGACTTTATTATTGTATGCTCTGCAGCAACCATTTAAGTACCCAATTAAATCCTACGATAATAATTTTCTTTGAAATTTGAATACCTCAGTTGTCTTAGAAATATTACACAGCTCATCGAAAAAATAATTTAAAGTGGTTATACCTTTATCGTACAGATTGCTAATAAATATTATATTGATTAATAATTAATATAAAATATGGAGAATTAATAGATTAAGATAATAGTTTTTTACACATGATAAGAGCTGACTCTGACAGATGACAATAAGTCCTGCAAAAAAAAAAATAATAATAATAATCGTAAAAATCGTAAAATGTTCATCTCTGAATTTTAATTTAAATAATGAATATTTAATTAATTTAATACTTGTGGTTTATAAAAAAAATATAATTTGAAAATGTATTTGTATAATGGATGAGTATTTAACTTTGCCCATTAAATATTAAATACGAGTGAATAATTTTTAATTAAAATTATATAGATTTTAGAATTTAATATGCGTTTGACCATTATTATTATAGATTATTTATCAAGTACACTTATTTTTGGTCGACGTTCTACGTACGATGTTTTTGGATTCAATATTTTAGTTCAGTTAAAATAAACATCACATTTTTACTAACATCATGATATATTATACTATTATCGTAAATGAAAAAAATAAAGAAATAGTTACAGATATTAGATTTTGAAGATCGTATCACTTCATTGATCTTAATGGAAGACAGAAGTACACATTTTTACACTTCGAGTTAACTTAAATTGTTCGTAATCAGATAACGCGTATATTTTTTTATTAAGATATCTACTGAAAAAAAAAATAAAATGAATCTTGTAATACTTATTCATTTAAACTAATGGACTAATCTGGTAAAATATTTTTGTTGTTAACTCTTTGAGACTGATAATGATTACTTTAATTTTAAAAATAAATATTCTACCCATTTATTCTTCGCACCTTAAGTCTTAAGCATACAATCTATCGCAAAATGCTATAAAATTGTTGTACGCGATACCAATGTATACATGTTATATTAATAATTATACCTATACAGTATACATCATGCATGGAGAATATGGTATTTTGACATATTATAGTATATGTAATGCGTATATATTATAAACTATAAATTCATTAAATGTCTAAATCTTTACATCTACTTTTGGTTATATAGTCTTAATGATATAAAATAAAATACTATTAAACTATATCAAATATTAAAAGAAATTATTCATATAACTATATAAGTATTTTTATGTTCATTTTCAAACATCAATTCTATGCAGAATATTACATACAAAATCGAAAAAAAAGGTATGTAGGTGGTGGTCTCTTCCATTAATTGTTTTGTGTTTTTGAAATTTAGATAGCAAAAATGTTTATACCTCTCATTAAACTCACAGAATGTGAATACATTTGCTATTTCTGATCTTACACGTATTATAAAATGACGGTACGTTTTTTTTTATATAACAATATTACTCAGCCGGCATCAATTAGTACTAATCTATATCAATATGTATATAAATTATCGAGTTCCTTTTACTGTGTAGTAACTTTATAGGAAATATTTTTTATCTAGACCAATAAATAAGATGAACTACACTCCCTATTTCTGTGCATAGACAAATTAAAACGATCTTGTAATAATTTGATAAGTTATAACCTTATGATTATTACATATCGCTTTTAAAAGTTCTACAATCGAATTTGATTGAATTTAATTCGTTCATGGTGAAAATAAAAACAATTAATCCATAGAATCTCAGTGATTTATTTTAATGTAATTTCAAATTCAATTTTGTTTTTTTTTTTAAATCTACAACACATATTTTTTTTTAATATGTTCTATTACATTCGTTTTTATAAAAGTTTATACATGTAATGAATATGTTTATTTTGTGTATACTGATAAGAGAAGTAAAAAATTAATTAATTGGTCATAAGAACACTTTAACGCTATGTACCTATTAAGACAAAAGTACCCAAGTATGCGAATTAAATTTATATTTGGTCAATTTTATGATTGACGTATTATTTATGTTTTAATGTTTTATATATTAATTTTGATGTATACATGTATTAATATAATATTTGTTTGACCACATGCCAACTTCCATATTTGAAATTATCATGTTTGTACATTCTTTGATTTGATTTCTTTACAATACAACTTTTTCAAATTGTAATAAAATTGTAACAAATTAAATACTCAGCTGATTATTTATATAATGCTTATAGTAATTTAAATATAACTGAAGAGTGCAAACGTCGATGCCCGAGCACAGAAAACATACATCGTGCATAATATAAGAATTAATTTACGTATAATTTTATTTTGAAATATAATATATTATAAATGTAAAAAAAAATTATCAGAGATAAACTTTAATTAAAAATAGAAAATACAGATTTAAATCCATTATATTAATAACGGTGAAGAGCATGTTCGTTTTTAAACGTGGAATATACACAGTATATCTACCTATAAAATTTGTTTGAACACAACTATACCCTTTGGACAGTACCTATGTCATTTTGAAGTACCAATTAATATTCGTAATTAATATGTTGGAGTAGGGTGGAAGAGAGGTGTCGACCATAACAATAACCGTCAAAAATCAATAACGTTAGGTGTTAGGTTATCTGTGTCTCAATTATTTTCTTTTTTATAATCAATCGTGTGACTTTCGAAGTTCTATTTCAGTTTTACAAAATATGGAAAATATGTATACAGCGTGTCCCACAGAGATCTGACATTCTGACAAATGAAATAACTTTTGTTCTAATCAATATTTAAAAAAAAAATTCTTTTAAATATAATTCATAGACACTTGCGCTACATTTTTTATTTTTAAATACTGAAAATAAAAAAGCGGGTAAGTCGTGGATGTCGCTCTGCTGTACAGTAGGTTACTGTAATGGATGGGATTAAATTTGAATGCAATGATAGCTAGGTATCATTGTATACGAAAAACGATTCTGAACGGAGATGATTTGTCAGTCTAGGATATATTATATTTAAATATTGTCATATTATATTATATTTTGAAACAAATATTTTATTTTTCAATTATGACGCATTTTGCATAAGGCATGGTTAATCAATTAGTGTAGTTATCATAATTCATAATACCTTATATTATCATAGATATACATATACCTGGTTAGAGGTAAATAAAAGAGCTAATAAAAATTTAATTTGAATTTCCGATGGATATTGTTTTTGTGATAAAGATTGACAAATTAATAATGAATCTTGTATTAAATTTTCAAATATTAGATTTAAAAAGAAAATTTTTTATGAATTTCTAGCTTATAATAATTTGCGAATTTTCGTGATTTTTACGTATGTTGTCAAAATTAAAATTGAAATGCTTGTAAAAAAAAAAATGTGACTATACATTTCTTGTATTTTTCAACTGCTATTGTAAAA
The DNA here is from genome assembly GCF_037042655.1 of Diuraphis noxia. Taxonomy (NCBI): domain Eukaryota; kingdom Metazoa; phylum Arthropoda; class Insecta; order Hemiptera; family Aphididae; genus Diuraphis; species Diuraphis noxia. The sequence continues at coordinate 72,223,268 of NW_028301713.1, forward strand.
ATATTTTAGGAGCCTTGTATTAAATTTTCAAATCTTAGGTATGAAAGGAAAATTTTTTATGAATTTCTAGAATAAAATAAATTACGAATTTTCGTGATTTTTACGTATGTTGTCAAAATTAAAATTTGAATGCATGTAAAAAAAAAAATGTGGCTATATATTTCTTTTATTTTTCAACTTCTATTGCAAAACTATATTATGAGCCTTGCATCAAATTCTCAAATCTTAGAATTAAAAAGAAAAACTTTTATGAATTTCGATCTAAGATAATTTGAAGATTGCCGTAATTTTTATGTATTTAGTCAATATTTGAACTTCAAATGCTAATAAAAAAAAATGGTGCATATGTATTTTTATAATTTTTTAATCACTATCAGAATAACTTATGAGGAACTTTGTATTAAATTTTCAAGTATTTTAATAAGGCCATAACAATTTTATCGACACTTCAAAAAAAAATTTTCAGAAAAATTGAAAGTTTCAGTTGACTATAAATACCTCAAAAAAAGTCAAAATATTTTGAAAACTAAATCATGTAAAGAAAATGCCAATCTAAATATCTGATAAAATTTTCAAGTATCCTACGACTTATACTTTTTGAATAATAACAAATATTTAAAATCGTTTCAGGATAAATCGTTATCGTTACGCTATTTCGTAAAAATTTAAAATTCAAACGCACTAAAAATTTTTCCTATAATGAAGCTTCGAGTTTTATCTATAGCTACTTGAAGGAAAACTTATGGAAAACATAGTGTTGTATTTTTAATCCTTAGTTATAAACGCAAACAATTTTATGATTTTTCAACTTCAAAATTACTTGCAAATTTTCGCGTTTTCGAAAGATTTCGTTAATTTTGAACTGTAAACGCTTATTAAAAAAAATTGTGACTTACGATTTTTAATTTTTTTTAGCTACAATGAGAAAAACTCATAAGGAACCTTGTATTAAATTTTCATATTTTTTTGGTTGTCCAACATTTTTTTACCGACACTTCAAAAAAAAATTCTCAAAAAAATCGCAAATCTCAGTGGTCTATAAATAACTCAAAAAAGTCGACAATTTTTGAAAATTAAACTGTATATAGATATCCCTAACATTAACATTTGGTGAAAATTTTAAGTACTTATAGTGATTAGTTTTTGAATTACAACCATATAAAAATATCGATTTGGTCGAAAACTGGTTTTGCGTAAAAATTCCCGTTTTTCTGTCATTTTTTTTTTTTGTTTTTCTCGATTTTTTTGAAAACTGTTGGAAAATGTTTACTTTTGACCTCTATAATGCACCAAGGATATTATTCTCTTTTACATCGGAAACCACCCCCAATGTTTGAAATTGAAGCATTATTTCGACTAGTTATGCTGTACACAGACACAAAAACACACATCATTGTAAAATCAATACATTCATCACTTCGTTCAGAATCTAAAATAATTAGATTTTAACATGCACTTATTTAAAAATGTTCTTATAAAATATTTTTTAAAAACTTTATTATTATTTAAAATTACAAGGTTTCTAACATAAACTAGATCGTAATTTACTTAACGAAAATATTGATATTTAAAAAAATTGTAAAAATAAGCCCTTTGACTTAAATAAGTTTTTACCATATAAAATTTTCTAAAAATCATATTTACAAATTGGCTATATTGAATATTTTGAAAAAAATTTTATCAATTTTTAAGTTTTTTATTTTCAGTATTAAAAAATAAAAAATGTATTCTAAAAATGTAGCGCAAGTGTCTATGGATTATATTTTTAACATTAGTACAGTGCCTTTAACGCCCCACCCGTAATTTTTGGATAATAGGAGACGGGTTTCAGTGAACCGGAAGTGACGAATTTCCTCGCCAATACATGATATACTAATTTTACGGAAATTTGTCCCACTTTTCGGACGATGTAACGTGAAAACGGTTTGAGCAAGATATAAGTTGAGAATTGGACAGTGTGGTGTGACGAGAAAACGGACAGCGGCCACCGAAACGATCACCGTTTGGACAACGGTCACTTCGACCGCGGTATAAGCTCTGACGGTGCGACCGCAGTATAAATTCGATAACCACGGTCCTTATTATTTAAAACCTGGTTTACGTTTTACAGCTATGTCACCTGTTATTTCGTGACCATAGGTTGCGCTTGGCTCAAATCCGGGTATTTCTTGGAAGATTGTGGTTAGCGAAGATACCATGATCACAGCTGCCAATCAAAACACGACAAAAACCAAACGATACGACCAGTGCATCCTGGTTGGGGCTCGAGTACTAGTGTTAAATCGAAGGTACTGCACTATAGTTGGGTCCGGGATTATTTTAAGTAAGTAATTTAATATTTTATAAGTAAATATACAATCAAAATGAAAAATATTATCATTGATATTGATTAGATATATTTTTAGTTTTTAATTTTTTAGTATTTTCCCATATGCAATACGTCAGTGCCCAAATATCTAAGATTATCAATACATAATATGTTATAATGAGAAGTTCAGAAATAATGAAAAAAAGAAACCTGTATTATACTAAAAGAAAAATTTATAAAAGCAAAATGAATGAAAAACATACAGGAATAAATAATAATCAATCTATTTGGTTTTGTAAAATGTATGTCTCATACATTTTTACCAACACGCGTGTGATTTTTGTAAACAATATTTTATTTTTATTTATATTTATATTATACAATACCTACCTATGCATTTTTTATATTTGATTTATAGCATTTATAATATTTTTTATTTGTTTAGTAACCTGCATATTATTGACATTTATATTGTATATTTATATTTATATAATAATAAAATTCGAATAATTATTTATGTTTTTAATTTTTAATATGGCAAAAAAAAAATAGGAAGAAGAATGATATTATTTAGCACACACAAAAAATATTATCTAAAATAAGGATCCAACTTGTATAGCAATTTTTAATTCGGAACCCAACTCGGATGCAGCCGATACGACGGACGACGACATAGCTCTGAACCTAGCTTGAGGCGCACTTGAAAGGTGTAAGTGATAACCGTTATATTTGTTATCGTTGGTTTTAATCGGCTCAAGAAAACTTTTGGTCATCACCGCCGGTCCATGTCTGCGCGTAAGTCGCACCGTTGGATCGTCGATAAAACCGTATTTAAATCGTCCATAAGTGCACAGTGCGAAAAAATTTGCTGTAGTTCAATATTATTCTGGATCGTTTGTTTTCATGTCTCATCGTTATATCAATTTCAAGTACAACAAAATGCTTTGCCTGTTGCCCGTGGATTTTGATATTTCACTTCAAGCCCCAAGGTAAAACGAACATTTCTATTAATATATTATTCACAACAGGTTCAGGAATAAACAATAATAATTATTGTGAAAAACGGTTATGGTCCGTAGAAGCATATGAATAATTATTAAGGGGGGTTCAAACTACACCGCGTTGCGTCGTGTCATGTTTTTAATGACCGTGTGCCTAGTGCTATATATTTTTTTTTATGTTTTTACTAAAATGCTATACCAAAGATATGAATATTATCCCTGAATATTAATTTAACCATGTGTTAAGGTGGATAGGAGATGATGAGACATGATGAGTCACTTTTCTGAACATAAATATAATCACTCGGTTAAAATTTGAATATACTCAACTATAGTTGTAATATTTATTAGCGTTTGGTTAGTGCGGAATTGTGTGATAAAATCACGATATACCATATGGTATACCTTAAATAGAATTACCTACGTGGTTTAGCCGATCAGAGAAAATTATTTTACACGGCACTACCTATACGGTTTAAAAATTCTTAATTTCTTCATATCTTTATGCTTTTTCTGACCATAATCGTTTTTTATTATTGGCGAATTGCATTTGCGTATATTTTTTTTATAATATGCCTCTTATAGTATCTAGTCCGTATGTTATATTTTATAGAATACATTGATATATATTTTCAAAATCCATGTTAAATCTTGTTGAAACAGTCGACGTCAAGACAATTTTTAGATTAATGTAATAACTGTTTAAAGATTATAAATTTTATAAGTTTTAAGCCTTAGTGAAATAATATGTACCGGCTGTCAACTTTTTAAGAAAAAATAGGGAGTTTAACAAATATATTTTTCAGGTATTATAACCTCCACCTTATTATAAAAATACGTTCCAACTTATCACTTGTTCATTAGAAAATTTCGTTTAAAATATAAATTAAAATACTCATGTAGAACTTGAACGTAGGTAATACGTATGGCATTACACGTATTTAATATGCGCGAATAATATACAAAACACCAAGAAAAGTTCAAATACCTTAAGGCTGACCAAGTTATAATGCATTGATGCAAATTTGGATATTATTTACTATATTAATATTGTGTGGACGATGTTTAAAAAAACATGTTAATAAATCAAAATGTATAAAAAAAGGTATAATTATTGTAACATTGATTATTGAGTTTGATTGAAAAAAAATATGTAGGTACTTGCAGTAACCGAAGCAACATTAGTACCGTCAAAAACTAAAATGCCAATATCGAGTACACTATATATTATATAATTATAATATAGATATTAAGTATAAAATGCATTATATAGTTTAGTTTAGTGTACGTCTATCTTATCAGTGAAATTAGTTAATTTTTATTACTAATCGTTCACACCTGCAGCTATCCGTTTACGCGCATGATATTATAAAACCATGGCAGATAGGTACCTATTTATAAAAGTAAATAATCACACGAGAGTAAGCGTCACACCAAACTTAATACCATAATTATATTGCAAGCTTGCACCTGTATCCTTGACGTAATATTTTGTATTAAGTTGTTCATCCATAAAAATAGGTACCAGATTATATTCAGTTCAATTACCAAAACTACAATAGTAAATGTTACTAAGACTTATAAGAATGTAATTTGAAATCTAAATAGCATACATATTACATTCAGGTACACTGTATAAAAGTTCGATTTAATAGTATTTACTTTATCATGTCTGAGTCATTCTTCAGTCACGAACCTGTTGGCAGGTTGGCTGTTTAGAAAAAATAATCAAATTCTTCAGAAATTATGAAGGAAAATTTAGGAAAAAATAAAAATAATCTAAATTCAAGTGCATTCATTAAAATTAATAGAATGATGAGATTCTCTAGGTTTTTTTTGTTGTTACTTCATGAATCCAAAAAATTTACACCCAATTATGAAAACATGAAATGTACAATTTTATTTAAAACATATTATATTATGTACAGTATTTTCTGCTACAATACAGTAATATATATTATAAATAGTATAAATAATTTGTATGCATGAATAATAAACTTACTCGTATATAATAATATTATCACTTAAAATTTACGTATACAGTTTGTTTTTCGTATATATTATGGGCAGTAAAAGAGACGAAAACGTCCAATATAAATAAATTGGCTTACAAATAATAAAATTGATGTTTTCATCAAAAAAAAAACCATTGGAATAATATATTATATTGCACGAGTTTGGCGAACAAGTCATATTTCATTTATTTATTCTTCAGAAGAAAAAAAAAATGAGTAGTCCTAATTATAGTAATTTCGGACAACCGAATGTTGTATTTTCCTTTTTATATTAATTACAGTATAAAAGGATTCCTTAATGCTAACACAAAACAAAAAATACACAACTTAACCACTACGACTAGTATACGCTTCTTAAATTTAAAGTTATTTACAAAATAAAAAATAAAATGAATAAAAATTGCATTGGGGAAAGCACCAGAAAATAAACCTAAAGCCGACAGGGTAGGTACAAGTATTATATGTTTACTAGTTAACTTGTCAAACCAGTCGAAAACGGCACGTATTGGTTATTTTGTTTAACGATGGAGTTAAATTATATTTTCCTATTTTTGGTGCGAACCACGTAGTAAGTACATATTGTAAACAAAAAGACACGTTCATTTTTGATGTGATGTGTTCCCAACGCCGGTTCCGGGTTTTAAATGTGGTGGGAGGTTCGTCTGTTCGAGTAGGAGGTATATTGTACAGAAATAATAATAAAAATAATAAAAATAATAATTAAAGTACATATCGAGATCATATTTTATGCTTCTGATGGGTTATTGGTTCATCATTATTCCTCCTGCCGACCCTTTAAAGAGGACCATAGTCACTGAGCCCCGTGGTAGAGGGCATCATGTCCTCGGACGGGTCTGGTTGCTCATAGCTAAGGGCAGGAGTGGCGTACTGATGTCATACGTGGCTAAGCGGCGCCTGTTTGATAATGTGATGGTGCAGGCTGGACGACGGTGCCAGGTGGTGGGACGAGGGCAGCGTGCTGCCCGGGACCGAAGGCGCTGGCATGTACTGCAGCTGCTTGCGTTGTTTGCCGGGATTGACGAGCACCGGGTTTGGGCCACCTTTGGACATGCGGCCACCACCGCCTCCGCCACCAACTCCGCCGCCGCCAAACAGCCGACGGGACAGGCGCTTCCACGAGCCAACCGTCTTGCCAGACCATATCCAAACACCTGACGTGACGCCCATCACCAGCGTCATGAAGTATTTGAGCATGAGCATGGTGTACACCGGCTTGGTGTCGGGGTCCGGTTCGGAGCACGGGCACGCCAAGTGTGCCACACGGTCAGGCATGTACCGGGCCTCGTAGTAGTGACACCCGATGACGACGGATGCGGGCACGGTGTACAAAACGCTGAACACGCCTATCCGGATCATGAGCTTCTCCAGCTTGTCCGCCTTGCTGCGGCCCACCTGTTGCTTGATGACGTTTCGGATGCGGAACAGCGATACGAACCCGCCCAACAGGAACGATATGCCCAGCGCCAGGTAGACGACGAGCGGTGCCAGTACGAACATTTTCAGGTTATCCGGGTTCTGGTTGCCCACGTAACACACGCCGGCAAACGCGTCCCCGTCGACGGCCGACATGACCAGCACGCCCAGTGACTTGACGGTGGGTATCAGCCAAGCGGCCAGGTGGAAGTACTGCGAGTACGAAGCGATCGCCTCGTTTCCCCACTTGAGACCAGCCGCCAGAAACCACGTGAACGCCAGTATGACCCACCAGATGGACGAGGCCATGCCGAAGAAGTAGAGCAACAGGAACACAAGTGTGCACGGCGTGGGCCCGGACGCGTTGTACTTGACGGAACCGTCGGGCTCGCAGGCGACCGCGTCGTGGCCCGAGTACACTCGGATCAGGTACCCGAGGCTGACCATCAGGTAGCAACCGGACAGGAACACGATCGGCTTTTCCGGATACTTGAACCGTTGCGTGTCGATGGTGTACGTGGTGAGCGTCATTAGCGTGGTGACGCAACATATGCTCGACCACAGGGCGATCCAGGTGGACGCGAAGTCCTTCTCTTCGTCGGTGAACAGCACGCCCCGGCACGGCATCGCGCAGTTATCCACGCCTGCCACGGACACGCCACTACGGTTGTACCGGACCGAATCCCTGTCGATGGCCACCAGCGGCGGCCGGCACTTGCACTCGCACCCGTCCTCGTCGCCAGCACCACCGCCGCCGAACGCATACTTCTCACATCCCTTGGCCCTGCTACCCGGCTTGCACTTGTTACCCGATGACCCTGTCGGCTTTTTGGTCGGTTTGACTGGCACGTGCTGCTGCTGCTCGTACACGTCTTGGGCCATGCACAGTTCCGGGCCGCCGTGCACTGGCAGCTTGTCGCACTGCATCTTCTCGGGCCACACAAACCCGTACTGCTGCATGACCGGCAGACACCCGTCCCGGGCCCGTTCGCACACGCTCCGGCACGCCTGTAGTGGCCGCTGGTACTCTTCGATGCAAATGGGCGTGTAAACGGAACACAAAAAAAACTTGAGGTCGGCCGAACAGTTGATCTCGACCAGTGGCCAGAACTGATGCACCTCCATGCCGGCCTCTTCCTGCGTCTCGTGGTTCAGCTGGTTTGGCATCGACGTCATGTTGTACCCGATTCCCCGGCACATCGGTATGGTGATCTCTTCGCAACGCCCCGGCCCCGGCACGGCCGCCACACCGGCCACAGCCCCAGCCGACGCCGCCGCCGTGTTGGTCACGGCCACCGGCTGCATGTTGCACACGGCGGTGGCCACGACCGCTAACAGCGCGGCTGCCACTAGTGTCGCCGCTGAGCACATATCTGCGACACTCTTCGGTACGGTAACGTCCGGCGCGCGCGTCCGCGGTCGTAGTCCGACAAAAATGGATCCTCTTTCACGCTCGAGTTCTGCGTGACGACGACGATTTCGAATCGTTACGGAACTTCATGACCGTATCTCAACACCTGAAACACACGGATGAAAAAACGTATAAACATTTTCATTCCAATAATATAATAATATATTATAATATATAGATAGGTATAATATCATGACTATATGGTAAGTACAACAAGGCCGTACTTAGAACAAAATTTTGGGTGGAGCGGGTTGAACCTTTATTCTCTCACTACTGGGCATACCTGCTTACAAATCATAATCTAATAAATAACATTTCATATAAAATTGGAGTTCTCCTATAGCATGTCGCGTTGATTTGAAGTGTTTAGTGTCATATAAAATTATATTACGTCGTTATTAGACATTATATTACCTAGGTACATATTATCATTAAATATTATGCGAAATATGGCACGGTGTAGTAGAAACATTGCGATTCACCGAGGTCCGCGAATAATCGTATAATATTACATTAATATACGTTTTATAAGTCAGAGACCAATAATTAGAGAGACACGATATTTACAATAGGTAGCTAATACATTTGTCAATAATATAATTTATAATCGCGTGTCAATGTGACATGGGGACCCCATGATAATTACGACAAATATGTGTGATTAGTTATCGCCTATTGCTATAAAAAGGAAAACAGTAAATTATTTTTTAACAAAAGTGAGAGGAATCATCTTGCTTTGGTTTTTAAATTGATTAAGTATAGGAAAACCTAAGTAACTTTTTATTGAAGTTTAATCATTTTTGTCAGTCTTAAACAGTCACATAAATAAATAATACATGACATTTTAAGTAAATAAAAATATTTTTAATCAATGAAAAAATCAACGATGTTGTGGAATTTATGTTACCAACTGAACATAACAACGCGGCGCATTTAGCCTTTATAATTGAACTCCTGTTGTTTAAAAATATCACAAACTTGAATTTTTCGTATCCTTAATATTAGAGTATGCAATACTGTCAATACTAAATGATAATAGTACATAAAATATACATAAACATAAAAAATAAATAATTTGAATAGATATTACCAACTACATAATTTGTAAAAGGAAACTGTAAAATAAACATTTCAATAAATCCTAGTCTTAGTGTTTGCTATTAATGCTATTATACTACATTATGATTTATGGTACACCTCTTTATTTTACATACGATTATGTTTTATACAATGATAACAAATAATTGTATTCGTATTGAATTCCACGGACGATCAGGTCGGAGAAAAATACACATGCCAAAGATTAGTATTTTGGCGCAGTGTTGTTGCGTTCGTTTCACGCATGGGTCAGACGTGTCAAAATATATGGGGTGTTTCGGGAATGCATTGAGAACAGATGTACATGCATTCATATGATATATTTTTGTTAAAAATGGTTACATGTTTTATGTATATATATATTATATCAATATATTATTTTGTGTACACTGTTGTAGTGGACAGACAAACTCCAGAACGATTTCGGTGAACATTATATTATAATTTACAATCTGTGACGTGAATGCATCATGGCGGTTTTCACTTTTCACCCTATTCCGATGTCGGGGATATACTATTATATTACCGGTTGCTGATCGTTGATTGCTGTACTCGACGACGAGGGTACGCGATGACAGCGCAATCGAATTCCTATGACGTAATATCTAATACATATGCAGTATCTCTGTGCCGCGAATGTCGAAAACGAAACTAGAATAAGGGGCCCGGTAATTGCAGCGGAACCCAAACAGAAACGATTGAAAATGACGAGTCGTCGTGCTAACGAATTTATAGTTACTATATATAATAACGTATAATGAGTATATATATATATATATATATATATATATATATATATATATATATATATATGTGAAGCATTGATGACGAAACTTCGTTATCCTCTTCGTCACCGCCGACGACCACGACGTCCGTGAAGTAATATATTTATGCATATATATTGTACATTATACAATATACATATAATACACATCATTTGGGAGACACGCGAAATGTATAGGTATAATCCCGTTACTGAAATTGCAAGCCAGCTCCTATTCGCGGTGAACAGCGAGCAAACACTCCATCCCCAGTCATCGTGCTGCACGCCCTACACACAGCATATTATATACGTATAATATATAATATTAAGTCGTAGGCGTCACACCCACACACACACACACAGGAGGAGGTATGTTAATTTCATTTCTCCCTGTTTCGACGGACGCTAACAAAACGCCCCGGCTGTATGATAATATAAATCCGCCGCCCGTCTGTTGTGAGTCTATATCGACGCGGAATCGTCAGAATCGTGCGACTTTAGTGTGCGAACGTTGCAGGTAACGATGATGGTTCCCCTCGCTCTGTTCGACATTATACACGTGTCATAAATGTTACAATATTTCTATACGGATCACGTATATATTTTAAACGCGCGACGATGACGACGTGCGCGCAGTGAAAACTTACCATATACGAGTTCGGGCGAGTTTGACACTGCGGTGCAGCAGGTTTCGTCATATCGTAGGTATAGTTATTGCGTGTCGTATTACATAGCACAATATTATTATAAACCCAAACGAATCGATTTTCGAGAAGAGAAAAAAAAAATCGTACACATACGCTTACAGAATCGGTGTAGGTATATACATACCTCGGAGACGATGACGGACGGGTACGTTCAACTCGACGTGTTCGAGCTGATGATATATTCTGTGTTATACGTATATCGTGCAGTATTGTGTGCCGTGTGCGCTTATTAACAGTTCGCGTGACAAATCGTCAAGACAACACACACACACACACTCACAAACGATGTACGAGGGTACATAACAATAATAACGACATGAATTATTATATATTTTATAAATACATAATAATATAACGAAATACACGCGGCTGCTCACAATAGACGAGAAAAATAGATTGAAAAGCGATTTCGATGTACGTGTACGTATAGATACAGTATATGCCTATACTCTGGTCGCGGTATACTACGTATTCCGTCTTCGGCCAATCGGCCTACTCGCTGGCGAAGAGATATAATAATAATTAACTCTCCCATCGTTGTATTATTATCATCGTGTGTGCGTGTTCCATACGACGACACGCCACGTATAATATAGTGTTGTAGTAGTTATTCATTGTCGCACTATCCTCCGGTGGTGCAGTATACGCATATATATAGGCGCGGGCCCGCGATACGGTCGAAATGTTTTATGTGTACGACGAACGACGACTCTCGTTGGCGTCCCCGGCGTATTATCTCTTCTAGACGATCTCGGGGTCTTTTTATTATTATTTCTTTTTAAATAAATCGACTTGTCCGACGTGTCCGTCCGTCTGTCCGTCCGGTGGGTTATCGGGTTATTTGTATCTCACGTTTTCCACCCGCTGCGATCCACCACACTCTCCGCATCAGCCGTCGCGATGGTCGTATACGCGCGAGACACACATTTAAAATAATTATTAAGGACGACGCGTACGATTTGAATAAAATACATCACATTTATTATTATTTAATCGACAGCGTCGTGGTATACGGTATATACGCACGTATCGAACGCTTTATAGTCTCTTGACTATAATGTATTTATTTTGATATTAATTACATGACATGTATACCTATGAGACATACCCATGTGATACCTATTACGTATTAGGTGTCTTTAAATCAGTTTAATTGGAACGATGCCGTCATCACCATCGTTTCCCTGATGAGACACATATTTTGTCATGTCCGATAATAACATCACATAGGTATTGAACAACTGACTGGCGACCGTATGGTGCACATAAAAACGTCCATTTATATATATTTTAATTTTTATGTACACGTCCTTTTGCCGTGACCTTAAGAATGTGATAAAGTGTAGCGTAAATGGGCGATCCTATTCAAATAAGATCACGAGAAACATAATAATATATAAACGGTTCAATAAAAGACGACAAGAAAAAAACCGTATTGGAATTATTTGTAAACCAAAAAAAACGACCTCCTGCAGAGAAGTAAACATCGCGAGCAAGCTGAAATTTCACGGTGTTGTATACGTATATGCACGATACCGAGGTTTAAGTCATATTGGTCTTCGCCATGCACTCGTGTCCATACATCGGAGGACGAATTGTAAATCGTAAAATTGAATTCAAATATTACGTTTTAACCAATACCAAACAATAAGTGGATTTTAATAATTTTGGTAATATATTACAAGACATCATGTTGGTTCCTACTCCAACGATGTATTGAGTTTATCAATAAGTGGACTATCCGTTTCACTCGCAATAGACATGCGGTTAGGTTAGGTAGGGTGCTCCGGGTGAACAGAATTTTTCAACGTCGTCACAATTAGCATATTATATAAATCAAATGGTATAATATGGGTACACCGTCCACTCGCGTTTTTGCTGGAATCGAAATGGGCCTGCCGTCTTGTTTTATATTATTATTATTATTTGTATCCCATTGTCAGTGGAGAATATTATACGTCAACGTTGTTATCGTCTTCGTGTATTATTTACGTATTTAGAATATCATTGTATAGTAATAGGGTTCTGAATATAGTAATCGTGTATATCGAAGAGAAAAAAGACGAATTACAGGACGTTGTACACTGTGCAACCGTAGTCCGAAATGGGAACGAAGTTTCATTCATGGAAACGACACAAATAATATTTTATGCATATACGCGAGCCCGAGAAAGATATAATATTATTAAAACGCCACGAGTTGCTCCCGTCTGTTGTATTCAAATGCGGTTCGCCTCGAGTCCGCCGAGAACCCAGTAACCGGTATATACCAGAAACTTCTGCATGCTAATCTCGTTCGTGGTGCAATGACAACTTAAAGTCTGCTTGCAGCATGTGTTCCGCAACGCATAAAATATCTATCTTTATACTATATTTTACCGTATTGAAAATTATACTGACTTTATAAACCAGCCGGACAAAAATCTAATTACGAAACCGCGGTCATCGCGTCATATCCCACACGGGTGTTATATCACAGATCTGTGGCTATATCGACAAACTTTGTACCTAAGCATATTATATGGCTCGGCAGAAATCGAAATATTTTAATAACAATAATATTTAAGAGTATAATTTCTTAAAATATTCGTAACTCACTTTAAAATTAAAATATAGTAAAAAGCCTAGGAGAAGCTCTCCATAATATGTTACTTTTTTTTTTATAAAAGGACAACTCTCTCTGAATTTTAAACTAACGGAGCTAAACGTGATCTGCTGAGCGGAAATTTGGTATATTGTGCACTTGTAAGATCTATGTCTTTTTAATATAATTTAATAATAAAAACAATTATTTGGTGGTATTAGGTGTTAAGTGTACTAGGTATTTTAGTATAATATATTATCGTTTTCGAATATTTACTTTTACATTAATTATTAGTTTAAATTCGACGGAGATGCACAGGTTAAAAAGAGTATCAATTTTGCGGTATGAGTTTAACGCCGTTTTTAAAACGAGCTTAACGAATATTTTATGACGCGAAGATTGATATAAATTAAAATATATGCAATGTCACTGATAATATTATAATACCGCAGCAAGTGCGTGACGTCGATGTATAGCGTAGAAATATTTACTCAAGTATAAAATATGTATAATCATCGTCCCAAAAGCTATGTATTGTCCGCGTGCCTAAACGAACGGTGTTTGTAGAAGAATCGACTACCTACGATCAATTCCATCGAAACGTTATGAACTCTGCAGTCAAAACCGTATACAAAATAGTATCGTTTCGATTTCATGTTTTGTTGGTTATAACCGAATGATGCAGCGTGACCAGTAGTATGGTATACAAATAAATAATAATAATATTCTACATTTCTACGCCTAAGTAACGTCGGGTTGCGCACGATATTATACAACACAGGGCTACCGGCCGATAATTGGTAACCTCTATCGGTGCAGCACGATTATTTATCACACACGCACACGATGCACCCGAGAGTGCAATACGGGAACTTCGCCGTCTGCCGGCCACGACGTGCATTTTTCTTTTATTATCTGATTCACGATGCACGCATGCAGTTCTTTCTACCTATTGTCTGAACGAGGGTCACGCGCCCGCTTCCAGTTATTCAAATCGTCCGTCGTTGGACAGTAACTTTATTTTTTCTGTATTTATAATAAGATGTAATATTATCGTGTCTATGAGTTTTTTTTTTTTTTTTTGCTGATCATCGAACTATTCGATGATATTCTGATATTCATATTCTTCAGGAGATTAACATGATATTTTTTTTATATCATATTATTCTACAGTATTGAAATAATATCATTATGCGTTGTTGGCCGTCTATCTTAACATCGAAAAATAGTCTTCGGCGGTGGTGGCGTTTTTTCCCCCGTTGGGGTGCGCAAAAGATAGTAATATTGCTCCGGGACGGTTGAGACTCGCTAAATATTATCACCATCGTGATGTGCGTTAGGTCCGTATGTTTACGTTTCACTGAAACCGGTTCTTGTAATATCCACGTCCCCGTGTGTTGGTTTAATAAATTAATCGCGCGCGAGCGAGGGTCGTCCGAACGCGACGGGTGGCCCGAAACGCGGTTCTCCTATATATTATATTATTATTACGTATTATACACGGGTGAGCATCGCCCCAGAGTGGGGTGAGGTCGATGTGTATGGGGCACACACGTGATTTTCATCCTTGGAAGGAATTTCGTACAGGGTTCGGAGATTTATCGATTCGCCGAGACACACCTGAGTCCTTGTTATAGGTGGATATCTCCTTAACCGTACACACTCGCGCGTCAGACAACAGGACACAATACGCGTAGGTTCTCGTATATATGTTGGGTGTGTGTTTGTGTGTGTGCGTGTGTGCGTGTAAGTGCGCGCGCGCGCTCGTGAAATGTAAACATTTTTCACTACCTGCGACGAGTGTGGGCCCGTCGTGCACATTGGACATCGTAGAAGACGCCACAGGGCGTTTAATTTTTTTTTTCATTCTTTTTTTTGGTACATAACAATAATAATATTATTATAAAAAAAAGCGCATATATTTTAATGTTACACTTACGATACATACGAATCATACAAACAATACGAATCGAGACATTGACGCGAGTACAACTACAGGACCGCTGCAAAGTCTGCAGTTCTCGGAACCATCACCACCACCTCGGGCCACGGCGTATTATCATTATTATTATTATTATGTGATGAGAGTATGCATTTTATATTTTAAAGTTTTAAACGTCGTTCAACGCTGTTCAAGACATCGTTAATATTTAAATTTGTGCGCGGAAGAGTGGAACGTGGGGCGACGGCCCCCATTGTATGATACTGATAGATAAGGTTAAGTGATATAGGACGTCATAACAACAAACGTTTACAGCTGTCACGGGAATATAATACACACGGAGAAGTTAAAAAATAAAAAAAACACCATTATACATATACAATAGCCATTAATCATCCTCGGACAGAGCTGGTTTCATTTTATATATATTATTCACGATGGTTATAAGTTATAAGTTGTAATAATGTAATGTATAGTTATAATAATATAATATATGAACAGACATTGGTCCAAACACACAAATTATATTTTCTAAAATATAATACGATGTATTGGCGACATTGGCGTCTTGAAAGTCCCTGCAGAGTAACTGCAGAAGTAGAATTTTTTTTCATTTTGGCGTCATGCGTGACGGAGGAGGGTGGGTCGACGACGACAAATTTAATAACAACATAATAATATAATATATAATATTATAAAAGGAGTTTAAATCCGTCCCCCTGCCTACCTAACATAAACGCGAGTGCATTCGGAATGTATACAGTGTGGCGCGGTTGTACCTTCGTCATTCCGAGGTGACAGCTGTCTAGGAATCATTTGTAAAACGGTTTTTTCTTTTATCTCCTGTTGTATACAATACGAGTTTCTTACCTGTCACGTTTTTAAGGATTGGCATGTACGTGCATATACATATATATACACTAGTTTTATTTTTTTCTCGTTCTAACACCAGTGATTGTGTTTGAGTTATTAGTGTGTATTTGTCAATTGTCATAAGTATAAGAGAACACAATCGGTCGACGCTTAACAAGCTGAAGCTAGTTGCAGATAGGTATATAGAATGAATACGTAATTATCGTCCCGTTCCCTCACATCGTACGTGTATATATTATATATATGTATATTTAGATGTATAGATACCTAATATATACATATTATATTCTTAACCGGTAAACGAAAACAATCGTTTCGGTCCAGAAAAACTTATTATCCGCAAACATGTCATATAATATGTACAGAAGCCTAAGTGTGTTGAATGTTGTCCGTCTTGAGAGCTGTAATTCATATTATATTATTATCTTTTTAATTTTCTAAATAAATATATTATACGGGTTTATGGGTACACATCGTGCTCGTATATTAATATATATTATATTATATATATATATAATATATATTTAAAATAACATACATGAAAAACAATAAAATATAATGAATCATGAATGAAATTTTAAAGATATAAATGCTGTACACCATGTTATCTATTATTTTAATATTATGTTGAAATTATATGTAATTATTATACAAACGTATATTCAGCTTAACCATATCATCGTGGTTCTTTATTGTCTACCTACTATGTAGTTATAAACTGAACAATTCATACTGACAATTGTTTGTTATATAGTAAACTTGTATTGTTTTTTGGTTAATTAGAAGAACCTCAAGGCGCCTAAATGGACTATGTACGAATTATTAAAGAACAATAGTTACATAATAGTTAAAATTCAAAGGAACATAATTAGATAGGGTTTATTTTAACTTTCTCATGTTACGCACATGTATTTTGTTAAAGAAATACTTCTAATTACAAAATAATAGAATTTTATCGTTAGTACTTAGTTTTAGTAATATAGCTTACAGTAGTAGTCAAACCTTCCGAGATTATTATTTGTACGAGTTATTATTATTGCGAAACTAAATAATACGGTTTTTACTCGTTGGCCAATATAAGCGTTTATTTACAAAGCTGTGGGAAAGTTTACTTAAAATTAACCCTCATAATATTATTGACCAATAATAAATATTATGTTTTATCAACCACACAATATTAGATTAATAAAGACAGCAGTCCATTAATTTTATCAAGGGCTTATGTAAATTTAATAGAAAAAAATCATCATCGAGTTCAAACATTTAAATATATTTAATATTTACAGGGATAACATTAAAAAGGGTTGTCTTGGTATTTCGAATCAAAAACAGGAAATGAAGATTGACAAGTACTTTGAAATCCCTAACGACATGTCATTTTATAATTATATTAAGTCAGACGGGTGTCACAGACACAACTGTGTTATGTTGAACCAAAAAGAATTTAAAAACAATAATTTTCGTTTAACTCACTATAATATCATTATGTTCAAATACAAACTTTGTTCATTAATGGAGTCTTTTTCTCCTCTCTAACATTTCCACTCTAACACAATAATTAATAACTATATAAACGTAATACGAATAATAACCATATGAAATGTAATAAACCCGATAAGTTCTATGTTTCAAAAAAAAAAACAGTGAGCACAATGAAGTTTGAAGAGCTAAAACGTATTTTTAGTCATTGTATTCGAGGTAAAATTAATAGGAATTGCACAATCGCAATGTATGGTGTTTTCAGACGTGCTTTGAAGTGTAAATCCTCAGTATTTACCCCATCATAACGGAGAATAGTTTTATTGTTTAACGTATAGCACCCAGTAAATTCACATCGATGAATAAATAATTATAATAACTATAAGTAATTCCACTATTATTAATTTGTTTAGATTTTCTCTTATAATTACTAATAATAATATTATTATTTTATGTGCATGTGTATGAATTGAAAATATTTATATTATCTCAGAAACTCAGTTTTTGTTTTTCAATAACGTAATGAAAAATAATAAAGGCTAATGTATAACAACTTATGGCGGGAAATTTTAATGCGAGTGTCGCGTCGAGGATACATTAATAGTTTTATTCACTAAATAGTAAATACAATAAATAATATAAAATATAAATTAAGATGCCCTACCACACCTGTACCCTACCCTACAATGGTATTTTTTTAGTATAATACCGCTGTATAGTTTACTTTAGATCTTACAATAATAGGTACTTAATACATATTTTCTTCATTCGTGAATATACAAGAGAGATGTTATTTTTTTACTGATTTTTTATTGACCAATTAGTGATAATTTTTATTTTAAAATAAACATTTGCACTATTGTATTGAAATACTTATTGAATAAAAAATATTGTTTCATATTTATTTAAAACACAAATAAAATGAATAGTTTTGATTATACTTTGGTAATTATTGGTTCATAAGTAATAAGACATAATATTTTTTCTCTTTAAACTGAAAAAAAACGCATCCAATAAAGTAGCAAATTGCAAATACACAAATCAAATGTAAATATTGAGCAAAGATGTTCAATAAAAGAAAAATAACACGAGTATTGACTATTGATTATTGACGGAGAAATAAAACAATGCTATTTTTAACGACTGAACTCTGCAGATAGAATGCTTTTTGAATATTTTTAATACACCAATATGTTACCGACCAAAAAAGGTAATATTTTTAGTATCATTCTTACTTTGAATATTTTCAATTATTTATACTTTTTATTGATGAGACTCAAATATTATGAAAATATTTTTAATGGGTGATATGATAAATTGGTAAAAAAATATTGTAATATTATTATACAGTAGGTACCTATGTAAAGAGTTCATCGTGTAGTTTTTTCAATAATATATCATTCGAAATGCCTGTTAATGTTTTTCAGATATAATTCAATAGAACTCGGAAGGTAAACCAAATAAACGAATCAGCATTTAAGTGAAATATAAAACCACAGCAGAGCGACCGCTCCGACCGGTTACCTAATGATTTTTTTATTATTCTTAATTTTATTATTGCAATGTTGTTATTATTGGTTTTAAAATCCATTTCGTAGAATCTAGTTACTCTCAAGCTTATAACGTATTTTATCTCGTGATATATTATAATACATGATGACGATATAAAAATAAATCTGTGATTTGAACAGCCGGTGTTAAAAAACGACAAATAATGTACTATACCAACTATTGATATTAAAATTAAACGAGAAAATTGATTTTATAACAGCACAACTTCAAACACGTAATATTTTTGACGTATTGTGTCTACGCAGTTTATCTTCTCGTGATAACAGACAATAGTAAAATGTTATCACGGACGATACGAGCTGTATGATGTTCAAACTTATAAAATGTTTAAAGTTTAACGGAGCATAGGTACATTTCACACGTGCGGCTCGTGTGTATTCTAAACCGCATACGCTATTTGGTATTAACATATATATAGGTGTATTCGATTTGACTAGAAAATGTTAATAGTAATAAACCGGTTTGAGTGCGTTAAAAAATCCTAAAATCCCTCGCCCGGGCGGTGAGTTGAGAATAAGACAGTACGACAGGTACGCACGTATAATCGGTATGCATACAATCGGTTTGCAGTCGTCGCAAGGCTTACACGTACGACTAAGTGACTTCAACACATCGGATTGACGTGTAAAATAGAGATTCGCGTGTATCGATATCGATTCGGTATTCGGACGATAATCCGATAAATTTTGATCACTCACCTGCGGCGGTGGCGACTGACCAATGATGGTCAGTGCAAGAGACGATCCTGCGGCTTCGTCGTACCTCCGCAAGCACTCGTAACGGATTCATTTGTGGCACAGAGTCGCATAATAATAATTATGATTAAAAAAAAAAAAAACAAATTACAACGATATAACTACACAAACAGAAACCGCTTAAACAATAATACACATATTATAATATGGTGCGCGTACTCTATTGAAGGTTTTTAGCATAGTTCATCGTATTCAATACTATTGTAGATCGGACGTACACGTTGTTATATTTCGTCTAATATTAATAACAATATATATGGATCGCGCGCGGACTCGCGGCAAAACCGTTTTTTAAGCGACCAAATTCGACGCGCACGGCACGGACGACGTTGGACGACTGGTGCTCCGCGTACAACAACAGTCAGTGGTCTCCGATCAGTCGTCTCGGATTATTACTACTACTACTACACCGCGTGCGTGCGTGTTATGCGCGTCGTCGTCGTGTGTGTATATAATAGTCGTTGTGTAGTGGTCCGCCGCCGATATATTATTTCACCCGGTTAACGAGGCGATTCGAAATCGTTCGGGAAACGAGTCTGCCGCCGCATGAAAACGGTCAGAACCCCTTGTGTGTGTGTGTGTATATTATATTACTCGCGTACGCACATTGTTGTTTGGAATGACGCGGTGGACCAGCTGGCTGGGGGGGGGGAGACGAGAGGCTGTGCTATACGTAGAGCAGGGCGATTGTGTGTATGAGAGAGCCTCGGGCTCGGTGGGCGGTGTGGGGTGAAGGTGAGAGGCGAACGGCGCAGATGGTTTTTTTTAGAAAATAATAATAATATTATTTATATTTATATATTATGTATGTATGTTTAAACACAATAATACACGTATTTTGCCTTCGTTGGCTCTGTCGATCGTATATGTATCCATCGGTCGATCAACGACGACGACAAGACGACTGTGTTAAATACGCGGGCGCGCTGCGGTGGCCGACGGACGACCCGTCCGTGAAACGTTATTATAATATCGCGAAGAGCAGTCTTTGGAATTTTCGTCGTTTTTTTATTCGCTTAAGATTCTGAGCGGAGCGAGGAATGTATTTATTTATTTTTTGTATACTGGCACTGTTTTAAGCTCCAATTGATGAAATCGAGTAGAAAAAAAAAATAATGAACACGCGCCGGCGTAAAAATACCTTAACGACAACGGATCGCTGCAAAACGTCACTCAATTATAGACGATATTATTATTGTATATACTGTGTATATGGTACCTATCGTGTATACAAATCGCCCACGAAAAACCAACACTGCAACAGAAAATATATCGCCAGACTGGGCGAGAGACTACAACTCCCGGGCCGGCCGTCGACGGATTTAGTCGCCAGCGCTTTCGCCGCTTCTGTTAGCCAAGACTGCAGAGAGGGCCGATGTGTGCAGTGTTTACTTACCACAACCTATTACCGGGTTACGATGGGCGTGCAAGTGTATAATAATATAAACCCCGGCCTGTTATGATGGCGAACGCTTGATGAGTGGTGTGGTAGTACGCGTCAAGTGTAAACCGAAGAAAGTCTTATGGGTTTCTCGGTTTTGTTTTTATTTATTTTTCCTCATCCTTCCAGACGTGCCACAGGATTCCGAAGTATGATATAACTATATGATATGAATGATATGATACTATAATACGTGCAATATTATAAAATGAAGAAAAATAACTAATAACTATAGGACTCAGATTTTATAGTATAATAAATAACAAAATTGTTTCAAAAAAACAAAAATTAAGCATATTTATTTTTAAAAAAGCAAAAATAAAACATGACCAAATATTCACATGAAATAGTTGTAAAACTGAATTAAAAAAATGTAATAAAGAATTCATTATCACGTATGCATGACTTTCTGTAGTGAAATTGATTCTATTGTCTGACAGAATGTTTTTATACATATAGAAAAGAGAAAACATGCAATATAATCGTTTAGTCCGTATTGCGTACTGTGTATTCCAGATTTTGTTATTAATTAGATTAAATTTTTTTTATTTCTATAGCATAATAAACATAATATACAAATTCCACACCGAGAATAACTGAAAAAGCAAAAACATTCAAAAATAAATTGGTTTATTTGGAATGAGAATGACGTGAAACGAATTTATGTATAAAAATTAGGTTTCTTTATCGTATATATAAAAAAAGAAGCATTTGCCTTAAAATCCCAGCCCTACTTATATAAGTAATCACATATACTTTGTTCGTTTTAATTTTTAAACGTATATTTTATAGAAACGACGCGTTGAACAGTCGTTGAGGTATATTGTCCACGACCATTGGGTTAACATTAAGTGCTTGCAAGACTCGTAAGAAAAAAGATTGCTGTTTTATGTGTATATAATATTAATGTTTAACATTATATGTATTATATAAATGTTACAATAATATTTCGCATTTCTATAAATACGATAAATAAAGAAATCTGTAAATAGCGGTAGGTATAGGTAGGTACTAAAATATACTAAATGGAAATAAAATGTTTTATAACGAGATTAAATCTACATAACGCGGCCCATTCGTTAAGTGTTCGATTGACAATTTTTGTTTTATCGGTTAATGGTCGTTTCTTTGAAACGCTGCATTGAAAATAATGCAAACGGAATCGGACACATTTAATGAATTACCTTGCAGTGGTGGATTTTTTTTTCGTACATATCACATTATATTAATTGTTTTCTTTGGTTAAAAAATTAAAATCAGACTGCCACTCCTATATATGTTTAGGATTATCTTGGCTAAGATGATCTGAAACGGCAATAATTTATGACATCGAAACTTGACATAATATTCATTAGTTATTTTTGCAGACGTTACGAAATAGATGAACGGTCGAGTACATGAACTGTTAGAATGAGTTAAGATAAACTATTCTTCAAGTTTAATCAAACCTATACTAAAGTTGTTCGGTGTATGTAGTCAATATTGTGTTGTGGATAATTATTATTAAAATCACTTAGGTCGTCAATTTAATATGTAGCAGGTTGAAGGTAAAGTGTACAGTCGTCAGATTTAAGGTATAGTGTCCTGAATCCTGATGTTATTCCGGTAAGTGATGAATTGATGTTATATCGTAATCCGGAGGTGCGACGACGTGTATAATAAAATCGTTGACTGATTACTAATGTAATTCGATAGAACAATACTATTTTTGAGATATTAGTAATATTTTCACGAATTTTTATGTTTATTATAATGTTGTTCTGAATTAGGTAGTGCAATACGAATAAAAAAAACAGTATTGAATTGAAATTAATGGAATATTTAATAGGAACGAATACAATAAACAAACAAGAATAAAAAATTATTAAAATGTAAATATTAAAATATATTTTACCGTTTAGAAAATGTCTGCATTTTTTTTTTAATGTAGTTAGGTACACGTGTAATGTGCATAAGCACGTAGTCTCGTACGATATAAGGTAGGTATGTTCGTTTTTGTATAGGCGAGTCGTTTGACGAAATCTTGTTAAACTTAAAACCATTAACAAACAAAATTATCTCAAAACATTAATCATTGTTCGAAGACCGTGTTTTGAATTCATTACTCCCACACAATATTATAATAATTATATAGTGGTATTACAACTGTATATATATATATATATATATATATATATATATATATATATATATATATATATACAATAATTGTAGTTTATACAGTATACACAATATAATATTATACATTCTGCTCGTACTTTTGTATAAACAATGACGTGGCGTTTAGACGGTTTAATGTAGGTATACGACCATTGTGTTTAATTGATTCCGATAGGAATTAATGTCGTTACTCTCGTTAACTCGTTAGTAAATTGTGTTAAACATTTGTACTAAATGCTATATTATTATATTATAATATTATACTGATTGACGTTGTATTACGGGTGGTTTTCAATGATAACTTTGATAAACTTTAATATTTATTATCATTATTATACTCTGGAGTAGAATAGTGTTTTTTTGTGACATAATAGTTATTAATGTATTTCCAACCAGTCTTTATGGCAGGGAATTATAATATTACTCCACGTATATAACTCCGCTGTACTTCGACGTTGAATATTGGCAATGCCAATTTAGTATCATAAAAATGTTATAATTTATTGTACAATATACATTTATTTTGTAATTTGAATATTTTAGTTTCTCGTATTTTTTATCCTAGCCAGTAACAGCATAGGTAAACATCAATTTTCCCGGGAGCTATACGTTTTGCATTATAATTAGGTATAGGTACGTGCGTATCACTATAGTTTAAAGCTTGACGATGTAAATGTACTATAATATATAATAATTTTTTATTTGCGTTTTATTGCATTAACTGATTGTTATCACTACATAATTGTGGTGGTTAATGTTTTGACGAATAAAAATATATACATATATAAAAGTATCCCATGGGCCCATTACCGAATAGTATTTAACCAGAAATTGTATTATGTGTGAATAAAATCATTGCCTAAGTAGTATAAATAATATTAACCGCAATTAAAAATTGATGAAAAAAAAAAAATTGGTGCAACAATTAAAACTGTTATATAGTGTCATCATTTTTCTATTGTTCAAATCAAATAATATTATATTACGCTGTATACATTTGCGATTAGCCGCCTTCTATATTCCCACTGTATGTTATAATTAATCAGAGGACGATCTGTGGCTCTCTTGCTACTAAGGTATTCAGTTTACTAAACTGCATTCGAACTATATCGTAGAAATATATTTGATATAATATTATTAAAGACAGTACATTAATACTACACTTTATATAGTATATATTTTAATTTCATTCAGAAATATATATATATATGAATATATGATGTTCTATTAAATGTTAAAATATTCAAGTCCATCTATCAAATCATATTTATTTATATTTTTTATGTCCAGAATAGAATTCTATTATTCGTCTAAAATCTCAGTATAATACTCTATATAGCTTATAGTACAGTGGCATTTGTGTATCAGACTCGTAAGCGCACAAATAATTTACACGGTTTATACGAATTGGACTGTTATTTCTTCCGAGAATCGTTTTTTAAATAAATTGTGTGACGTTGGTGTTTGCGCATCTGGTTCATAGTTCTATCGCGAGTTACCACTAGAATACGTATATTATGATGGACCTTGGTAAATAATAATTGATGGGCGGAAATCACACTATAGTTAATAATTATTAATTATAACAGGCTAATTATATTAATGTACACAAAACGCAAATAGCCGGTGGACTTTAAGAACGCTGCGCAACCGGTGTACATTTGTCGATTAATTAATTATCTAGGATGACGTATCTTTGTTCGAGTAGAAATTTTTGAAAAAAAAAAATATGCACTCGTATAAAGGATAAGTGACCATAAAAAAATACTACTAGGAGTTCGAGACTCAAAGCAGTCTCTGAACATTAATCTAGTAAACGCAATTAAATAAAAATAATACATATATAGGTATTAAAATGTAATAATTATAATATTATAATACTTTTATATTCATTGAACTCCGTCCGTAAAAGTAAGACCGTACAAATGTTTAAAGCATCTTGGAAATCGACGAAGACATATCAGATTCCGTTTTTATTATTTTATTTTCTGTATAAAACGTTTATATCATACATATTTTATTGCTTCCGAGTAGAGTAGTAGACTATAACTAATAGGCTATATAGCTATATAAATATTGTATAAAAACTTATTTTTGTTTGTAATTTCGTGGGCTCGATAACATAATAATTATCCACTCGTCATGATATTATCGTCAAATCTATAGACTGTTGTTAGTGTTGCATATTAATCTTTTTTTATGAAATATTATACCATACGTCGGATAAGTAAGCTAAAAAGGAAATTAATAACAATTAATGAGTACTGGGAAATACTAGTGAGGTTTAAAAAATTGTATCATAAGGTTACTTATAAATGCTTATTTTATGAGTTTCTTTTATATTGCTGATTGTTTTTTATTTATTTTTTTTTTCATAAAATATTACTTGTTGAATCATTTGATATGCTGGTGCTAAGTACTCAAAATTTTAATTTGGGTATATTAAACGAATTAGTATAGTAAATAAATTGGATGTGTTATAGTACTCAACATTCATTAGGAGACGTTATTGTTACATATTCATAGAATACATTTTATATTTTTCATAATATTATGTTTTATGAATCTGACTGTGAGGGTTGATTATTTAATGAAATTTACTATTGTTTTCATTTATTTGTAAAAACAATTATAAATAAAGATATTAAAATTGTTCCTGTAAGTTTCTAAATTGCATATTATTATATTATATCAAATTGATCCTTTAAGTATGTTTGTGTTCCAATGTACCATAAAATTTAACATCAATATCTTTATGTTAAAAATCAATTAAATGTTTAAATTAATCTGTATATATTATAGATGAAGACATATTATTTTAATTAATATTTATGAAGATGCGTAAAACAATAGTTGCAATTAAAATGAAAAATAACATTCGCATATACAAATTATTAAATTTCATTAAAAATATGCATTCGTGCATTAGGAATGTCTAGGATAGCTACTTTTTTATTTGTATATTTTTGTTAATATAATATCTATATAGATAACAAAACAATTTTTTTTTTTTAAAAAAAAGAAAAACGACAAAAAGAATATTTGTAATTTTTATATTTTTAACATTAATTATTATTTAAAGATTTATTTTACCGTAGTTTTTTTTGTTTCTTGACACTTTATTTTTTGGTTCTTGGTTTTTAAGTGAACGTTTTCAGCCAAAAACTTTATTGCAACTTTGTCTTCATTACTGACCCAAAAGTACGGTCGTGAGTAAAGTAGTTTTAGTTTCTTTTTTAGTAGGTACCTACCTACGTTTTTTTAGACCCAACAATGACAATAATAAACGGCTTACTGGCGGCAGAACAATAGTTCTCTTTCGAGTCAGACTACTTGAAACTGAAAAAAGTATATATTAAGTTAACTACCTATAAATCTTTGTTCGTGTTTTATTGCTTTTTAAAAACTAACATCCATTTCAGACCAGAGTATTAATGTGTGATGTTATTAACTTTATGAATGACTAGAACAAAAGTTTAAATAATAAAAATTTATTTCCCAAATAATAGTTTGTGTAATTTTCAATATGTATATGTACCTAGCTATTATATACACATTTTAATAAATAACTACTGCAGTGATAATAAAACGATTAATCACTCATTATTATAAATTAGTTTAAAATTTGCCATACTTTTAATGTCAAAACTTTTAATAATTATTATAATTGATGAGTTATTTGTCTTATGTTAATTATTTTTCAAAAACTATGCTCTGTTTAATTATAAAATTAAAAACAAAACAATATACATATAGGTACAACTATTTAAAAAAAAAAGTTGATTTAATATCATCAACTATCACTCAGCAGCTGTATTTAATATATCCAACAATCCAATACATACCAATATAGATTTTATACTTTTATCAAACTCGTACCTACTTCATCGATTTTATTCCTTCGTTTAAAAAAAAAAAAAATGTTTGACTGTTTTAAGTGGTTTTTCTGAATAGGTATAATAAACGCTGTATTGATATTAACTACAGTTGCTGTCGAAGCGTAAACTAAAATGATACAACGTATGGACGATTTTATTTTTTTCACTGAATCGGCGAAATATAATATTTTCATTGCTCGTATCTTACTGGCAACGGGAATTTAAATACAGAGTGACTCATCCATTTTTTTCAATAATGCAGTTATTAAAAATCCGATCTTTTAAATTTTTTAATATACTTAAAGATTAGATTTTCAAATTCTTGAGATTATTTGTAGGTAGGTACTACTATTAATGAGCGATTTATGAAGATTCAAAATTCTGTTTTTCAATTCAAAGTCTCTTTATATTTTCTACTGTTATTAAATTACTTAGCGGATATTTTTTCTGAATATTTTTACGCATAGGAATCAAAACTCGAATAGTTAATTTTTGAGTTGGAATTTCACTTTGTGTATAATAGGTCAAAGACCATGGATTTGTATAATCCCGGAGACTTGGTGTTTTAAAATTGTATGTGATTTATTGGTCCACCAACATTTTAATAATTTGTAAAAATGGATCAATTATAATTAATACTAAATCCAATATTACATGTAATTTACATGTTTATAGAACTATTTTAACGACTATTATCCTTAGCACAGACATTTTAATAACTGAGAAACTATTTGTTCGAACCTTGAGTAATGAACATTAACGTTTTAAAAAAAATTATCCTATAAATTAAGAATAGTAAAATAATTTTCAAGAATTTGAAATAAGCTAATGATGAGTATATTAAATAATTTCAAAAATCAGAATTTAAATAAATTCCTTATCAAAGGAAAAAAATGAGAATGAGCAGACTTAGTGAATCACCCTGTATATAATGAACATTTCGGTCGAGCATTGTCTAGATTTTATGTTTTCAAGTTATTTTTTCAGTTTTTCTATAAATTTAATATGCAAACCTCATCTTTCTCTCTCTTTCATTAATTCTGTTCTTATATATAGTATATACACAATTTAATATGTATATTATTGTTAAACATGTTTTTTTAAACCAGATTACACTTAAATCACAATGCAAACTACAAGCGTCTACTCGATATGATAAACATGCCGATAAATCATTATTTCGAAATTTTCATTGAAGTATACAACGAAAAACCTTACAGTTAAATCAATATTATACGCTAGTTTAAATATTAGTATATATTTAGGAACGATTTTATCCAATGTTTGTATT
Source organism: Diuraphis noxia (assembly GCF_037042655.1). Taxonomy (NCBI): domain Eukaryota; kingdom Metazoa; phylum Arthropoda; class Insecta; order Hemiptera; family Aphididae; genus Diuraphis; species Diuraphis noxia. The sequence goes on from NW_028301713.1 coordinate 72,251,980, forward strand.
ACGGCAATTATGCATTCATACATTTTTCAACGAGTAACAAGACCATTCAACAATGAAATTTCATTTTTTGTTGTATATGATTGTTAAATAACAATTTAAAACGATGACGTATTCTCACATGTATTACCATATACACAATAATTAAACAAGCATTATTATTATTATTATTATTATTATTATTATCATACTCGTTTTATACTATATATACATCAGGTAGGTATGTATATTGTATATGCAGCCTACAGTCTACATACTAATAAATCAATTAGATATAATGTATAATATAATAATATATATATACGATGAAACGAAAAAACAAATAATAATTATGTAAAATATAGCCGTTGGTCGGCTGGCCCAGCCGCGAGTCGTACGAAAAACTCAACTAATTGAACTCGATAACTATCGTATCTCGAGACTAGCGTGGTTAAAAACGGCTAATTAAGTTTGATAAATACACCATGATGGTATGTCGGTAATCGGTATCCTGCAGTAATGTAATATATTCTATTAACATAATTATACACGCGCGCTGACACGATGGATGGGAGGAGGAGTGTGAGTGAGACGGAAATTTCCCCCAAAATAATATAAATATTGTGTGTGTTTTAGTTCTTCGACTTATATTTTGAACTAATAGTTATACGTATAGGTATATTATATTACGAAAAAAAAAAAAATGTTTTTATTAAATTCCATATCTATAGTTTTTAGATAATGTTGTTGGGTATGCCTATAATGTAGGGTAATAGTTTAGCCGTATAAGTAGTTAGGTACTGCATGTGATATTAGAGGAATCCAGCGTAATTTAAACACTGCAGGAGTGTAGTGTTCAATAGTTACTGATGATATATCATCTAATTTTTGATCAAAAAATTATACAAACTAAGTAGTAAATAGGTACAATTTGTTATCTTAAGGTGTCGCCTCTATTATCAGCAATAAATAATTATTTATTTCAAATATAATTATTAATATTTTTAATTTAAGAAATACGAACTATAAATAATCTTTATTGAGTATGAACTTACATAATATCTACACATTTATACCATTTGTACCAATATAACTGTTATATTTTAACATTATCGAGCATTGAATAAATTTACACAAAGTACCTATAGTAAATAAATATTTTTAACAATTAATACCTAATAAACAATATATTTGTACTTTTTTAATCAAGTTTGTAAGTTTCGAATAGATATATCATCGTTTTCTTCGTGCATTACATGTCACTGATGGTTATATTTTGAAGTTAAACACAGATCATAGATTCATATAATTATGAGACATTAATAATTCAATTATAGCTCCCTTTTGTGCACTAAAAACTGACGTGGTAATTATTGTTCTACGCAATGATGTTCATTTATGCGATTATTTATTAACTACAAGTGCCGTATAAATGTATAATTAATAATAGAGATATAATATGTATTTTAATATTGAGGTAAAGGTCGTTATAACTTTAATACAATTCGATTATAATAAATTTAAATAATGAAATTAGCTTTAATGGTTTTTTATTATTAATATGTTTCTATCATTTTTGTTTTCTTACCAATTCTGACGAATTCGTTAATTATTTAAATTATTTTTCTTATCCTAACGTTAATTTATAGGTACGTTTAACTGTTGAAGAAAAAATACATTATAGTAATTATAATAAAAATGTGAAAAGTTAAACTGTTTATAATTATTACGGTAGGTATACAGTAATATAATAGGCGTATATAAGTGTGTGTGTTCACTTAATTTAACTTTATAAATTATACCTTTTCTACATTAGTTTAAAAGTATATTATAATAATATGTACACGGTTCTGATTTCACTATTCTGCTCGACAGGTGTTTTAATTTATTTCATCTAAAAACACATGCATAATATTAACTGCCAAAGAAATATATATTTCACATTTATAACGTTATTGAATGTACACTCTTAGCGTATTTATAGATTAAAATGCAAAAATGACTTTTGACGTATTTAACGGTGAAATCGTTGAATATTTATATTCTTGGGGTGGGAACTAAAAAGGAAATTATTAGGCGACATTTTCTCTGTTTCTAGGCTTCGTGTTAACTGGTTATTGGCACACACTGAACAATTGGATAGACAAATGCATATGATGGGTGATATTTTTAAGTTAAATCAGTCATTATCGTTAAATAAACAATACTTACTTATAGGTAAATATAAAAAATGTATTAACCATTTATAACATAAAAAACTCGTGTTGGACTAACATTTGAAAATCAAAAGTCGGTATCTACTACAGTACTACCTACACCTAATAATGATGTTTAAAGGCGCGATTATGAGTTGTTCTAAATTAAAAAATATTATTAATTATTAAAAATCATCGAGTATTGTGGACAACTGCAGAGTTTCATCTCTTATTTATCCAATATATTACACGTACGAGTACGGACGCTGATGTCAACGAGATCGCAAGATTTTTCCCTGGATGAAATTCAGCGTGGACGTGAACCGTGGTGGTCGTAATAACTGCAGGTATAGTCTCGAATATATTATTTATACGCGCCTACATAATATTATATTTTAATACCACCACCTTCGCGGGTATATATTTAAATAAGTATCTATATAAGTACATATATATACATACCACAAGCTAATTGATTCTAACCCCGCATACCAAATTCGCCAAGTCCTCACTATAGTAGTTAACCACCCTTAAAACACACACACACACACACACACATCACTATCACTGCAGCAATTCCATCCCTCATATTCCACCGCCAAGTGGCTCCTCCGTTTTGACAGCGATTATTATTAATGTCACCCAGAAGGCGAATCGTAAATATATACAATATTCTGTAACTATACACCCGCCTGTCATAACTACCGCAGGTTTTTCGTCCCTCGTGAGCTTCCTCGCGTACGTAGTCATTCGTATGATACTATCAGGTATCTATATATGTATAGTATCGTACTATCGTGACTCGTGACGCCGAAATATCATATTCAAATGCGGTTTATGCACGCGTGTGTTCTTGCCAACTATATTATTTCACGCTCGCGATCCTCATCCTGCAAGAGTGCTGTTTGCCACGAATCCCGTCGCCGCCTGACTATATAATATAATAATATAATTACACAAGAACACGCGCTCTTTGTCATTTATACAATATTACCTACTATATTATACTATTCAATTGTTACTTTCCCGTCACTCTGCACCCCTCTCTTTTACCGCCTGTAAAATCGTTGTGGTATACCCTGTGCATTGTACTATAGACCTCAAACCTCCCCCGCTGGCCTGCAGAGCGTCACTGCAGTGAATTAAAACCGTGGCATAAATTATTTAATGATGATAATGTTTTAACTATCCAATTAGGTATATACCTTATATATATGATTTATATTATTATACGATACAATATTATATAATCGTATGGACGTGATAACACGCTGTAGTTATACAATGAGGACTGGCTATTTTGAAAGTGATATGCGTGCATTATATTGATAATATATTAGGATGTTGAAACAAAAGTGAAACATATCGTAGAATCGGCTTTCGGCAATGTTTTGAAACAAACATAATATTATGGTATTGTGTTTTCTTTGTTCTTTCGTATATATCTTACAACCATCACAAAATTTACCATATTATGTAAAAAATGTTATACCTACTGTAAATCATGTTAAAATAATGTAAAACTTATATTGCACTTTATTAAACTATATACTTCCTAGTAGTCTCGTAATCAATGATATCTGATATAAAAATGTCAACAATATTTTAGGCTACATAACATACAGTGCCGTAACTGCGCTCTTGTGCGTCCTTGGAGAATTTTATTTTGACGCTTATTTTTGTTTTATATTATGGGTATATTTTTTATATAATATATATAAATGTAATAATATAACATTCTTACGTGTTTATCAAAATAACAATATAAATCAATGCATAATATTAATGTTAATGCAGTAATTACTAATAAACATCATCAAAGCACAATATAGTGTGTAGTGTTTGTACATTACACATTTATGCTTAATTTTAATAAAACTTAAAATAATATACGAGAAAAAAAATGTTACAAAAAAAACCAATTTTAATTTAACTCAAATGCGCCCCTATTTTACTGCACCCATTGGCAAGCGCCCATGTCGGTAACCTCTAGTTACGACGCTGTACATATATGTCGAAGTTTAGTTGATTAATGCCAGGAAAACTTTAATAAAGAAAATAAATAAAGTTATCAAAAATACCTATACAAAATATTGGCTTTATTAGAGCACACGAGGCATAATATTCTATAATATTTTATAATATATTTTATAGGTATTATATGATATCGGCATAATATTACAATACACGAGTTTCGATCGATGGAGGCCCTGGTCAGCATCAAAAACGGTATGCCGAGAGAAAACAAATAAAACAATAGACGGTGCACGTGTATAATATAAACAACTATTAATATTATTGACTGCCATTGGCTATTTGGTTACTACTTATTAGTGTATTATAATAATATAAACTACATCGAGTTTTGAGGTTAATTTTAATTTATACACTACATTTTTTTGTATGCGGGAGTATAGGCACGGCGGCATCCGGTTGAGGTTTTATTTTCAATACATATTTTTAAATATATTACGAACATTAAAATATTAGGTTTCTTTATCATAAAGTTTTTGCTGCCGCACTTGAAATTCAATTCGACTGGATCTTACACGAACGTACTTATATTATCTTGAATTCTATTAAATACGATTTTATTTTAATTTTTTAAATTTATTTTGCGCAATGTACTTATAATATTGTTTTGTACTTATGCATTAAACTATACATTTTATTCGTAATAAATTGAATTACGTTTCTGTTTGTTGCGCAAATTTAATAGTACCTGTATCAAATACGACGAGATCTCTTTCTTAACAGTAATTGGGTTTGGGAATTTTAATTAATACCAAGTCTTTGATAGCCTGTATGAGTATTCACGTAACTTAATTGCGTATATTTTTACCATACTACTATGCGACTATTACGCATGACGACTTATCACCATGCACGTTGACACATTGGGTATTTTTGACTATTTATTTAGTTATTATAGTTATAACTATTAAACATAATTCTGATCATCAAAGTCAAATTAACAACAATTTTAAATGATAACTTTTTGGTATAGGTACTCACAAGTCGTTCGTAATCCAGATGTTGTGAAATTTTTTGGTTTAGAAAATCTGAAAAATAAAAGATTAATCACTATAAAATATACTTTTTGAAAATAATACGTCTCAAATAATATTAATCTCAATTACATTTTCACGTTGGATATTTTTAAAGACTAGGTTTTTGTTGAAAATTACATTTTTAAAACTTTTAAAAGTATTATTTGTGTTTTCTTTTGTTAATAATGCTGCACGCGTATTAAATATAAATGTATATATATATTATATGTATAATCATATGGCATATAGACTAGTTCTCTCACGAGTCTTGATTAAATGGTTAAGTCATTATGCATTGAGTATATTATTTTTGTACAATTCATTTTTTTACACAATAATTTTTTCGCCCGTTATTTCTGACCTGCAGTGTAATACAGTGGATATACTGTTATGGTTATTACTTATTAGATCGATGATATATTTTATTTGTAATTTTTATGCATGATAATAGTTACATTGATATAAACATTTTAATTCGTATGTAATATTTCTGTGGTGGGGCGTTAGTTAAATGATTCTTTAATTTTGAAATCATATATGATTATACCCGCCAATGTTTTATGTTATAATATGTATATAAATATACGATAAACTTATAAGGTAGGTATAACTGAACATACAGTACTGAATACTGTAATCAATAATATTATGATGGAAGATTTAAAAATAGATACGAATACAATTAGATTTGAAACATTAATAATAATTAATAACGAATACCAAAAAGGTTTTTTTAAATCTGTTAAAATGCATGCATTAATATGAATATCATATATATTTATATGACATTCTATTTATAATGCTCAAAGAGAAAAAATGTTCCTGAATTTCTTGGTTCAATGTTCATCGCTTGGATTTACGATGTGAATTTAAAAAACGCTCGACGTCAAATAGAATATTATGTATGCAATAAAATAAGACTCTTAAATAACTTGAAATCCAATAATATAGTTACGTTTAAAAACATAATATGATATTCATAGGTACTTGAAGTATATATTATAATGTAAATACAGTGTACATACTTCATAGATACTATATAATATAATAAGAAAAAAACGTATGCATTCAATAAAAAAATGACAAAGTGCGTTTATGTTTTTAAATAATACAGTATTTAACCTAGATAATATTATATTATATACCACGGTAGTGATCATACAGTAAAATATATATACGTGTGTCGTGTGTGTGTAAGTACGAGTATCAAAATATTTAATCATCAAGTAAGGATATAACATGTGATTACAGCTTTAAATTTTCATTTCACTACATTTTTATTCTATAAGAATCCTATCTGCATAATTTTTCTAAGCGAAATAATTACTGAAAGATGTATAAGCATTATTATTGTCTGTTTTTTTTTTAAATTCCAAACACTTACTCGGCGCTTTATTATATATAAGTATTGCGACTTGCAAGGGTTATTGTATATAAGGTACTCAGTAATGAACAGTACATATATAAAAATGTGTAGTAATACAAACTGTCATTATAAATAAGTCATTTTTGATGATACGAATAAAGTTAATATTATAATAATGCGGCGAAAAAACAAAATGATTTATGCGTACCTTCTAAAAAACACATTACAAAAATGTATATTTCACTATACTTTCATATATAATCTAGCTATCTATTTTATTATTCACATATTATATATAAAAATAAAAATTACAAAGTACGACGTGTTCTACCTCCGCCCAGAACACACGTGTGTTGCGCATTTATTAGCTTCGATAGCAGTATTTATTTATCACATAAACATTCTTCGGGCAGGTATGTAACTCCTATCTTTATCGGTCCACACTAGTTGGTTAATTAAACTGCTGCCGGGTCACCTCAGCGCAATCAAATGATAATATGACTTCGGTTACTTTATCAGTCACGGATACCCACAACAAACAAACACAATCTACATCTCAATTAAAAATTTATCTACCAAAATCCTTCGTAGAAACCACAGCCAACACCACTTTTCCAAAAAAAGAACAAGCTATTGTTCTAAAATCTAAACACTATTAATGACATAGCCCAAATCGAATATATAAAAGCCCTCGGAAAAATCACTCCTACCAAGAACATTAAATTTGCCTCTCGTATATCCAATAATCGTTTTTGTGTCTATTTTTGCGGACAAGCATATCGTTGATGAACTAATTAAAATTTTTTAATTTATATCGATAAACGAACACCAAATTTCTTTTCGCTGGTTGATCAACCCTGCCAAAAGATTTTCATATCTAATGCACATCCGATCATCCCACATGAAATAACCAACGAACATCTATTATTAGAAGGCATCAAAACTATAAGTCAAGTAGCCTTTCTTAAAGCCGGTTTTCATGACGACCTGGCACACATCAGTAGCTTTCGTCGCCAAGTATATTATACACCTCGACGATACTACTAGTGTACCCGGTTCGATAGTCATTAAATACGACAACACATACTTTAGAATATTGTTTTAACAGATGATACACTGACATGTTATGTATGTCACCAAACCGGACGACATACATCTTATCTCTATAAAAAAAATAAAAACAATAACCACGATAACACTAGTAGTATACAAACCTCACCACGTGATGGAGATAGCGAGAAAGTAAATGACACCCAAGTCAATAATTCTAACCTCAACAGCTCTCATGAGACAAATCCAATCAATGAGAAAGTAAACGACATCCAGAACTCCAGCACCAACCTAATAAAACCACTCAAGCTTAACAATTTGATATTTATTTCAAATGAATCAATCAAAAGACCTTCACCATCCCCAACCAGTTCTTCATCACTAGGGCTAGGATTTATATGCATTTGCATGTTTTTTTTCCTTTAGTCCAAATTGATTGGTTGTCAGATTTATCCACGATGTGGCTTATTCTCGTTTAAATAGGACCAATTTTTTTTTGCATATTTTGGACATAATGCATATAATTGCATATTCATAGATTTTTTTTAGAATTCGATATTTTTTAACTAACGTTTTTAATTTTTATAAGTTATTGTTAATTTTAAATGGTACTTCACGAAACCGACAGTTTTTGGTTTATCCTTTAAATTTTCGTAAATATATAGCATCTTATCTTAGGTCAGATAATATCCGTTCGTTACCTTATCGTTGGTCGGACGACTGGTAGAATTACTTACACATTGTTATACAGTGAGATAGCACAGAAAAATTGTATTGGTACGTCGTGTATTGCGTAAATGTGCAGACGTTTATACTTAATAATTTGAATGGTTTTAATAACAGTGTCCAGTATGCCGAAAGTTCAAAGTGAAAGTGCCAAGTTACGTATAATTAAACTAATATTTAATGTAATAATATGAGCTAATAATAAATAATAAAAAATTATGAATTATAATAAATAATAATAAAAAATTTGTTTTTGCATATTTTTGCATATTTTGGTAAATAAAATGCATATTTTATAATTTTTTATTGCATATAAAACCTAGCCCTATATCATCACCATCAGTCACACCACACCATATCGAACAACTGATTAATGAGAATTCCGAACGACCGAGAACTATAAAAGATAGACTTTTAAATTAAAAAATTAAATAAAAAACAAACCACTTGACCCATCTAAAAAAATTTAAAAAAGCAGTTCACTCGAAGATATTCATACAAAACTTATAATATAGAAATTCCTATATCCTTTCTCAATACATATACAAAATTGAGAACTTTACGAAAATATTTCAACTGTTCTCCACTGGCCTAACTATCAACCTGATAGAAAAAAGGAAATCATCATCAATAGGCTAAGAATATGCCACACCAGAATAACACATGGCTACCTGCCTACCTAATGTCCCGAGATGAGCACCCCTCGTGTATGACGTGCGGGGTCGAACTTACAATTAAACACATTCTCACGGAATGTCTTGCATACCTCGATGCAAGAAATCCCAATAATCTATCCAGTGATTTATATGATATACTGGGACCTGTTCTGCGATCACCAGAAATATTCGTGTTTCTCCAGGAGACAGGACTGGACAAACTTATTTAATCATTAAAAACAAAACACAACCTTATTATTATTATTATACTCGTATAATTTAGGCATTTATTGTTATTGTTATTAAACCTTTTCTTTTTTTATTATGTAACGCCTTTCAAAAAAAAAAAAAAAAATGTATCTTATACCAATGGCCAAGTTGCCGAGGGTTATTTCTTTAATAAAAAAAAATTCCAAAGTAACAAAGTCATACTTTTTCCATCAAGCACAATTTACCTAATATTTTATTTTATCATTATTTATCTAACTTTGAATTATTATAAACAATTTTTATTGTATACAACATATTCTAAACCGATTTCGTGTGATACAGATCTTAAAGTAACGAATTAAAATTTGTATCATCTTATATGTTCTTCCTTATCAACGTGTATTGTATTATTTAGAAAAAGTAATTAATGAAAAAATAAATTTACCTTAAACTTTTGGTGTTTATTAATTTTAATCATAATTTCAATTTCTATGATATCTATAAGAAATAATTTTATTCATAAATTTTACAAATAAAAATCCAATTCAACGGACCCCTGTATTTCAGGTTTAACCATCCGCTACCTTATTATTGGTGATTGGTACAAAAAATCAACTCATGTTTAAAATAATTGTAGGTATATCGTACTTATTTATATATATATTTTCTACATGAAAGAAAGTTAATTTTCACAAGCTGTGTAAAAATAAAATAATAAGTAAATTTAATGACTTTTAGTTTATTTAAGACGAAAATTAACACTGAACTTACGGATTGTAATGCGATCGTATCGGGTTGCATAATTTATTCGAATCGGCCTGCAGTTTATTAGGAGCACACAACTCTTCGTTAAATTTAAATCTAAAAGATTTGAATACAAATTACGTTGTTTTTTATATGCACCGAGAAAATAACTATATATATATATATTTATATACAGTATGCATTTAGTGATAATCTCGCGTTTAAGCCCATATAGTGAATGTATAATATGTATACGTATAATAGCTACCTTCGACAGCAGATCGATCGGAGAACTGTCGCTGAGGATTATAATATTAACAGATAAAAGAACGTATGGATGAACTGAGTAGTGTGTGGACGTATAATATATTTATACATATATTACATACGTATATATGCATATTGTACCTGTGGTCGCGTGGAATTTTATCTCCATCTAAAGCGCGCATACCTTTTTTCGGGTTAGTATCTCTAAAAAGGGATAATGGGATTTTGCGTCATTCCAGATAACACGCTTGTGAGATATTACATTTTTTTTCGACGCTATTCATAGAGTTATATTCTTCAGGTCCTTCTAAATGTTTCAGATCTCTTACCCGCGATTAGAATTAAGCGTATTTGTACGACCGGGTTTTATTATCTGACGTGTTTTAATCAATCTTCGCAGACTATGATGTCTCTGAAGTCCCTCGTATAAATCGGATTAACCACAAGACAAGAAAAAAAGTCTTCTTTTTCTATCATGGCACGATATCATTGTTATATAATACGAGATGAAATTGCCTAGAGCGGAAGGATCGAATAATATTCGGACCCCGTAAATATATTTGTGCTGCTAAAAACTAACTTATCTCTTACGTCCGTCCATTTTCGTATAGAAGTTTTTTAGTATCATCATTGATTATAATAATATTTATGTAATCAATGGTTTTATATATTCTTTTCCACAAGAATTATTGTTGTTAATTCATTATAATCATTATTAACAATATGTAGATTGTATACTCATCGAGTGCTAATTTATTAATAAAAGATCAGTTATGTCATTATGTTTTAAAAACTGATGTGCTCTAATATAATACGTATAAAATATAAATCTACGGTACAGCCTGACTTATATTGGCTTACCTAACCTATAAAAACAATAAAAAATCGATTTGAAAAAAACAAACATGACACTTTCACAATAATAATATTATATACGTTTTGGAATGTTCCATCCTGATATCGTGAGTCAAAGTGACAGCATAATCTCACGGTGAGAAACGAAAGAAATATTATAATACGCAATAGCTGGTGTACCTACGTCTACACGAAACGTGTATTAAAACTGTTTTATACTGATGCTCATATTATTATATACAAAGAAAATATAGAATAACGTATTTTCAAACGCTCCAACACGACAGCTGGTGTTTGATAAGTGCTTTTGACACAATAGTTGCCCGCGTTGTGGCCTGCGCAATAGACGAGGGGCGGTCAAAACGTTTCGTGAGATTTCGTTCGAATAAAACGGTAGGAGACAGTATACGACGAACGTGGAATAATAATATGACGATGATGATGATGAATCGTCGTCGTCGACGTCCATGACGGTGGTCCAGACAGTATATTGCTGAGACGAAAATCTTAAGCCTATACTATCACGTCGTGTTTGACATCGATAATAATATTATATTCTATCGTTATGAATAATAATGCGTATGGTAACCAACGTGCCTATCGATCATAAACCCGAATTTATCGATTTATATAGTATTATGTTTAATAATAATAATAATAACGATATATAAATGGGAGTCGGAGAATTGTTGTTTCGTATATTGTCCATTGATGGATGGATGGTCCCCGCGGCAGCATCGCATCAATCAATCCCTTCCGTTGTGTCACCCGGCCGAAAAATTAAGAGGACGATTAGGGAGAAGTGAAGGGTGGAAGGAAGTGATCAATAAATGCGCACGCTAAACCAGTGATGTGTGTGTGTGTGTGTGTATGAAGAGAAAAAGACCTCGGATCACGCACGTACGCAAATATAGAGGGAGAGACAAGCAGCGTTTTGCCGTCGATCATACGAGTACTGCATATCATTATATTTTAGGCACATATTTTATCTAGCTATAAGACGATGATTTTGGTTTAAAATTTCATAAAATTTGGTTTTATTATGTAATATATAGAACCAAAATATTGCAGTTTAAAAGCCATGATAGTTAGAGATTTTTAGTCGTATCCATATACACTATGCACATTCTCAGTAATTAACACGAAGTGATCACTGGATTTTGTCGTAAGGTTTCTATATCTTGCATAAAATAACGATTAAAAAATGCGTCAAAACCGTGAAACCCAAACGCAGCCTTCGACGATCGAGGTTTATTCTTTTGCAAAAGCGGTATCGGCACCAACACTCCGACGATAACCGACGATAATATAGTACCAACCATAGTATTATAATTTGTTATAATGTACAACACTCGTATAAATATGATTAATTTATTACAATACGTTTGTTTATTATAGAAGGCAGCCCTATCGCAGATTTCACGTTATTCAATTCATTGCCTGCAGGCTGCAGCTAATAATTCGAATTAAATGCCGTGGCGCCGTGCATTGCAGACTACCAAATAACACGCTATTATACGCACTAGATATATGTTACTGTTTGTGGCAAGTTGAACAAGTTTTCAAAAGTCGTTAAATACTTTAAAACATTTATTAAATATTATTGTTTTGTTATGAGAAAACGATATACTTTCTTATTGATTATACTACAGAACTAATAATTGTAATTATTTAATAAATAAACTGCAGTGTAAAGTTTTGAAAAATATATTCCGACTTTTGCACACGCGAAAAAGAACTACCGAGAAGAAAATATATTATGAAAATATTAATACATCATTTTGATCGACTCAGATGCCAATGATCATAATGCTTTTCAATAACCAGATTAGTGGCAGTTGATCCTTAAGAGATCATTTTGAAATGTATTAAAATGCTCAAAGTCAATAACTATAATCTGTATTATACAAGTTTCTTTTTATTTTGAACAAATATTGCGTTAAGAGGTCTATGTTTGCTGCTATATCAATATAGAGTATCTATTGGTTATTAACTTAGACGAAAGCACTATCTTAAATTAAATTTTTCCATGTGAAAAAAATATGAAGTAGGAATAAATGGACAATTTCCTTATACGTTTATATATATATATGTAATATATCGATATAGGTACTTATAATGATATCGAGTCCGACAATCTCTCGAAATTTAGTATAAACAGAAATTATAAAAAAAATATGTCACGGATTGCATTCGTAAAGTATAACATACCTATGCCATCTATACATCACATAACAGTAATGATAATAATATGTACTACATTTTTTATAGTACAATGTCTATGTGTTTTTGTGTAATTGTAAACGAGCTAAATATTTATCGGAATTGATTAGGTGCTATTTTTTATTTATTTTTCAGACGCCGCTAAATGTCATCTATTTACACGTCCTAATACTCAACATACACGTCATCGTGCAGAATGTGACCCGACAACTTTGATGTTTGGCCAAGGAATCGTGACTGACTGTCACCGCAGGAATTCTCCTCCTCGCGCATGTTTCATTTCCGATATGTGTCGGGTCACTGCATTCCGCCATATTTATGGTCTACGACTTACGAGTAAAATATTGTATAATATACGCATGGTATACATTTTTGCATTGTGTAGAAAGAGTTATCGCAAGTACTTTAATAGTATAATATATTTATGCCGTAAAATTTTGAACGGTCAGCAAGGCTAAGCGATAGGTGCGAGTACTATTGATATTGTCACAGAAGTGGATATCGCAGGAGAGGGCCGACCGACAACGGCGTGATAATAATTTATGTCCGGTTAATGTTTTTGGATACGGTTGGCGATAAACAATGAGCCTTACATAGGTAAACTGAAAAACAAAATGCATAGGAAATACTCAATAAATACAAAGTGATTTATATAAAGCTATAACAAAAATATTGCATGCAGTGAATACTGTGAGGTATAAGTATACAATGTGTATACGAGAAAACAGGATGCATCGGGGTCGGCGTGTCATAATAATTATTATACTAATAATAATATACATGGTAATGAAATAAAAGTAAAACCCAATAATTACATAACGATGTTATGGTTAACACGATGTTTATGTGTCATTGTATGTAAATAACAAAACAATATATCCAATAGACAAATATAGTAATATTTGTAAACTCGTTACACATAACAATAAGTCGTGTCTCATTGACAACGTTCCGAGATCAAATTACACGTCATTGTCTTAGCCTTTAGGTATACTCTTATTTAGTTTTTATTTGATTGGATTTCAAGTGTTACTTTTATTCTGTATATCTATACGTACCTAACGGAATAAGGGTATCGTTTTTCAATAAAGCTGACTCGAAAAATAATATTTTGTAATTAGATCCGAATTATAAACGGATATAATTGTGTTTTTCTGTTGCTCTCTGAATAAGCAATATTGGTGACTGGTGTTCGAATATATTTTGTTACACATAAAACTGATGAGAAACGATGTGAAATGTCTATTTGAATTAAACCATAAATTATATGGTTATGGTTTGATATAGCTTTAATCATATCTCATATTATAGCAGAAACAACTATATAAAATATTAAATAAGGACTCCAAATATCTATTACAGAATAATATATTTTACTGAGGATTAATTTTTAAATTAATTTCGGAAAAAGAGCACATCTTTGAAAAGACTCCGATAAAAAGATCATAATAGAATCCACGTAAAAGTTGTCTTGTACGAGATCAGTTGCTGCTATATTTATAATAATATCCAGTAAAATCGTTCTATGTTATAATATTGGATTTGACCTGGCTCATAAAATATACTATCACTCAAAAACTTTTCGTTTGAGAACGAAACAACAATATGCCATTGACTTTTAAAGCTATACGGATATTTTCAGGATAAAAATATTAGTTTTTCTTTTATTTGATATCTCAAATGTTTTCTATTTCACATATTTGATCTTTAAATCTTCAATAGATAAAATTGCATATGAAAATCAAATACTATAGTTTTCAATAAAAGTACCTCCTGCTGCATATTATTATTTAGTGTTAAGTTCGCAGTTTTAAATCTGGATTTTTAAAATATTACAAAGATTGAGTTGTAAGTAGATATACCTATAGGTATCTACTTAAATCGTAAATATACTGAGTGCCTATCTTTAGATTATACACTTTGTATTTTTTTTTTAAGTTTAGAGCATACGCTGCGTACTAGTTGCATCCCAAATAAAAAGTCATAAAAAGGCATAATACTAATTGCGTCTCTGGTTTTTCTCGATCACGTCCGAATTCCGTCCCGACCACCTGCAAGTGATTACAAACTTATATTTACAACGAAATACTAATTTAAACAATCATACAAAAGCACACGAAATTGAATGAAGAACGACTTTTAAAACAGGCTGTAGTGACAGAATTCGATCAAAACAAATTGAGTAGTAGATTTGAATTCGTAA